>NC_058520.1:204570012-204879923 GCF_904849725.1 Hordeum vulgare subsp. vulgare | reverse complement strand
TAATATCACTTTCGTCCCAGAAAAAATCAGAAGAGAAGATTTCATCGCGTTTGCGATACGGAGGCGCCGCCACATCCTCTTCTTCATCTCGAGGACAGATCTGCAATCCGTTTTGGGCTCCCGAGAGGGGAAATCCTCGCAATCGTCATCATCAACCTTCTTCCCTCTCCAATTCCATGAAGCTCTTCATCGTTCGTGAGTAATCTATTCGTAGGCTCGCTGGGCGGTGATGAGTAGGATAAGATCTATCATGTAATCGAGTTAGTTTTGATGGCGATTGATCCCTAGTATCCGCTATGTTCTGAGATTGATGTTTTTACTACTTTACCATGTTTAATGCTTGTCACTAGGGCCCGAGTGCCATGATTTCAGATATGAAATTATTATGTTGTCACCAATATATGTGTGTTTTAGATCCGTCTTGCAAGTTGTAGTTACCTACAATGTGTTATGACCCGACAACCTCGGAGTGACAATAACCAGAACCACTCCCGGTGATGACCATAGTTTGAGGAGTTCATGTGTTCACCAAGTGCTAATGCGTTGTTCCGGTTCTTTATTAAAAGGAGAACCTTAATATCCTGTAGTATCCTTTTGGACCCCGCTGCCACGGGAGAGATGGACAATAGATGCCATGCAAGTTCTTTTCCTAAGCACGTATGACTACACACGGAATGCATGCCTACATCACATTGACGAACGGGAGCTTGCCACATATCTCTCCGTGTTATAACTGTTGCATGAGGAATGCCATCCAAACGAATCACCGATCCATTGCCTACGAGTTTGTCCCACTGATGTTGTTACTTGCTCTGCTGCTACTGCTGTTACTACTATTGCTGCTATTGATACTTGCTACTGCTGTTACATGCTACTATTGCTACTTGCTACCACTGTCACTACAGTTGTTCCTTGCTACTGCTGTTACTCGTTACACTGCTGCTACCTGCTACAATACTTGTTCGCACGACGTTGACAGGAAAGAATATTTCCCGTCCACGGGCAACTTTTGGCTCCATTGATACAACAGTTAGGAATAGTTTGCCTTGTCATCAGATCGTTTCTGGCACCGTTGTTATCATACTACTTTGCTGCTGATACTTTGCTTGCAGATACTAATCTTTCAGGTGTGGTTGAATCTGACACATTCAGCTACTGATACTTGAGAGTATCCTCTCACTTCCTATCCGGCAAACCAACAAATTTGGGTCGAATACTCTACCCTCGAAAACTTCCGCGAACCCACGCGTTGGTGGGCCATTTCAAGACAATTGCTAATTGTTGAGCAACTGGGAGCAGTTCTGACTCCGTTGCCGGGGAGGCATCAAGTCAGGAACATGTCAACAGCATTCTTCTAGTGCCGTTGTCGGGGACTGCTAGCACAGTCCTCAACTGTTTTGATGCTTGAGGGATGTGCAACCTGATGATCACCAAGAGGAGGCCTTTTGCAAGGTGGCTTGAGGGCGAATTTCTTCGCATACTTTGGAGTGACGAAGCAATATTCCTTCGACTCCTTAGTCCACCTGCGTTCTATCTTTTGAAGTCTAATTTTCCACTTCGCCATAGGTTCTTTCTCATCTGGCATGCAGTAATCAAGGTATATATCCTCAGGGATATCAACAGCAGTGTTATGTTCAAGTTTCTTTCCACCCTTTTGCTTTCTGTCATCTTCCATTTTCTTCAACTGATGCTTTTGCTAAGGAATTTGCACTCTTGAACATTCTGATGACACTGGCAAAGTTTCTTCGAGGAATGCTGCAAATGAGTTAAGTTGATGAGAACCTAGAGATTCATCAACTGACATTTTGTACCTGTGAACAGAGTATACGTGCAAGGAATTTGGAGAGGTCATATGCATTCTCACATTTGAAGAAATTAAAATTTTAAAAGTTGAAGAATTTGACCAGTGGGTTGAGGAATTTGACTAGTGGGTTGAAGAATTTGACTAAGCATTCTGATCTTGGGTTCGAGAGTTGTGCAGATTCGAAAATTTGCACAGTTGGGGAATCACATGAAGAATTTTAGTGGCTTAGTGAAATTCATCAAGTGTTTGAGGAAAAACACATTTCTCGAATCTAAGATGAAATAGTAGATCAAAAGGGGCAGTAAAATAAGATTTTAATTACCCTGTGAGACGAACACGAAGAACAGAGGCAGTAACAGTAAGAAGCTCTTCGGTTCGAGTGTGCTGCGCCCTAACTTGGCGGCAAAAGACAGCTACGGCGGCGGCGGATGTAGATGTTCTGCTTCCGGCGTGAGTTCGGCGACAGAGAGGTCGAGGCAGTGAAGTTGTTCCTCACCGGTGACGAGATTGCTAGCGGTGGCGCTAGGTTTGAGCTCGAGCATAGAGAAGGACGAGAGATCGAAGAATTTTGACAGAGGGGGTAAGGACCTATTTATAGCTCAGGTGAAAACGGTCCGGCCAAAACTTTTGGACCGAACAGCCCTTGCCATTCGTCTCCGCACGACACGTGTAGCCTGAGATTAAAGCGGTGGAGATCGTGGGAAGTGGGGTTCAGTTACTGTGTAACAATATAAAATTCATTCTTGAAGATTTGAAGCTTTTGTTGCACAATCCTGAGCTGACAAGGACACAGTGAGGATTTTGAACAAGTTTCAAGTAGAACGCATATGAAGAATTGAATAGACTGGGTGAGTATAGCATAGAGGGGAGTAGGGTCCGATCACATTCACTTAGATGAAATATCAAATTGAAGAAATAGCTATAAGTGAATGTTGTTGAGGACTATGAAATCACACTATATATATATAGGCAAATGAAAATCATCAAGTGTTTTGAAGATTTTGAAAAACTTGAGGATTTTGTGATAAAGCGTCAGCTTGATGAATTTCAACTTTGAAGAAAAACAGGTTGAAGAATTTCAAAGTTGGGTGGTCGCGTGACCCACCGTATAAGAATGATGATTTTAAGCGCCGCGTACAATTATCGTAGGGCCCTGAGAACCAAATTCTTCATTAATTTCCTCACACTAAGAGTGATATTCTTCATTGATTGAAGAAAATTGATTCTTCGTGTGTTGCACGTCTAAGTCATCAATTTTGCGTAAGTGTTAGGATGTGTGCATGTTTTCACAAAACATTTGAAGACTCTAAGATATTTAGCTCACACCTCAACTTGCAAAACCTTTTCTCATCCAAGGCCTTAGTGAAAATATCGGCTAGTTGATCGTCAGTCTTCACATGGTCGATGATGATATTTCCCTTCAGGACATGGTCCGAAGAAAATGATGACGAATCTGGATATGCTTAGTCTTCGAGGGTTGTACTGAGTTGTATACAATCTCATTGTCACAGTAGAGAGGCACATTTTTCATGTTGATGCCGTAGTCCTTGAGGGTTTGCTGCATCCATAACAATTGAGCACAGCATGATCCAACAGCAATGTACTTAGCTTCGGCAGTGGAGAGAGAAACGCAGTTCTGCTTCTTTGAGGACCAGTAGACTAATGATCTTCCGAGGAAATGACAAGTGCCAGAAGTTGACTTGCGATCCACACAGTCACCAGCATAGTCAGAATCAGAATATCCCACGAGATGAAGATTTGAGCCCTTAGGGTACCATAATCCTAGTGTTGGTGTGTGAGCTAAGTATTGAAGAATATGTTTCACAACCTTATGGTGTGATTCCTTCAGTTTTGCTTGAAAACGAGCACACATGGAAACACTAAGCATTATATCTGGCCTAGATTCACATAGTACAGTAAAGAGCCAATCATTGAGCGATATACCTGTTGATCGAATTCTTTACCATTTTCGTAAGTGCACAGGTGGTCGTTGGTAGGCATGGGAGTCTTGGCGCCTTTGCATTCATTCATGTCGAATTTCCTCAGAACATCCTTGAGGTATTTCTCGTGTGATATGAAGATGTCATTGCGTTGTTGACGAATTTGAAGACCTGAGAAGAATTTCAACTCCCCCATCATAGACATCTGATATTCTTCACTCATCATGTAAGCAAATTCATCACTGTAACGTTTGTCAGTACAACCAAATATGATGCCATCGACATATACTTGGCACACAAATAGTTCATTGTCATAGAATTTTGTGAAAAGAGTTGGATCGAGTGAACCACGTTTGAAGCCTTTCTTCATGAGGAATTCGTTCAATGTATCATACCATGCCCGAGGGGCTTGTTTGAGGCCATAGAGTGCCTTTTTGAGTGTGAATACTTTGTATGGATTCTTCGGGTCCTCAAAACCTGGGGGCTGAGCAACATATACTTCTTCCTCAAGCTTACCCTTGAGGAATGCACTTTTCACATCCATTTGATATAAAGTAATGTTATGATGATTAGCATAAGCAAGTAGAATTCGAATAGCTTCAAGTCTAGCAACAGGTGCAAAAGTTTCATCAAAATCAATTCCTTCAACCTATGTGTAGCCTTGGGCTAAAAGTCGTGCCTTATTACTCAACACTTGACCATCCTCATATTGCTTGTTTTGGAAAATCCACTTGGTGCCGATGATATTGTGCTTGCGAGGATCTGGTCGTTTGACGAGCTCCCACACGTCATTTAGCTTGAATTGAAGAAGTTCATCTTGCATGGCTTGAGTCCACTCAGGTTCCATGAAAGCCTCAGCAACTTTTGAAGGTTCTATGATAGACACAAAAGAAGAATGCCCACAAAAGTTAACTAAGTGTGAAGCTTTTGAGCAAGTGAGAGGACCTGGTGTGTTGATGTCATCGAGGATTTTGTCAAGTTCTACTTCATTTGCAATCCTCTGATGAGCTGGTTGAGGATTTCGTCTGGGCTGACGAATTTGTTCTGGAGCACTTTCCTCAGGAGCATCTTCTTGAATTTCATGAGTGCTGGCGATGATTTCTTCAGCAATTTCCTCAGTAGGAACAATGTCTTTAGTATCTTTAAACTTGATTGCTTCCTCAAGAGATAGTTTATCTGGATCAGGAGGCAATTGCTCTCTTTCCGAGCCATTTGTTTCATCGAACCACACATCTACAGGTTCAACAACCTTATTGTGATAGGTGTTGAAGACTCTATAGGTGTGCGAGTCCTTTTCGTAACCAAGCATAAAACCCTCATGTGCTTTAGGTGCAAATTTTGAGCTATGGTGAGGATCTCTAATTCAGCATTTTGCACCGAAGACTTTGATATAACTTACATTGGGTTCGTTGTCAGTGAGGAGTTCATATGAGGTTTTCTGTAGGAATTTGTGAAGATATACCCTGTTGATGATATGGCAAGCAGTGTTGATTGCTTCAGGCCAGAAACGACGAGGAGTTTGATATTCTTCAAGCATGGTCCGTGCCATTTCAACCAGAGTCTTGTTCTTTCTTTCGACGACGCCATTCTGTTGAGGAGTATAAGGAGCAGATAATTCGTGAGTAATACCAAGTTCATCAAGATAAGCATCAAGACCAGTGTTTTGAATTCTATCCCATTATGATGCCTAATGTGCTTGATCTTGACGTCGAAGTTCGTCGAGGCCCTTGAGGAAAATCGTTTGAATACTTCCTGCACTTCAGTTTTATATACAATGATGTGCACCCAAGTATATCTGGAATAATCATCAACTATGACAAAGTCGTATAAAGATGCTACATTTGTTAGAGTGGCATAATGAGTAGGTACAAATAGATCCATGTGAAGCAATTCAAATGGACGAGTAGTAGTCATGATAGTCTTCAAGGGGTGTTTAAATCTGGTCAATTGTTTCAAACTCAGAAGCACCGCAGAGGTGGTCCTTGAGGAATTTGACTGATTCGATGCCAATGACATGCTTCTTCTTCGCCAACGTGTGCAAGTTCCTCATGCCTGCATGACCAAGTCTTCGATGCCATAGCCAGCCTTCTGAGGTTTTTGCTAGTAAGCAAGTGGCTGGTTAAGGACCTGTAGAAAAATCAACAATGTACAAATCTCCTAGTCTAACACCTTCGAAGACTTTGGATCTGTCAGATTCCATGATGACTACACATCTATATTTTCCAAAGATAACAACCATATTAAGATCACAAAGCATTGAGACTGACATGAGGTTAAACCCAAGGGATTCGACAAGCATCACTTTGTCCATGTGCCTGTCCTTGGAAATAGCCACTTTGCCAAGTCCCAATACCTTGCTTTTACCTTTGTTAGCATAAGTGATTTGCTTTAGTGGTGATGGAGTCAGTGGCATATTCATCAGCAAGCTTTTTTCACCAGTCATGTGGTGTGTGCAGCCACTATCAAGAACCCACTCAGTACTCTTGGTTTTGTCATCCTGAAGATGAATTAGTACAGCTTACCATCTCATATGCTTCAGACTTGAAGAATATGATATCAATTTCATCAGATAGGAATTTCATCATAAACAGTAAATTTTAGGACGTGTCAAATTTTATCATTTCATCAAAGTTAGCTTGCGTCCAATCAAGCATTTTCCTCACGTCTCCAGCAAATTCTTCAGATGATGATTTTCATCTGGAGACCTGACCTGCAGAAGTGATTAGTTCAGTTTCTTCACCACCCACATCTGAAGAGGTGGCAAAGAGTTCATCATCCGACAAGCACCATATGAGAAAGGGGGCATTGAAGCTAATGCACTTCTCTTCACAGTAGGGGAGTTAGAGTAAACAAATGAATAGGTAGAGAAGTTCTTTGGGGATTTATGAAAAAAAATGATTTCAGGAGTAATGCTCATTTTAATATCCCTTGTAATTTCCCTGCATATCAGAAGCATTAGCACGAGTACGAGCATAGTGATGTCAGCTATGCTAATGCACAAAAGTCCTTCCAATGGCGCCAGAAACAGGTGTGTCGACGGCACCAGGAATCCTTCAGCTGCGGCTACGCCTTAAGGGACTTCCTAGGCAAGTATGCAAAGGATTTCCCTCGTGGCCTTGGAGCCTTGCGTTGGTGTTCCCTTGAAGCGGAAAGGGTGATGTAGCACAGCGACGGTAAGTATTTCCTTCAGTTTGAGAACTAAGGTATCAATCCGGTGGAGGAGTATCACAAGATCCTGCACAAACACAAAAGCTTGCTCCCGACGCTATGAAGGGGTTGTCAATCCCTTATAGATTGTTTTCCAAGTGAGAACTCAAAGCAACAAAGTAAAAAAAGCAAAGTAAAAGCGGAGGTGTAAACGATGGATGTGAATAGACCCGGGGGGCGTAGTGTTTACTAGTGGCTTCTCTCATGAAAGTCGGTAGACGGTGGGTGAACAAATTATTGTCGAGCAATTGATACAACCGCGCAAAGTCGTGACGATATCTATGCAATGATTATATCTATAGGCATCACATCCAAAACAAGTAGACCGATACTTTCTACATCTACTACTATTACTCCACACGTCGACCGCTATCCAGCATGCATCTAGTGTATTAAGGAACAGAGTAATGCCTTAAGCAAGATGACATGATGTAGAGGGATAATCTCAAACCAATGATAAAAACCCCATCTTTTACCCTTGATGAAAACTACTTGATGTGTACCTTGCTGCCCCTACTGTCACTGGGAAAGGTCACCACATGGTTGAACCCAAAACCAAGCACTTCTCCCATTGCAAGAATCATAGATCTAATTGGCCAAACAAAATCCAAGACTCGGAGAGACTTACAAGGATATCAAATCATGCATATAAGAAATTAGCAAAGACTCAAATATATATCATAGATAATCTGATCACAAATCTACAATTCATCGGATCTCGACAAACACACCGCCAAAGAAGATTACATCGGATAGATCTCCATGAAGATCATGGAGAACTTTGTATTGAAGATCCAAGAGAGAGAAGAAGCCATCTAGCTACTAACTACGAACCTGTAGGTCTGAACTGAACTACTCACGAGTCATTGGAGGGGCGATGATGATGATGAAGAAGCCCTCCAACTCCAAAGTCCCCTCCGGCAGGGTGCCGGGAAGGGTCTCCAAATGAGATCTCGCGGAAACAGAAGCTTGCGGCGGCGGAAAGTATTTTCGAGGCTCGCCCTGATTTTTTGCGGAATATTTGGGAATATATAGGCCAAGGATCTAGGTCAGGGGGCGGCCAGGGAGGCCACAAGCCTGCCCACCGCCGCCTCCCCCCTGGTGGCGGAGTGGGGGCTTGTGGGCTCCCTGGAGCCCACCTGGCTTGGCCCAAAGGCCCCCTGATCTTCTTCTGTTCGGGAAAAATCATTTCGGGGTTTTTCTTCTGTTTGGACTCCGTTCCAAAATGAGATCTGAAAAGAGTCAAAAACACGGAAAAAACAGGAACTGGCACTTGGCACTGAATTAGTAAGTTAGTCCCCAAAAAGATATAAAAGGTACATAAAACAACCAAAGAAGACAAGATAACAGCGTGAAACCATCAAAAATTATAGATACGTTTGAGACGTATCAAGCATCCCCAAGCTTAACTCCTGCTCGTCCTCGAGTAGGGAAGTGATAAAGAATGAATTTTGGATGCTTCCATCCTACCTAGCATAGGTGTCCTTTGTAATTCCTCTTATGTGACGTGAATGTTCAGATCCATTAGATTCAAAACAATAGTTTGCTATTGACGTGGAAACAATATTAATTCAAGAAAACTAGCAAGGTAGTCATGAACTTTCAAAATAACAAGGCCAAAAGAAAGTTATCCCTACAAAAGCATACAGTTTGGCTATGCTCTATCGTCATTGCACAACGAATTTAAATCATGCACAACCCCGGTATTGGCCAAGTAATTGTTTCACACCTTTACTTTCTCAAATCTTTTCAACTCTCACGCAATACATGAGCGTGAGCCATGGTTATAGCACTATAGATGGTGTGGAATGTGGTGGAGGTTGCAAGACAAAAAAGGAGAAGATAATCACATTAACTAGGCATATCAATGAGCTGTGGAGATGCTCATCAATAGATATCAATGTGAATGAGTAGGGATTGCCATACAAATGATGCACTAGAGCTAGGAAAATGTGAAAGCTCTTAAAGAAAACTAGTGGGTGTGCATCCAACTTGCTTGCTCACGAAGACCTAAGGCAATTTTGAGGAAGACTATCATTGGAATATACAAGCCAAGTTATATAATGAAAATTTCCCACTAGCTATATGGTGGTGACAAAACGAGAGACTCTCAATCATGAAGATCATGGTGCTTAATATGCACAAGTGTGGAAAAAGCGGTAGCATTGTCCCTTCTCTCTTTTTCTATCATTTTTTAAAAAAAAATGGTGTGCTATTTGGCCTCTTTTTTTATTTTGGTGGGCTTCTTTGGCCTATTTTATTTCCTCACATGGGACAATGCTCCATTAATGATGATCATCACACTTTCAACTCAAAACTTAGAGCAATTATGACTCTATATGGAATGCCTTCGGTAGTGTACCGTGGCAATGATCTAGCATTGCGTAGACATCAATGGAAACATCATGCTAGCTATCTTACGATCATGCAATGGCAATTTAGACGTGGTGGCACATGTCATGGTGGTAGTTGCATGGCAATATATCTCGGAATGATTTTGAAAAAGCCATAATAGGTAGGTATGGTGGATGTTTTGAGGGAAGCTAATGGTGGGTTTTGTGCACCGGCGAAAGTTGCACGGCACTAAGAAGATAGTGATGGTGGAACGTGAAAGTGCATCTCAACCATGGACTCAACATTAGTCATGAAGAACTCATATACTTGTTGCAAAAGTTTTATTAGTAGTCGAAACAAAGCATTCAACGGATACTCCTAGGGGAAGGGTTGGTAGGTATAAACCATCGGGCGATCCCGACCGCCACGCAAAGGATGACAATTAATATACTAATCATGCTCAGATTTCATCACATAGCGGTTCACCATACGTGCATGCTACGGGAATCACTAACTTCAACATAAGTATTTCTAGATCCACAACACCTTACTAGCATGACTTCAATATTACCATAACCACAACCCAAAACTAATTGAGATGAATCAAACTTCTCTAACTACTCAATGCAAATGAAGGTAGAAGTTTTCGTATCCCTTTGGATAACTACCCCTTTTGAGACTACTTTCAAAGCATAGATCAACCCAAGACACGCACCGCTGTGCTCTAAAATATATAAGTGAAGCACATAGAGCAAAAGTATCTAGCTCAAAAGATATAAGTGAAGCACATGTGAGCTGAATTGTCTATCAAAAGATATAAGTGAAGCTCGACAAAATCACGGTGTGTTCATGTCTCTCTCTCTAGGTGTGCAGCAAGGATGATTGTGACACAAAAAAAATAAAAGACTCCTACGATACAAGACGCTCCAAGCAAAAACACATAACATGTGGTGAATAAAAATATAGCCCCAAGTAACGTTACCGATGGATTAAAGACGAGAGAAGGGATGCCTTCCCGGGGCATCCCCAAGCTTAGGCTTTTACGGCATCCTTGAATATCTTGGGGTGCCTTGGGCATCCTCAAGCTTGAGCTCTTGCCACTCTTTATCTTTTTGTCCATAAGAACTTCCCCCAAAACTTGAAAACTTCACAACACGAAACTTAAACAGAAACTCGTGATAACATTAGTACAAGAAAGCAAACCACCACTTCCTTAGGTACTGTAGAAAACTTAAATTCTACTTGTGCTGATGTTGGGTTACTGTACTTTCAATCTTCCATGGCTAATACCCCCCGATACTATCCATAGTTTCATCAAACTAAGCAACCAACACAACAAAAACAGAATTTGTTAACAGCAGACCAGTTTGTAGCAATCTGTATATTTCGTATACCTCTGGTACTTCAAAACTTCTAAACTATTACTACAGTCTGAATAATTTGCGTAGAAATTGGCAGAAAAAAGAATAAAATCAAAATCACTTACAGAAAAAAACTGAAAATTCTTTTCGTGAGCATAAAGTTTCTGTCTTTTCCAGCATGACCAAACGATCATCCCCAAGACTAATCATAACGGTTTTGCTTGGCACAAACGCAAAAAGAAACACAAAAACACAATCATAACAGAATTATGAAAGTGTGAAAAACACAAAACAGAAAGAAAAAGGATAGATTCGTTGGGTTGCCTCCCAACAAGCGCTTTTGTTTAACGCCCTTAGCTAGGCGAAAGGTGATGAAATCACGTATAGTCATCTTTGGTGCTCAAAACATAAGTAGTGTGATCATTTATCATCTTAAGATTTTCATCTTTATTAGATGACTCACCACTAGCTTTAGGAACAAAAATAGGCTTGACGGTCTTTTTGAGAGTAAGATTTGGAGTATTTGGCACAACGGCAAAAGCGGAACCCAAGTTGGTTATGACATCTTCTAATTTGCCAATTCTAGAAGAATCATTAACTATAAGTTCCTTCTCCTTTATTTTTCAAAAAGTTTCCCACTTTGGATCCGTACTGAGAAATTTGATTGTGGATCTTTCTATCTAAACCCTCAATAAGTTCAACTGTGGCAATTTTGTTTCAATACCGTCAAGCCTTTGCATCACATGTTCCAAGATCAAGATAGTTCCATTAACCGTGAGCGGGGGTGAGCCTACCAAATTAATGATAGCTCTATAGGAGTCAATAGTATGGCTCCCCAAAAAGTTCCCACCTACAATGGTATCAAGGATATACCTATTCCAAGGAGAAATTCCAACATAGAAACTGCGAAGGAGGACGGTAGTGGATTGCTTACGAGTAGATCTACTTTGAGCATTGCAAATCCTGTACGAAGCGTCCTTCAAATTTTCTTCCTCATTCTGCCTGAAATTGAGAACTTCATTTTCAGGGGTGTCGTTTGGAGTGGTGGTTCTAGCCATTGATGGACTATCTCACGCACAAACGAGTAGGAAGAGAGAGTGAAACGGGCAAAAGAAAACGGCGAAGGAGAAAGGCAAATGAAAACAGCAAATGTGAAGTGGGGGAGAGGAAAACGAGAGGCAACTAGCAAGAAAAGTAAATGCAAGAGAAGAGTTTGTGAGACCTACTTGGATAGATCTTGATTTCTCCTCCCCGGCAACAGAGCCATAAATGCTTCTGATGTCAGCTATGCTAATGCACAAAAGTCCTTCCAATGGCGCCAGAAACAGGTGTGTCGACGGCACCAGGAATCCTTCAACTGCGGCTACGCCTTAAGGGACTTCCTAGGCAAGTATGCAAAGGATTTCCCCCGTGGCCTTGGAGCCTTGCATTGGTCTTCCCTTGAAGCGGAAAGGGTGATGTAGCACAGCGATGGTAAGTATTTCCCTCAGTTTGAGAACCAAGGTATCAATCCGGTGGAGGAGTATCACAAGATCCTGCACAAACACAAAAGTTTGCTCCCAACGCTGTGAAGGGGTTGTCAATCCCTTATAGATTGTTTGCCAAGTGAGAACTGAAAGCAACAAAGTAACAAAGCAAAGTAAAAGCAGCGGTGTAAACGATGGATGTGAATAGACCCGAGGGCCGTAGTGTTTACTAGTGGCTTCTCTCATGAAAGCAGGTAGACGGTGGGTGAACAAATTACTGTCAAGCAATTGATAGAACCGCGCAAAGTCATGACGATATCTATGCAATGATTATATCTATAGGCATCACGTCCAAAACAAGTAGACCGATACTTTCTACATCTACTACTATTACTCCACACGTCGACCGCTATCCAGCATGCATCTAGTGTATTAAGTCCATAAGAACAGTGTAATGCCTTAAGCAAGATGACATGATGTAGAGGGATAATCTCAAACCAATGATAAACACCCCATCTTTTTACCCTTGATGGCAACTACTTGATGTGTGCCTTGCTGCCCCTACTGTCACTGGGAAAGGTCACCACATGGTAGAACCCAAAACCAAGCACTTCTCCCATTGCGAGAATCATAGATCTAGTTGGCCGAACAAAACCCAAGACTCGGAGAGACTTACAAGGATATCAAATCATGCATATAAGAAATCAGCAAAGACTCAGATATATATCATAGATAATCTGATCACAAACCCACAATTCATCGGATCTCGACAAACACACCGCCAAAGAAGATTACATCGGATAGATCTCCATGAAGATCATGGAGAACTTTGTATTGAAGATCCAAGAGAGAGAAGAAGCCATCTAGCTACTAACTATGGACCCGTAGGTCTGAAGTGAACTACTCACGACTCATTGGAGGGCGATGATGATGATGAAGAAGCCCTCCAATTCCAAACTCCCCTCCGGCAAGGCGCCGGGAAGGGTCTCCAGATGAGATCTCGCGGAAACGGAAGCTTGCGGCGGCGGAAAAGTATTTTTGAGGCTCCCCCTGATTTTTTGCGGAATATTTGGGAATATATAGGCCAAGTATCTAGGTCAGGGGGCGGCCAGGGAGGCCACAAGCCTGCCCACCGCCGCCTCCCCCGGTTGGCGGAGTGGGGGCTTGTGGGCTCCCTGGAGCCCACCTGGCTTGGCCCAAAGGCCCCCTGATGTTCTTCCATTCGGGAAAAAAATCATTTCGGGGTTTTTCTTTCATTTGGACTCCGTTCCAAAATCAGATCTGAAAAGAGTCAAAAACACGGAAAAAACAGGAACTCACACTTGGCACTGAATTAATAAGTTAGTCCCAAAAAAGATATAAAAGGTACATAAAACAACCAAAGAAGATAAGATAACAGCGTGAAACCATCAAAAATTATAGATACGTTTGAGACGTATCACATAGTTTTGACCAATTGAGGATTTTGATCCTCTTGAAGACTTTGATACACTTGAGGAATTTGATCTGGGGTTCAGATTCTTCACGGGCGGTGTCATGAGGACATTCACCTGAAGATTTTCCAAATAGCTTTTGGGGACCCATATTTTCCTCAGGGGTGGTCCATTCGTGCAGTTAGTTCCAACATATCGAGCAAATACTTCACCATATTGATTTTTGAACAGTTTATAGTTGGAGTCAAATGACTCATCTGAGGAATAGGATAATTCATATGCAAAGCCTATTAGGTTGGATGGATCAACAGGAGGTCCTTTAGCAGCAACCCATGAGGTTTTGGGATACTGCTCAGGTTTCCAGTATGATCCATCAGCATTCAATTTCCTCTCAAAAGGCAATTCCTTATTTCCTCGGGTTCCTGTTCAATATTTGTTTTTGAGCACATCGCAAAGGGTTTGATGCCCTTGGAGACTTTTGTACATGCCTGTCACTTACAATTCCTTCAGCCCTGCATTTTCGTCAGTAACATTTGTGGTTTCCTCAAGTGAGGAACTTGATACCACATGAGCAGTTGAAGAATTTGTAGCAATAGAAGCATTTGATGATTCTGGTGAAGAATTGGCAGTTTCACGTTAGATGCATTTGAGACATGGTGGAATGAATTCAACCTGAGCGGCACTAATCTATTGAGCAAGTAATGAATCATATTCCATTCGAAGATCCTCATGAGACATCTTCAACTTTTCAAGATCAAGCTTCCTTTGAAGAAATTCATAGGAAAGTTTCTCATGATCAGCCAAGAGTGTGCCATGACGATCTTGAAGATTATCAAATCTGGACTAATGACTTTTCATATCTTCAGTGAGGATTTGGGTAGGATTCATTTCATCATTCAATAGGTCATCGCTTCTGTCTAGCAGTTTTTGAAGATTTTCAAGGGCAGTTTGTTGTTTAGTTGCAATGTTGGCAAGTTTAGTGTAACTGGGTCTTTTATAATCATCAGTTTCATAGTCATTGGAATCACAGGAGGAAGTGTCATTCGATACCTTTGAACATTTTTCCATGAAGCAGTAGGTTGGAGCGAAGTCATCAGCATAGTCATCAGTGTAGATGGCGTTGTCGTTTTCTTCCAGGTTGAAGATTGACTTGGTGACGAATGTGGTAGCCAGTGCAAGATTTGCCACACCAGACTCTGAGTCTTCTTCAGATCCTTCCTCTTCATCACATTCCTCGGATTCTTCCTAAGAATCCATTTCCTTGCCAATGAGTGTCCGAGCCTTTCTGAAACTAGTCTTCTTGTACGATAAGGACTTTGAGAATGAGGATTTTGAAGATTTCTTCTTTTTTCGAGTCATCAGAACTTTCATCCTTGTATTTCTTCTTCTTTGATTCCTTCACCCATCGAGGACAATCAGCAATGTAGTGACCTAATTTCTTGCATTTGTGGCGGGTTCTTTTCTTGTAGTCCTTAGATGAAGATTTTGATTTCCTCATATCTCTTCTTAAAGATTTACCAAACTGGTCACGTCTTGTAAACTTCTGGAATTTCCTCACGAGCATTGCAAGCTCCTGTCCAAGTTCTTCAGGATCACCAATGCTGCAATCTGAGTCTTCTTCTTCAGATGAGCAAATTGCTTTGGCCTTCAGTGCACGAGGTCTAGAATAGCTTGGTCCATACAGATCTCTCTTTTCTTCCTGATGGAATTCATGAGTATCGAGTCTTTCGAGTATATCAGCAGGATCAAGCATCTTATAGTCTGATCTTTCTTGAATCATGAGAACCAAAGAATCAAATGATGAATCCAAAGATCTTAGCAGTTTCTTCACGACTTCATGGTCAGTGATGTCTCGAGCTCCCAGTGCTTGTAGTTCATTTGAGATGTCAGTGAGGCGATCAAAGGTATCTTGGCAGCTTTCATTGTCAAGCCTCTTGAAGCGATTGAAGAGATTGCGAAGAACATCAACACGAGAGTCACGCTGAGTTGATATTCCTGCATTGACTTTGGACAGCCTTTCCCAGATTTGTTTTGTTGAGCCCAAAGCACTTACTCTGCCATACTGACCTTTGCTCAGATGGCCACAAATGGTATTCTAAGCTTGAGAATAAAGTTGCTTGAATTTCTTCGCACCAGCGGCAAAGACAATAGCAGCAATGGAGGGAACACCATGTTCCACAATATACCAAAGATCATTGTCAATTGCTTGTAGATGCATCTGCATCTTTGTCTTCTAGTAGGGGAAGTCCTTTCCTTCGAAAGTAGGACATCCTGCAGTAACCTTGATCATGCCTGTAGTCGACATAACTAAACTCTAGGTGGTTAAACCAAATTCACATAGAACAAGGGAGTACCTTGCTCTGATACCAATTGAAAGTACGTTATATCGACTAGAGGGGGTGAATAGGAGATTTTTAGAATTTCATCACTGAGGAAATTCCTCTCTGATGAATTACTTGCAGCGGAAATAGCAAAGGATCAGGAGTGCAAAGCAGTACTACAACAGTTTCCTCGATGAGGATTATGAAAAACAGTTTGCATAGTACGCAGGCACAGAGTAAGCAGGTGAGGATTAACTAGTTTGAAGAATTTGAGGTTGAGGAAATTCAGAGAAAGTCTTCATCAAATTCTTCAAACAGAGACAATGAAAATCTTCAACATAAAATATTGAGGAATTGAAAGAGTTGAAGAAATAGAACCCGTATCACTGTGAAGACAGTTGTTGATAACCCAGTTCCAACTCCTGTGACAGTCGTACGTCTGGCTTGGAGCGGCTTGGTATTGAAACCAAAGGACACACAGTCCCGGAACACATAGTCCCGGGACACACAGTCCCTACCGTATTCTCCTTGAGCTAAGGACACACAGTCCTCGCCCAACACTCGTGGTAAGTCTTCAGGGCAGACTTCCAAACCCTCACAAACTTGATCACCCGGCGATCCATAATTGACTACTCGATTACTCTAGACCATGACGCCTAACCGTCAGGAGGATGCACAGTCCTCAAAGGTAAAAGGCTTCAGTTCCACACAGGAACAAATTCTTCAGTGATGCTCAATCACTTGGTTTTTGGTTTGTGGTTTGGAATTTGGGGTATTTCCTCACTGATGATTTACTCTCGAAGACTCTGAGGAATTTGGGTTGCTCTAAATGACAAGTGTCAGTTTCTCGCGAAGCAGCCAACCAGCTAATGGTTGTGGGGGCGGCTATTTATAGCCTGGGAGCATCCCGACATGATTTGACATAAATGCCCTTAAATATTATGACCGTTGGTGTGGATAAGATTGGTGATGTGGCGCGAATTGCGGCAACGGTCAGGAACCTCAATTGTGAGAGTCCTCATGTCTCTCATATTCCTCATTTGATGCTTTTGTAGGATTAGGCTTGGGTTGAGCATCATGAGGAAATTCATTCTGTAGTGTTACCTCGACCCCCTTTAACAGTACAGTGTTCCTATGACTCAAGAGTGAAGAAAATGAAATGGAAAGAATAAATCTTCACGCTTCAAAGTCATTGGATTGTTTTTCTTCATGGCACACTGAATTCCTCATCTTTAATATCTTCATGAGGAATATCAATTTCATCGCAATTTCTTCGCGATCAAAGTCTTCAGCAGAAGACCAATTTCTCCAGCCGAAGATATACATTTTTAGGGGTCGATATTCATCATATAATTCAAACTCCTCAGCGACTTATAGATCATGTGTACACTCGTGAACACATTAGATACTTAACCTATAAGTGTTCAAGCCACCAAAATCACTAAGGGCACTAGATGCACTTACACACGCGTCGAAGGATGCGACAGAGGAGGAGGTGGAGTGCGCTCACGCGCCAGAGGAGGAGGAGTGCGCTCACGCGTCGGAAGAGGTGGAGGAGGAGGCGGAGTGCGCTCACGCACCGTAGGAGGCGAAGGAGGAGGAGGCGTAGTGCCCTCACATGCCAGAGGAGGCAGAGGAGGAGTAGGCGGAGTGCTCTAACGCGCCGGAGGAGGCGGAGTGCTCTCACGCGCCGGAGGTGCGGAGGAGGAAGAGACAAAGGAGGAGGAGGAGGAGTCTGCTGAAGCGTCCAGTGTGGAAGCTTGATGTAGTCCTTTCTCCATAGACGTGTAGACCTTACAGCATTTTCTAGACGAATCTCCCCTTCACCTGTAGGGTAGTCAAGCTCCAGCTCCTCAAATCCCTCTGTTATTTCATCCACACTCACAATAGCATACTCATGTGGAAGCGAACGGCAATGGAATAGTCATGTGGAATCGGACGACAGTGGAAAGTTCCCTCAGCTCGAGGAGGTAGAATAGAGCCGACTGCCGCCTTCAAGGTCAGGTTCTGGCATTTCACCATTAGCACACAATGTTCAGCCTCCATGATACTATCCACGTGGTAGCGAGGAGACGTGAAATGAGGTTGAACGAGCTCCGTGGAAGCCACGCTGCTTCTTCGCTGAGATGGTGGGGTAGCTTATGTGGAAGCGTCCAAGTAAGTTCTCCGTGCCACTGAGATGGTTGGTTGGTAGCTCGCTGGCTCTCAAGTTCCTTTAGTTTCGCTAATCTTGCACTGAGCTTCTGCGTTTCGGCTGCTTCCTCTTTTTTGTTTCTCTGTCGGCTTCCATAACCATCGCTGTCGGGGAACCCATGCACCCATAGAACGGAGCCTGATGTTCCTCATGTTCATCCAGGATGTTCAGGATTCCCGAGGGCCTTTGTCAACTTGTCCTTCTCTCTGTTGGGAATGAATGACCCTTCCGGTGCTGCCTTGATTGCCTTTTGAAGCTTGCTAATGGTCATTGCAAGTTGTTCATTTGTCCAAACACACTTCCTGATTCTGGGTCCAAAATTCCCCCAACCCCGGAGAACCAATTCCTTGACCGATCTGGCTAGTGCAATGTCTCTGGTTGGACCCCTTTAGCAAGCAGGGCTTGCTCAGCTTTTTCCCACAACAGTCGGGCTTTGTTGTAGACACCTGACCATGTGGTATGGTGATACTTCTTCATTGCGGCATTTTGCTTCTTTGTCTCTAACCTTTGCTTACCCTTGTTCGATTTCTTGTAGGCCACAAATGCAGGTCAGTGATCTCTGATCTTCTCATATTGACCGATGAACTGTGGAGTCTCATCTTTCTCGACAAACTTTGTGTTCAAATGTTTCATCCAGTTCTTCAATAGTTCTACCATCTTCTTTTGATCAAACGCCTTGACCTTTCGCTCTATAACTAGGTTATACGTATCCTCCTCTCGCGGTAGGGTGAAATTTGTCATCAGTGAGGTCCAAAGATCATATTTCAGTCTATCATGGACATAAGAAACTTCAGGGTCCTTCTTCTTATTCCATTTGTGGATTGTGATCAGGACGTTGTCCCTAACAACAACTCCGCATTGATGTACAAATGTGTCCTTGCTCCGCCTGGGAGCAATCGCTTGGCCATTTGCACGATTTCTGTGATCGTGAACCTATCATCCTACCGCAACCTTTTCTTCGGGTCTCCGGAGTGCTAAAAGAAGAAAGAAGCGTTACCAAAACATATAATGCATCAAGTCAGCACATGCCTAATTAATATATATATATATATACCTCGCTGGATTTTGCAACAGTTAAGGCTCCCTCCTCCATTCGGTGACGAGAGCCGTCATCGTGATCTCCTTCCTCTGCCATTCGGTTACCGGAGCCATCATGACCTCCTTCCTCCTCCATCGTTGGATCACCGGATCCGTCATGAACTCATTCCTCCTTCATTGTTGGATCATCGGATCCGTCATCCTCTCTTCTTGACCATCGGTGTCGTTGAGAAACGATAAGCGGTCACGTCCGTCGCGAGTTATATCCCCCAACAAATCTTCTTTTCCCAGTCTTCGTCCATGGTTTCTGCAAATATTACAACATGGCAATATACAAACATGAGAGATGGATTAGCATGGCCCCGATAGTTGGTTGGGTGAGCGGACCGCCTCTCCCTCATGCATGTCCGATGTCCCCCCTCATGTTGAAGTTATCGGGGAGGGGGTAGATCGACAACGACGCACTTTCTTCTAGTGTTTGGGTGGCCTCGATAGTTGGTCTGGCGAGCGGACCGCCTCTCTCTCATGCATGTTCGATGTCCCCCTCATGTCAAATTTATTGAGGAGGGGGTAGATCCACAACTACGCTCCTTCTTCTGGGGTTTGGGTGGCCTCGATAGTTGGTCGGGTAAGCGGACCGCCTCTCTCTCATGTATGTTCGATGTCCCCCCCTCATGTCTAAGTTATTGGGGAGGGGGTAAATTTTAACTTAGTGCATCTTTTAATTAAATCATTTTGAATATATGAACATTTTAACTTAGTAACTTGGTAAATTTTAACTAAGATGTGTACACTGTGAGATTATAACTTGGTTAGTCTGAAAACCGTTATTATATAACAACAACATCCAATGAGTGACTGTGGTGCATTTGTTTTCCAGTGTGTGCGGTGATGTCATCCCGTATATATCAACTATAGGAATGGGAGCTTCACATTTTCATTTTAAAAAAGTAGTTCACATTTTCATTTCAAACAAAGAATTGCTTCACGTTTTCATTTAACAAAAATACTACCATTATATTTTCATTTCAAAAACATAGTACATTTCCACAAAACATCTCATCTCTCAAAATGGCAGATTCACATATTCATTTCGAAACTCATCATGCATATGCAAAATTTAACATTCGTTTCTCTATCTAAAAAAACATAGCACATCAAAAAAACAGAGCACATCTAAAAAAAGAGCACATTTCATACATCTCATCTCATCTCATCTCATTATGCAACACAAATTCATCTATCCATTCATCTCATCTCATCTCATTATGCAACAAAAATAGAGCATGGTTGGAGTAGTGGCAGAAGGGGACCATGGTCGGAGCAGTTGCAGCAGGGGCGAGCATGGACAGAGTAGTGGCAGCAGGGGGCTTGGGAAATGGCGGAGCTCACTGGGGGCGCGGTGATGGAGCTGTGGAGGCCGGGGACGACGAGGATCCGTCTCAGGGACACCCGGCGGCGGGGAGGAGGGTGCGCTAGCAGGTCCGGCGCTAGCGACAGTCAGCGGGCTCGGAGACGGCAGGGCGTCAGCGAGGGCATCAGCGAGGGGCAACGGCGTGGTCGGGCAGCTTGCCAACATCAAGGTGGTCGTTGGTGCCGTCAGGGGAGAGGGAGGAGAAGAAACTGAATCGGAGAGAACGGAAAAATTCCAAAGTCCCACTTATATAGGACCCCCTTTAGTCCCGGTTGGTGGCCTCAACCGGGACTAAAGGACCCCTTTAGCCTCGATTTCAGCCACCAACCGGGACTAAAGGCCAATTTCAGCAGCACAAAGGGAGGGAACCGCAAGACTTCAGTCCCAGCTGGTGGCCTCAACCGGGACTAAAGGGGGCCTTTAGTCCCGGTTGAGGACACCAACCGGGACTAAATTCCTACGGTTGGCACGGCGTCGAGCGGGTGGATGTTTAGTCCCACCTCGCTAGCTGAGAGGCATCGAGAGTGGTATATAAGCATAGCTGCACCAACCCTCTTGAGCTCCTCTCTTATGCAGGCCTACGGGCCTAAACGTACTCTCTCTGTCTATGAGCCTACTGGGCCAACTGCGGGCCTGCATCCTGGCCCAACTAGCGTGTAGGGTTTCTACTCGTATGCAGGTTGTGGTGTGCCACCTCTTGAGCTTGTGTTGGATTTCCCTTGAAGAGGAAAGGGTGATGCAGCGAAGTAGATAAGTATTTCCCTCAGTTTGTTCAGAACCAAGGTATCAATCGAGTAGGAGGAACAAGCGAGACTCCAATAGTTGTGCCTACACAAATAATCAAACACTTGCACCCAACGCTATAAAGGGGTTTTCAATCCCTTCAGAGTTATTTGCAAGGATAAGATCTGATAGAGATAGGTATAAAATATTGATAGACCTAAAAGTAAAACTAAAGTAAATAAATTGGAGCAAAGTATTTTTGATAATTTTGGTTTATAGATCTGAATATATGATATGGAAAATAGACCCCGGGGCCATAGGTTTCACTAGAGGCTTCTCTCATAAAGGAAAATAATACGGTGGGTGAACAAATTATTGTCGAGCAATTGATAGAAAAGCAAATAATTACAAAGATATCCAAGGCAATGATTATGCATATAGGCATCACGTCAATATCAAGTAGACTGAAATGATTCTGCATCTACTACTATTACTCCACACATCAACCGGCTCCTGCATGCATCTACAGTATTAAGTTCATGAAGAACAGAGTAACGCATTAAGTAAGATGACATGATGTAGAGGGATAAACTGAAGCAATATGATGAAAACCCCATCTTTTTACCCTTAATGGCAACAATACAATACATGCCTCGCTACCCGTACTGTCACTGGGTGAGGACACCGCAAGATTGAACCCAAAACTAAGCACTTCTCCCACTGCAAGAATTACCAATCTAGTTGGCCAAACCAAACAAATAATTAGAAGAGAATTGCAAAGATATGAAATCATGGATATGAGAATTCATAAGAGACTCAAATAATATTCATGGATAATCTGAACATAAACTCACAATTCATCGGTTCTCGACAAACACACCGCAAAAGAGTACTACATCGAATAGATCTCCATGAAGATCATGAAGAACATGGTATTGAAGATCAAAGAGAGAGAAGAAGCCATGTAGCTACTAGCTATGGACCCGTAGGTCTGTGGTGAGCTACTCACACATCATCAGAGTGGCAATTGAGTTGATGTAGATGCTCTCCGTGATCAATTCCCTCTCCGACAGATTACCGGAAAAGGCTCCCAGATTGGACCTCTCGGGAACAAAGGCTCCCGGCGGTGTAAAAGTATTTCCTTGGCTCTCTATTGTGTTTATGGAATATTTGTGATTTTATAGGCCAAGAATTAGGGCTATCAGACCTGCAGGGGGGCCACAAGCCAAGGGGGCGTGGCCATACCCCGAGGGTGCGCCCTGCAGGCTTGTGGGCTTCGGTCAATTGCCTTTCCCCCTACTCCAAGTTTGTTACGTGTCTTCTAGTCCAAGAAAAATCTTTACGGATATTTTATTCCGTATGGACTCCGTTTAATATTCCTTATCTGCAATATTCAAAATTGTGGAAAAACACAAACTGACACTAGGCTCTAGATTAATAGGTTAGTCCAAAAATAATATAAAATAGCACATAAATGCATATAAAACATCCAAAACATATAATATAATAGCATGGAGAAATCAAAAATTATAGATATGTTGGAGACATATCAGCATCCCCAAGCTTAATTCATGCTCGTCCTCGAGTAGGTAAATGATAAAAACAGAAATTTTTGATGTCGAATGTTACCTAACATATTTATCCATGTAATATTCTCTAATGTGGCATGAATATTCATATCCATAAGACTCGAAACAAAAGTCTATATTGACATAAAAACATTAATACTTCAAGCATACTAATAAGGTAATTGCTTCCTTTCAAAATAGCATGGTCTTAGAAAGTTATCCCTGCAAAATCATATGGTCTGGCTATGCTCCATATTCACCACACAAAGTATCTAAATCATGCACAACCCCGGTGAAAATCAAGCAATTGTTTCACACTTTTTATGTTCTCAAACCTTTTCAACTCTCATGCAATACATGAGCGTGAGACATGGATATAGCACTATAGGTGGAATAGAATGTGGTGGAGGTTGCAGAAAGAAAGGAAGAAGATAGTCTCACATCAACTAGGCATATCAATGGGCTATGGATATGCCCATCAATAGATATTAATTTGAGTGAGTAGGGATTTCCATGCAATAATGTACTAGAGCTATAACTGTATGAAAGCTCGAAAAGAAAACTAAGTGGTTGTGCAAAAGACGTATACCACTAGTTATATGAAAGTGACAACATAGGATACTCTCTATGAAGAACATGGTGCTACTTTGAAGCACAAGTGTGGAAAAGACAGTAGCATTGTCCCTTCTCTCTTTCTCTCATTTTTTTCTCTCTTTTTTATGTGGGCTTCTATGGCCTCTTTTACTTTTATTTTTTATGGGCTATGCTGGCCTCTTTTATTTTTTATTTTTTTTGTAAAGTCCGGAGACTCATCCCAACTTGTGAGGGAATCATAGCTTTCATCATCCTTTTTCTCACACGGGACAATGCTCTAATAATGCAAATCATCACACTTTTATTTACTTACAACTCAAAAGATTATAACTCGATATCTAGAAAAAATTATGACTCTACAAGCAATATGGAAGTGATAGTGCGTGTCATAAAAACGGGACAGTGGTGTTGCATGGCAATATATCTCAGAATGGCTATGAAAATGCCATAATAGGTAGGTATGGTGGCTGTTTTGAGGAAGGTGGGTTTAATGTACCAGCGAAAGTTGCGTGGTACTAGAGAGGCTAGCAAAGGTGGAAGGGTGAGACTGCGTATAATCCACGAACTCAACATTAGTCATAAAGAACTCATATACTTATTGCAAAAGCCTATTAGTTATCGAAGCGAAGTATTAGACGCATGCTCCTAGGAGAAGGATTGGTAGGAGTTAACCATCGCGCGATCCCGACCTCCACACAAAGGTTGACAATCATTAAACAAGTCATGCTCCGACTTCATCACATAACCGTTCACCATACGTGCATGCTACGAGAATCACAAGCTTCAACACAAGTATTTTTTCTAATTCACAATTACTTACTAGCATGACTCTCATATCACCATCCTCACATCTCAAAACTATATGCAAGGAATCGAACTTCTCATCATATTCAATGCACTTAATATGAAAGTTTTTACTATATCCCTCTTGGATGACTATTATATTAGTTCTAAATTCATAACCTAAACCAATTACCATGCTGTTTAAAAAACTCTCAAAACAATATAAGTGAAGTACGAGAGTTTAATAGTTCCACAACACCGTCGTGCTCTAAAAGATATAAGTGAATTTCTAGAACAACATTGCCTAGCTCAAAAGATATAAGTGAAGCATAAAGAGTATTCTAATAAATTCACGATTCAGTGTGTGTGTGTCTCTCTCTCTCTCAAAATATGTGTCTAGCAAGGATGATTGTGGCAAAATAAAAATTAAAGACTCATATCATACAAGACGCTCCAAGCAATACACATATCATGTGGTGAATAAAAATATAGCCTCAAGTAAATTTACCGATGGATTGGAGACGAAAGAGGGGGTGCCTTCCGGGGCATCCCCAAGATTAGGCTCTTTGGTATCCTTGAATATGGCTTGGGGTGCCTTGGGAATCCCCAAGCTCAAGCTCTTGCCACTCCTTGTTTCGTAGTCCATCAAATCTTTACCCAACACTTGAAAACTTCACAACACAAAACTCAACACAAAACTCATGAGATCCGTTAGTATAAGAAAAATAAATCACCACTTAGGTACTGTTGTGAACTCATTATTTATTTATATTTATGTAATATTACTGTATTTTAACTTCTACATGGTTCATACCCCCTGCCCCATACAACCCATACATTCATCAAAATAAGCAAACAACACAAAGAAAACAGAATCTGCCAAAAACAGAACAGTCTGTAGCAATCTGTTTACTTAGAATACTTCTGTAACTCCAAAAATTCTGAAAAATTCAGAAGGTCTAGGAAATTTGTAAAGAAATACTTTGTAAAACATTCAGATCAAAAGAACGTTCCAGGGAATTTATAAAATTCCTGGACTGAGAGTGAAAGTGTGTGTTTTTCAGCAAAATCAACTTGCAAGCACCATAGACCATCCCAAAGGTTTTACTTGGCTCAAACACTAATTAAAATAAGAAAACACAATTATTACAGAGGTAATAATATATGAAGAACACAAAAATAGATACGAAAACAAAATTAAAACAAATAAAATTGGGTTGCCTCCCAACAAGCGTTATTGTTTAACGCCCCTAGCTAGGCATAATGCAATAGATCTAGGTATTGTCATCTTTGGTGTTGGCAATTTTTGTGAGGGCTTTCTCAAATCCGGGGGGCTCATTCCTCTTCCCCAGATTTTTAGGTGAAGAAACCACCTTATTGTGCAATATATCCAAACACTTATTGCAAAGGGTAATCAAAGTGTTCAAACGGTTGAGGTTTCCATTGATATGTTTAAGGGGTTCGTGATATTGTTGTAACTCGATTAAGTGCTTATGTAAGTCACTCAATTTGTCGAGAATTTGAACTCCCTCTTTTGAAAAATTAAACCCTTTTTTGTGGAGTATCCCCCAAAATTCCCTCCAAGACCCCATAAGCATCGTTTGTATTTCATTCAATAAAATTCCCTTTCGAGGCAAAATCTAAAAGTTCTCTATGATGCAAAGCCAATCCAATGTAAAAAATTCTGAGAAAAACCTTTGCATCCCCTTTTAAGTTGGAGACACGATAGGATTCCATTAGCCTATACCAGGCATCTTTCAAATTTTCCCTTTGTTTTTTTAAGTATAGAACTTCAAAATCTGGTGACAAAGGGGAAGTGGTAATGCTAGTCATGGAGACGAGTAAAAGACAAAGAAAGAAAGGCGAATAAAAGGGCAAATCTTTTTGGTATTTTCTGAAAATCTTTTTAGAAGTTGGGGAGAGGAAAACGAGAGGCAAATGGCAAATAAAGTAAATGCAAGAGATGATTTCGTGATGGGTACTTGGTAATCTTGCTATGTATCCTCCCCAACAACGGCGCCAGAAATCCTTCTTGCTACCTCTTGAGCTTGCGTTGGTTTTCCCTTGAAGAGGAAAGGGTGATGCAACAAATCAGATAAGTATTTCCCTCGGTTTGTTAAGAACCAAGGTATCAATCCAGTAGGAGGAACAAGCGAGACTCCAATAGTAGTACCTACACAAATAATCAAACACTTGCTCCCAACGCTATAAAGGGGTTGTCAATCCCTTGAGAGTTATTTGCAAGGATGATATCTGATAGAGATAGGTATAAAATATTGATAGATCTGAAAGCAAAACTAAATTAAATAAATTGCAGCAAAGTATTTTTGGTATTTTTGGTTTATAGATCTAAAAATATGATATGGAAAATAGACCTGTGGGGCATAGGTTTGTAACATCCCAAATTTTGGAATGTTATAATAAATAGTTGACTGATTGTCTGAGTGATTTAATTTGAGTGAAAATTTGAAACTTTTAAAAAACCTTTTGAAGAAGAGGGAATAAAATGACTTTCCCCTTTTCCTATGAATTCAAATTCATCCATTTAAAATCAGTGAGAGAAGATAACATGACTTCTTCAACTATAAAGAATTTGAAAGGTGGACCTGAAAACTAATAAAAGATTTCCTATTTGTATTTCATTTTCGTACTTGATCCTATTGCTATTTCAAAGTTCGAAAGAATTCAATTTTTTTCTAGCAAAACAAAAATTCAAAAAAAATATGAGAGGAGGTAATATGACACCCCAAAGGTCAGAGGAAATCAGTACCATTTTATTTAAAAGTCAAATTTGGTTTTAGTTGATTTTTTTCAAAATAATTTTTTGTGAAGTTTTTATTTTGTGTAAAAGAAAATGTCCATGTTGCGGGAATTTTTTCCTGATCATTTTGATATATAATACTTATATTTTAGGAGTAGGATTTATTTTGCTTTCGTAGGTTTTCTTTCCTATTTTTAAATAAAAGTAAATTTCGTTTTTATTAGGAAACCGACATTGAACCCGTAGGAAATTCTGGCCTGAATCTCCTTTCTTCTTCCTCCAATCTCCTCTTTCCTTCCTGTTGTGCGCCAGAACGCCCTTGCCGGGTCTGAGGGAATTTCCGTGCCCCTTCCATCTCGGCCCCTCCCGACGCCCTATATATACTCCCCTCCTGCCCCTCTCTCTCCGTTCCCCCCCCTAGCCCACGAACCCATCACCGAAACGCCCCCGCCACCTCGTCGGAGTCCGCCCTAGCCGAAGCTCGAAGAGCTTCTCGTGCCGCACCCCTGTGTCGCCGCCATGCTCCGCCGACACCATCACAGACTCGCCGGAGTCCTCCTCCGCCGACTACACCCCTCCGCCGCCGTTTTCAGCCACCGGAGCCACCTCCCCGTCCTCCACCACCTTCGGCCGCCGCCACGACTTGCCAGAGCACCTCCAGCCACCGGTGAGTCCCCATCGTTCTCCCTCCACCGTTAGATCTAGGATCTACGCTTTAGATTAAATAGTAGATAACTCTTTGATTTAGGTAAAGAAAACCCTGGTTTATGTTAGTCAATATTTAGCCAAAGGGTTTTCTTTTATTTTGCAGTCATTCGTTGGTTAGCCTCTTCAGCGCACACCCTCTAACCAATAGGAATCTGCCACGTAAGACCTTTGTTCACTCGGTTGAAATTTTATTTCTGCTGTTCTTACATAAAAACCAGAAAATTTCTGATTTGTTTTAGCTTTAACTTTTATTCTATAGCTCCAAATTAGATGAGACTTTTTGCATTGGATCACAAAGTTTATGTAGTTTTGGTAGATATAAAATTTGACCATGTTTGAATATTTAAATTTTGAGTTTAAACAAATTTGACTTAAACCTTGTTTTGTGATTATCTTGGGTCTAAAAATAGGTTTTGACTTGATTCTTTTTGATATTGATCACTAGTGATCTTATTTATCAGTAGGTAAAATTTCAGAATTTTTAGAATATTTTAAATTAGGGTTTTAAGCAAAACAGATTTTGTTTTAGCTCTTTTTAGTTTTCTTGCTATTTCTTTTGTATTAATTGTTCTTAATTAATTTTATTTTCTATTTGTGACAAGTTATATTTTGTTCTATGATATTTACCAGTAACTTTTCAACAACAACAAAAAATTATTTTATTTATTCTTATTTGTTTGCATGGAATCAATTCTAGTTCAGTAATATCTTGCAAATCGATTTCATTGCCAAATTAAATTCTTATTTGAAAATACTTTATATATTTAGTTTTATGAGTTTTATTCTTTGTTAACTTTTGATTATATCAGCAACAATTTGTATTGAAGTTGAAATTGTTTTGATTTAATTCAAGGTTAACATTGTTTTGGTCATAAGTAGAGGTTAACAAAAACTTTTCAATTACTTCATTTGGCTAATGAAAAAATTTATGAAAAATTATTTCTGTTATCTTAGTTATTTTATATTTTTCTTTCTGTTATTTTACTATTTTAGTGTTTTATTTTGCTGTTAAGTTTAAATAGGGTAAAAACTATCTTGTGTTGTTATAGTAAAAGGCTACAGAGTTTTCTTTGAAGTTTCTTTTTGATTCTCGTTTGATTTGATTTATTAGGTAAATGTTATTGGTCGTTGTGATTTTGATTGTTAGAATGATTGCTGGTATAATTGCTTATCTGAATACCATGCTTGAATTATAAAGATTTCATCGGAGAGTGACAAATAGTTATATCAAGTTATTTCCTGTGAGCGATATCTATCTTCATCAACCCTACCACGCAAGTTCACACTGATCATATTTTTACCTATGTTTTTATTGCATTAGTTTCAAACTTCTCCACCCATTGCATGCAAAGTAGGTACTTGGAAATTTTGGATTCTTGAGTATAGGCACCCATAAACCCTTGTTACTTTCGCCGGGACGTTAATTTGGTATGCTTTTAGTAGATAGGGTTTGGTTGAGGTGTTGTGAGAACTTAATAATCAAGACCTGGAGATTTCAAGACTTTCAAGACCTCATGATGCAATATACCTCTGGGTGGAGGATGGTTCAGATGGGTACCCTCGGGAAGCCAGTGGATAACCCGGGATGCATGGGGAAGCGCCATGACATCTTGCGGAAAGCTTCACCCAGGCAAAAAGAGATGGATCGATGATTCATGACCCGAGTCTTACCTGCACAGCCACAAGTCATTCTGGGCTCTGGCTTGGTTGGACATCATGGTGACTCTGGATGGGCGGTGCTACGAGATGTAGAAGAACGGTAGGATTGGATAGGCACCGACAGTGTCTCAGAGGAACCCTTTGAAAGACCATGTTTTGACCATCCAGTTCTCAAACACCCTGAGGTGCGAGGACTTCAACGGAGGCGATCAAATCTTGTGGGGAACGTGTGCAAAACTCTGCAAAGTACTCAAACCTAATCGATTAGCCGTGTACACGGTTATGGACGACTTGAGCCAAAGGAACTAAAGCTATCAGGAATTCTCAACACCATTAACCTATTTGATGTGGGTAATATTGATAATTTGGGTATGAGAACTGGTTGGTGGAACCTTCTCATTAATAACCAACAATATAGTAAATTTTTCTTTTACCTCTCTCTTGTTGTAGGAAAAATTTGCTTTATGCAAAACTTAAACTACAGCCCCACCTACCATATATGCATATAGTATAGATGATATTTCCACCCTCTCTTTTGTGACTTGCCGGCATATTCAATATGCTGACCTACACGGCTGCAACATCTTATGTTGCAGATACTTTCTACGACGAGTAAGAGTACGATTCAGGGTTACGGTCTGCACTCAACCTGTCGTTGGTGTTTATTGGGACTCCACTCCCCTGACTGTTTTCGCCAAGATTTTGAGGTATATATCAATTTTACGTTATTTACATGTGATTGCACTTTGATATATACATTGATGTACTGTGTGTGCCAGCATACTGATCCAGGGATGGCACAGATACACAGAGGCTTGACTCTTTTTGAGTCGGGTCGCTACAAGGTTTCAGGAGAGGCTTCTCTCATAAAGGAAAATAATACGATGGGTGAACAAATTACTGTCGAGCAATTTATATAAAAATAAATAATTATGAAGATATCCAAGGCAATGATTATGCATATAGGCATCACGTCTGTATCAAGTAGAACGAAACGATTCTGCATCTACTACTATTACTCCGCACATCAACTGACTTGTGCCTGCATCTAGAGTATTAAGTTCATGAAGAACAGAGTAACGCATTAAGTAAGATGACATGATGTAGAGGGATAAACTCAAGCAATATGATGAAAACCCCATCTTTTTACCCTTGATGGCAACAATAGAATACGTGCCTCGCTACCCCTACTGTCACTGGGTGAGGACACCACAAGATTGAACCCAAAACTAAGCACTTCTCCCATTGCAAGAATTACCAATTTAGTTGGCCCAACCAAGCAAATAATTCGAAGAGACTTGTAAAGATATGAAATCATGCATATAAAAATTCAGAAGAAACTCAAATAATATTCATGGATAATCTGAACATAAACTCACAATTCATCGGATCTCGACAAACACACCGCAAAAGAGTATTACATCGGATAGATCTCCATGAAGATCACGAAGAACATGGTATTGAAGATCAAAGAGAGAGAAGAAGCCATCTATATACTAGCTATGGACCCGTAGGTGTGTGGTGAACTGCTCACACATCATCGGAGGGTCAATGGAGTTGATGTAGATGCCTTCCATGATCAATTCCCTCTGCAACAGATTACCGGAAAAGGCTCTCATATTGTATCTCTCGGGAATAGAGGCTCCCGGCGGCGTAAAAGTATTTCCGTGGCTCTCTTTTGCGTTTCTGGAATATTTTGGATTTTATAGGCCAAGAATTAGGGTTAGGAGACGTGCACGGGGGGCACAAGCCAGGGGCGCGGCCACCCCTAGGGCGCACCCTGCAGGCTTGTGGCCTCCTGGCAAGTGCCTTGCCCCCTACTCCAAGTCTGTTGCATGTCTTCTAGGCCAAGAAAAATCTTTCCGGAGATTTTATTCCGTTTGGACTCCGTTTAATATTCCTTATCTGCAATATTCAAAAACGTGGAAAAAACAAAAACTCGCACTAGATTCTAGATTAGTAGGTTAGTCCCAAAAATAATATAAAACAACATATAAATGCATATAAAACATCCAAAACATATAATATAATAGCATGGAGCAATCAAACATTATAGATACGTTGGAGACGTATCATGGTGACTAGTAGGCGGCATATTTTTACATTAATTCTTTTTACTTCATTCTTTTTAACAACTAAATACTTTGATAATTTTAGTTAATATTTTTCTGATTTTTTAGTTCATTCTTTTTAACAAATCAATACTTTGATAATTTTAGTTAATATTACTTTGATTCTTTTTAGTTCATTCTTTTTATATTAGTTTATTCTTTGAGCTAAATTATCCTGAAATTGAAAAGCACTATAAATGAACTCTTAAAAGGTTGAAAGTTGGCATGGTTTCATCATTTCACCCACATAGCATGTGTTAAAAAGTTGAGAGGGTTACAACAAAAACTAGATGCACTTCGTGTACAAAATCGGCAATCTCTTTCGAAGTATCACGGTTTCGGACGAAAACTCCTGTGTTACAAAGGGATTTCATTTTTTAAAACTTATTTCAACTCCACAATTTTTGTGCATACAACATGCACCATTCAAAGCCACATAATCAATTTTAAACCCTTTTTTACTTCACTTGGTATTTTTTATGCATTTACTAATTTGTTTTGAGCTAAATGACCCTGAAATTGAAAAGCATTACAAATGAACTCTGAAAAGGTTGAAAGTTGGCATCGTATCATAATTTCACCCATATAGCATGTGCTAAAAAGTTGAGAGGGTTACAACAAAAATTGGATGCACTTCGTGTACGAAATCGACAATCTCTTTCAAAGTATCATGGTAACGAAAAATCATGTGTTACAAAGGGATTTCAATTTTTAAACTTATTTCAACTCCAAACTTTCTGTGTGTTGAACATGCACCATTCAAAGCCACATCATCAATTTTCAACCTTTTTGACTTCATTTGGTAATTTTCGTGCATTTACTCATTTTTTGAGCTAAATGATCGTGAAATTGACAAGCACTATAAATGAACTCTAAAAAGGTTGAAAGTTGGCATGGTTTCATCATTTCACACACATAGGATGCGTTAAAAAGTTGAGAGTGTTACGACAAAAACTGGATGCACTTCGTGTACAAAATGGACAATCTGTTTCGAAGTATGAGTGTTTCGCGTGAAAACTCATTTGTTACAAAGGGGATTTTGTTTTTTTAACTTATTTCAACTCCAGACTTTTTGTGCGTTCAACATGCACCATTCAAAGTCACATCATTAATTTTTAACCCTTTTTGACTTCATTTGGTATTTTTCATGCATTTACTCATTTTTTAGCTAAATGACCCTGAAATTGAAAAGCACTACAAATGAACTCTGAAAAGGTTGAAAGTTGGCATGGTATCACCATTTCACCCACATAGCATGTGCTAAAAAGTTGTGAGGGTTACAACAAAAACTAGATGCACTTCGTCTACAAAATCGATAATCTCTTTCGAAGTATGAGGGTTCCGAACGAAAACTCACGTGTTACAAAGGGATTTCATTTTTTGAACTTATTTCAACTCCAGACTTTTTGTGCGTTCAACATGCACCATTCAAAGCCACATCATCAATTTTAACCCTTTTTTACTTCATTTGGTATTTTTCGTGCATTTACTCATTTTTTTAGCTAAATGACCCTCAAATTGAAAAGCATTATAAATGAGCTCTGAAAAGGTTGAAAGCTGGCATGGTTTGACCATTTCACACACATAACATGTGTTAAAAAGTTGAGAGGGTTACGGCAAAAACAAGATGCACTTCGTGTACAAAATGGACAATCTCTTTCGAAGTATCACGGTTTCGGACAAAAACTCATGTGTTACAAAGGGATTTCATTTTTTTACTAATTTCAACTCCAAACTTTTTGTGCGTTCAACATGCACCATTCAAAGCCATATCATCAATTTTCAACCCTTTTTGACTTCATTTGGTATTTTTCATGCATTTACTCATTTTTTTAGCTAAATGACGCTGAAATTGAAAAGCATTACAAATGAACTCTGAAAAGGTTGAAAGTTGGCATGGTATGATTATTTCACCCACATAGCTTGTGCTAAAAAGTTGAGCGGGTTACAACAAATATTGGATGCACTTCGTGTACAAAATCGACAATCTCTTTCGAAGATCATCATCGGGCACATCGTGTGGTGCCTCTTGATCTTCACGTTCCCCCGTTGCAGTATCACCATATTCAGGGAACATAAGATCGTGATAGTTGTCATCATCCTCTTCTTCTTCATTGTCTTCCATCATAACCCCTCTTTCTCCATGCTTGGTCCAAACATAATAGCAGGGCATGAAACCCTTCGCAAATAGGTGGACGTGAAGAATTTTCGCAGAAGAGTAATCGTTTGTATTCTCACAGTTAACACATGGACCGTACATAAAACCATTCTGCTTGGTTGCCTCGGCCGCACCGAGAAAATTACGTAGGCCCGTAATGTACTCCAAAGTGCGTCAGTCACCGTACATCCATTGGCGGTTCATCTGTATTATGAAATTAAGTATATCAAAAAACCATTGCAGAACATCATGAATAGAGAAATGCCCAAATTGATACAAGTTCATCATCACATTAAAACCAAAGTACAGTAGTGATCAAATGTTATTACTGCAAAAAATAAATACATAAAGTTCATATATAGTTCTCATAAAACAACATACAACTATGTAAAACATTTAAATGCAACATCAAATGTGATCAAAATCACAATTAAGGTAACAATTGACCCAAGAGCATAATGATACCAAGCCTCTTTATCAATGGCATATTTTCTAATATTCCTAATCTTCAAGCGCATTGCATACATCTCCAACTGCACTGCATCCATCTTGATCTTGTGATCATCGACGATATCAGCAACATGCAACTCCAATTTCATATTCTTATCCTCAATTATTTTCAATTTTTTCTTCAAGTAATTGTTTTCTTTTTCAATTAAATTTAACCTCTCGGCAAGAGGGTCGGTTGGAATTTCCGGTTCACATACCTCCTTGTCACAGCCCTAGCTTTCATTTGTTTGCCAAGCATTCATGCATGCATTATAAAAACTTTGATATTTAAATAGGAAGTGATCAAAGACCAAATGTTTTGATTAATTGATAAGAAGGCAATAAAAATTTAATAACTTAAAAGGAACCAGAAAAATGTTCCAAATTCTTGGCAAAATAGTGTCATAAGGTAAACTTGTCAAACCAAAATTCTAGGCCACAGGAACTTTTTAAAAAGGATTTTTGAGTTGACTAAATAGCTATTTGGAATGGAATTAATTTGATTCCTTCTATTTTAAAGTTTCAAAAATGTTGAAACTTTTATGTGGCATTGGACATTATTGTCTCTGTCACCTAGTAACATTTTTGGGTTTTATATTTGGTCAAACTATTTATTTTAAATCCTAAAAGTAAATGCCAGAAAGAAATAAAAGAGAAATGAAAAAAAACAGAAAGAACTTACCTGTCGCACCTCCTGGCCCAGCCCACCAGAGGGGGGTCTCCCTGTCGTCTTCCTCCTCGTGCCAGAAGGCACATGAGAAGGAAGGCACGGCACCCTCGCCACCTCCTGCTCACGTGGAGCCCCCTCCTCCCTCCACCGCGCCAGCGCACGAGGCCGTTCCCCCTTATCCTCTCCTCCCCCTGGACCATTCCCTCCTCTCTTCTCTGTCTCGTGCTCTTCTCGCCGCCATTGCCGGTCTGCCCGAGCTCGTCGCAAGCTCGACCCCGGCCACCCCTCGCCTCCCTGAAGAGCTCTACTCCTCCGCCTCGATGAGTTGCATCCCACCATCAACTTCTCCGAGCACCCGAGCCCCCGTAGCGTCGCCATCGTCACCGTTTCTTCCTCCGGCCACCGGATCTCGCCGCCGTCGAATCGTCGGCCAGAGAGCCCCTCCAACCTCGCCGATGCCAGGAATGGAACCCCCGTGAGCCGCTGACCCTTTCCCCTCTCCTCCCATGCTCTGCCGTGCCCTGTAGGTCGTTTCCCCACCGTGGCTGAACTTCGGCGACCGCCCCGCTCGTCGCCGGCACCTCTCCCGGCCACCCTAGCCTCTCTTAGTGCCCCTGCCAGATCGGGCGCTTCGCCAGCGTCCCGTAGCCGTCAACTGCGTTTGATTAGGACCTCTGTAGCGCAAAATAGCACAACTCCGGCGAGCCCTCCACCGCGACTCAGTCGCCGGCGACCACTCTCCGGTAGCTGTCGACGTGGCCGACCCTTAGCGCTAATTAACCCCTCCCCCAGTAGCTGACAGAGGGCCCCACCAGTGAGTCAAACCTCACTTGGTGCGGGTCGGCGCGGATTAGTCTTCGGGTCGCTGACAAGTGGACCCCACTGGTCAGGTTGACCTGGACCCTACTGGTTGACCTGCTGACGCAGGGATGACATCAGCCTGACGCAGTAATAGTTTCTGATTTAATTTAATTCCAGAAAATTGCTAAAACTTGTAAAAATCATAGAAATTAAAATATAACTCTGATGGAAATAATTTATATATGAAAAGGTATCATAAAAATGCAAGGACTCCATTGATGGCATTTATACACATGTTTGGACATTTTAACCTTGCTGAATATGACAAATTCACAATAGGCTTATAAATGATATAATTGGATTTTGAAAATGACTTATATAGATCAAATAAACTTCTTTCAACCTGTGATCACTTACATTAGATGAAATCAGCATCATGATAACTTGCCATGCTCATGCATCATTGCGAAGCATTTGCCATGATTAATTTCTTTCGTTTGATCTGTCAATAGACCTTGCGAGATGTAGTTATCACCGGCATCGAAGAATAGCTGAATTCTTCCGATCAACAGTCAAGAAAAACCCCTTTGAGCATTCCGACAAAATCCTATTCTCTCGCTCCTGCTCTCATTTCTATGCATTAGGAAAAAATGATTCAATTGATAGTTGTATTACGATAGCTACACCTATTCCTTTGCGTGACCTGATTTTGATCACAGTAAATAGCTAAACCAATGCAACCTAGCATACCTGGTAGATGCTTGAGTCATATGTGCTTTACCCTGTTATGCTTGCTATGCTTAGGTTGAGTTTGGTCCGACCATCGGAATGATGTATTGGAATGATCATGTCCTATTGATGAGAGTTAAAGATGTGAAACTGTTTTGGTAAAGGTAGCGATGAGAGGCCATGTAGGAGTACATGGTTGTTGTCTCATTACCGCCGCATTTAGGACCCGAGATCTTGTGTTGGTGTTCCAAGACTAGCTACTACCGCGCATTGGGTTCCGGTAACTCGACCCCTCTCGGCCTATTAACTACTCTGTTCTCAGTCCAGAAGTCGCAGTAGTTCGAAACGTTCATAGATTGTGGCATGGCCTGCTAAGTGGATGAACGGCCAAGTCGGGACCGGCTTGGGGCCCTGCTCACATCATTTGAGGCCATGTTGGAAACCTCGGCCGGACTTCCATTATGGGTTCCAACTCAGATAGGCAACTGTCTTGGGCGTGAGTCTTAGTAGGTTAACGTCCGTGGCCAACTCCCTGGTTGGGCTTCCGCTTGAAGGTTGTCGAGGTGCTGGGTTTTTATGTGCACTTGGCGATAAGTGGCGGAAGCATGTGTGACGAAGTACACCCCTGCAGGGTAACTATCTATTCGAATAGCCGCGTCCTCGGTTATGGACTGCTTGGATACTTACATGGTTCATAGATAACTATAATGTTACTCTAAAAATGGTCCAGATAAGTGTGAGTGCTATGGATGGCCTTCTCGTAGGATGACGAGAGAGGATCCATGGTGGTGTATTGATGTGGTGGTTATGTGGACTCGTGTGCGCTCTCTCGTAAGGAGACGAGAGAGATAATAAAACCTCGTTGTATAATAGGTTAGGCAAAGGTGAAAGCTGGCTTCTCTACAATAAACCCCACAAATCCCTTCACTGATACTGGATGCATATGTAGCGAGCACTGATGTAAGACTTGCTGAGTACCTTCGTACTCACTGTTTCTTATTCACATTTTTGCAGAATAGACGCCACTCTCTCTACGTTATCTCTTGACATGAACATCGATGGTTTAGCTTGGGAACCCAGACAATGATCTGGCTCCTATGGTAGGGTCGTTGTAGCCTTTAGGCTCTTCCAGCCACTTTTAGTAGATGTCTGTACCCAGACATGTAACTTCCGCTTGATGCTTGTATGCTCTGAATGTTGGGTCATGTGACCCCTTCTGTTTGTAAGATTAAACTATGTTGGCTCTTCGGAGTCTATTAAATAAATGATGTGTTGAACAGTTATGTTGTGATGCCATGTTGTATCTGCACATATCGTGCATATTGTGTGTATGCTTGCAATGCATTGATATGTGTGGGATTCGACACCTAGTTGTGTGCCTTGAGTAGTACTCCATACCGGGAAATGCCTCTTTGTGCTTCCACCAAGCCTTGGTAGCTTGCTACTGCTCCGGACACATTGATTGACCGGCATGTATCCTTCTTGGTTGCTATGTCTGTCCCCACGGGGAAATGTCACGCGGTGAAATGGAGTCCGTGTAGCTTGCTCCGACTCGTCTACACTCGCTGATAACCGACACCTGCCTTGCTGGGTTATGTATGCATGTCCCTGTACGGATGTGCCACTTGGGTTCATAACTAGCCATGTCGACCCAGGTTCTTTGACATATGATTGCTCGCAACATAGTCATATACGTGAGCCAAAAGACGCAAATGGTCCCGGCCAAGGTAAGGTGGCAACCGGGGTGATTACCGTGCGTGAGGCCACAAAGTTATATGATGTGTACATGCTGGAGTTGTATGGCTTAGGATCGGGGTCCTGACACTCCTAGATAAAAACATCCATGTCACGTTGCTCGGCATAATTATCATAAACAGTAAATGAAACAAATAGTTATAAAAGAAAATATACCACGTCTGAATCATAGGCAGGACTAGGGCCGACGTGGGCAGATACCAAAACCATCGCACTACATAATAACAAACAATAACAAAATTAAGAAATTTATACAAGTATCTATCTAAATCATACAAGTAAGAAATTTTTTTCTTTTAAAAAGAAGATAAGAACAAGAGGCTCACCACGATGGTGTCGGCGACGAGATCGGCGCGGACGATCGACGACGGTGAGGACGAGGACGGGACGACACCCTACACATGTGCAAACTCTAAGAAGTTTATTTGAGATCCAATTGTGCATCTAAATCAAAAGAACTCCCACATACACTCCTACACTAAAACCCACAAACCACTCTACTTTTAGAGCATTTGAAATGAGCTAAGATGAAAGGATGAAGTAGCTAACCTTTTAGAACACTTGTGTAGTTGGTGCACCGCCAAACCTAGACAAATCTTGAGGAAAATGGAGCTTGGAGGTCGAACTTGGAGAGGAAAAAGCTTAAGTGTGGCTCAGGCATTTCATAGAACACCTCATGTGCATGCATAGAACGGTGGCAAGAGCAGGGTATGCACACCTCTCACAGGGCCAAAAAACAGAGGAGAGGGTGGAGGGGTGATGATATATATAGGCATCTCTTTGGTAACGGTTGGTGGTTAGAATTGGGACAGAATACTAACCTTTCGTCCTGGTTCCAACCACCAACCAGAACTAAAGGTTCTGCCCCAGGAGCGAGGACCACTGGCCCCGGTTCGTGTCTCGCACCGGGACCAAAGGGGTCAGATGAACCAGGACCCTGGCCTGGCCGGCGCCCTGGCCTCACAAACCGTGACTGATGCTCCCATTGGTCCCGGTTCATAACAAAACCGGGATTAAAGCCCTTTCATCGGCTGGACCAAAGCCATGTTTTCTACTAGTGTAAGACACCTCGTGATTGTGACTATATAGTAGATTTGGCAGCTTCACAATAACATTACACATGGGAAGAGCGAGTGCACAATGTCGACTTGGACAATTATTATAAATTATTGAATCTTGTCAAGAAGTATAACATGAAGGAAATTATAAAGGGGAAGATAGCTGAGTACACACCATCAACACAAACCATACTCCCTCTAAGCATTGGCCTCCACCACCATCGGGATTAGTGGCACTTTCTATCGAGACATCTTTCTCGGTTCAAGAGGAGCGAACGTTGGGCGGTATGGTGCTACGGAGGGATTATGGTATGTTGATCTTTACGGCTTATAGATACATTTTCAACTGTAACAACACATTAGAAGTGGTATGATGCAAGGTATAGCATTGGTCATTGAGCATTCAGATAAGCTTGTCATTGTCCAATCAGATTCTTCAAATGACTTGACCATCCTCAAGGAAGACATCTTGTCTACATCAACCTATGAGCACTTCGCGGGAGAGATTAAAGTTCTTATAGTTGAGAAGGTATGTTCCTTTAAAGATAAATACAGATCAAAATCCAATAACACATCGATTGATCATTAAGGGAATAAAGGCGCATGAAAGATTGTACTGTGGTATGGTTTAACACAAGCCTTCCGTGCTGTAATGACTTATTGTCTTGATATTGTAATTATCATAATGGAATAAATCTCCTTTTAACCTCCCGAAAAGAAAAAGGTATCCAAAGGGAACCAACAAATGTGAGGAAAAGGTGTTAGACTTGAGACCAACTAGATGATTCCCGACTCGTTGCTGCGGGAACTTTAGCCAAAAATGATGTTTTACTCCACAAATCGACTCTCTTAAAAGCATCCACTAGTAGAAAAAGGGCATTTAGCCCCGGTTCGGTTGGGCCATTAGTCCCAGTTCGCGAACCAGGACTAATGCTAGCCCTGGTTCGGCCCCGAACCGGGGCTAATAGCCTTCCATGTGGCGGGGCTGGGAGCGGGGGGGTATTAGTCCCAGTTCGTATTACAAACCGGGGCTATTTCTTCGCTATTTTTTGAGCAATTTTTGGGTTTAGGGTTTTGCACTAAATTGGATGGGGCTATTTTGCTCCCCCTATTTTCCCATTTATTTGTTTTGGGCATTTTTTATTTTTGTTTTGCACTAAATTGGATTGTACATACACAGCAATAAAGGAAAAACTATATTGCACATCGTCATGAATATATTACACCATCTCATCCGTCGTGCTTTGTCGAACATACTTACAAAATGTAGACACGAGTTACATGCACATATATGCATCTTTTTTACACTATATCATTTCATATCTTTTCCATCGAATGGCAATAGTATTCTCCCTTGGGATCTAGGACCTCTGTACCAAAGAATCCGGCAATTTCCTCTTGAATTGCTCGTACACGTTCCTATGGTAGAAGACCGTTGTCGGGGGGATAACCCCGGGGTAGGCTCATCAAGCTTGCTCCTTCATTTCCGGCCCAAAGAACATGAACATATATAGATTTCCAAGGCCCAAGTCTTCCGGCCGGCTAGGCAGCGCCTACCGGCTAGAGGACGAGGCGGCCATCCCTCTGGCCGGCCAGGCAACCCCTGCCGGCTAGAGTCGAGGTGGCTGCCTCTTCTGAGCCGGCCTGGTCCAGCCAGCCCAGCTAGGAATGAGGCGGCCGCACCCAAGCCGGCTAGCCAAGCAGGCTAGCCGACCGAAGATCAGACCGTAGGTCAGGATGAGACCTTACGATTAAAGGTAGCTACGGGTCAGCAAAGGTACTGGATCGGGGCGCCCGGCAGGTACGAGCGTCGGCGGCCACGCCACTGACCTACCCCGGCTCTGATCCATCACCTAGCATAGTGTCGGACCGTCGCACTCCCACTCCATTACTGCACTCGGCGTGGGGAACAGTGGAGGCGGCCGTACCTCCTGCCCATGATGAATCTCGCTGGACGACGCTTGATGTACAGCGCAAGCTCGGCGTCAACCTTACGCGAGAGCTTCATTGGCCAGCCGGCGGGTCCCACTGCCAATCGAGACCATGCAGCTGGCGGGCCCCTGAAGCGACAAGACAAGACTCTAGTGGGCCCCTGGCCAGCCGGCGAGGCTGCCAGCCGGGTCCCACACTTGTACCCTTTATCCATATTGTAGGCGGGCGGGTTCGTCTATAAAACCCCCCGGTCGCCCTCCATGCAAGGGGGCCGATCATTCCATAGTCGAACAACACTCTACACTCACCAACCATAGAGAGAGGCAGAGACGAGCCGGTTGCTCCCCTCTTCCTCCTCCCAACACAGCTGGAGGAGCAACTATGTACTCTGTTCATACACATCAAACACTCCGGCAGGACTATGGGTATTATCTCTAGAGAGAGCCCCGAACCTGGGTACATCGTGCGTCCTATGCGTGTACCAACCTCGTTCCCAGCATCCACCTTTGTCCCTTCGGTTCTCACCGACTTTAGCCTACCTATGGCATATGTTGTGAGTATTCACCGACATTTGGCGCCCACCTTGGGGCCGATCGCGACATCGGCTGGCTTTACGCGATGGGCGGGGCCCCGCACCTACACCACCGGATGCATCGCGTCCGGATCAGTTTGCATGCCCGTGGAGCCCGCTTTCGACGAGGCAACACCCATGATGATCGACGTCCCTGTTTGCCATGCGGATTCGGACGAAGATTCTGATGACGAGGCGCTTCCTAGCATCGTCGTCGCTGCTATGGAGAACCTCAGCGTTCTCTTGAGCGACCTACGTCTCAACGACGGTCCGCGCTACTTCAGCAGGACTTCGACGTTGAGGCGCTCTGCACCAGCTTCAGCATGCTCTCTATTGCTCAGATGCCTGTCCACGACGTATATCCCAGCAATGTCCTCGTCTTTGATGGCCCTCCGCCGTCGGTGGGGTTCTTTACCCCATACCACGTTGTTGTCGTCTCCAACACCGTGGAAGTGATGGTTATCGGTGCCGGCGCCAGCACGGCTCCCGGCAAGGCCTCGGCAGGTGCTGGTGAGCCCGCCGCTGCCACCGCCGATACTCTTCGGGACGCCATCGCCAGCCTGAAGACACCCGTCAAAGCTTCCGCAAATCCTGCTGACGCTCGGGCCTCGCTGGAGGAGGCTCGCAAGCGTATCCTGGAGGAGGGCATTGTCGTAGCTTCGGCGAAACGTTGGATGGAGGCTACGCAGCGCGAGTATAACTCCGCATACAGCCTTACTCCGATTTCCGAGGCCCCTAGCCGGCTTGGATCGGTCCACAGCCGCGGCCGGTTCATCGCCGAAGTCCTAGGTGGCGATCTGCCCACCTAAGAGACCCCTGCGGCCAACATGCGAGCGGCTCAGGCAGCCATGGAGGAGATGGCGAGCCTAGAAGGCGAGGAGCGCGCTTTCCAGGAGAAGCGGGTCAAGGACCTCCTTGACGCTGCCAACCAGCAACACGCTCGGTTTGACCCCGGTCAGGCTCAGTCGGAGTCCCCGGGGCCCAACCCCGGAGCACGCCGCAACCCTAGCGGCCAGCATCATGCAGAAGGATCTTCCTTGCATTGCCCTTCCGGCCGAAGGGGCGAGGGAAGCCAAGACCGGCGCTCTCAGCGCCAGAGCGAGCACACTTCGGGCTTGTGTCGTAGAGGCGACGAGGGCGATTCGGAGTGTGAGACTCTTCCCCCACGAAGAACTCACGTCTCTAGTTCGCGAGGCGCCTCCCCTCTCGCCACTCAGGCTGGTGCTCATGCTTCCCAGGATGATCGGGACGCTCGCCGGTGTCTCATCGTCCTGGCCCAGTCAGTCCTCCTAGAGGAAGACGGTCCCGTCGGTCCGGCCTGCTTTGGCCCCCGGATCCGAGGGGAGCCCTTCCCCCGAGGTTTCACCTTGCCTCGTGTCACGCCCAAATACAATGGCATGGCCAAGCCACAGGACTGGCTGATTGACTACACCACGGCCATCGGCATTGCCAGGGGCAACAAGCGTGTAGCGGTCCGCTACGTGCCACTCATGTTGACCGGCTCGGCCCGGACTTGGCTTAACAGCCTCCCGGCCGGCAGTGTCAACTCCTGGGTGGACTTCGAGGAGGCGTTCGTCCGCAATTTCACTGGCACCTACAAGCACCCTGGCCGGCCCCGCGAGCTGGCCATGTGCATCCAGAAGCCCGACAAACCCCTTCGCGACTACGTCACCCGGTGGACAGAGCTCCGTAACTCCTGCGAGGGGGTGCATGAGGTACAGGCTATCCAGTACTTCATCGACGTTTGCCGAGACGGCACCCTCCTTAAGCACAAGCTTATGTGCTCCGAGCCCACCTCTCTGGCGGTGCTCATGGCCAAGGCGGACAAATACGCCACGGCCGACTCAGCATTGCGCGTCAAGGTGACCGCCTCGGACAAGGTTGTACCTACACCGGCTACTCCCAAGCCGGCTGGGGACAACCGAGGCGTCCAGAACAACTACAAGCGCAAGGCGGATCAGGCGGATTCCTGCTCCAACAGCAAGTTGGTGGCCAGCGTGGAGGGCAAAACATCGGCTCCTCCAGCCAGCCCTCCGCGAAAGTGTCCCAACAGAAGCAACACCAACTGGCTGCCCAAGCAGTCCTTCGAGCAGCTGCTCGACGCCCCCTGCAAGATACATTCTGGGGCGCAGCCGTCTTCCCACACCCTTCGACAGTGCAGCTTTGGGCGCCGGCTGTCGCAAGGGGATGGCCTGCCGGCTCCTCCAGGTGCGCAGGCGGCACCTCATGCACCGGCTCCAGCCCACGCTCCGGCTCCGCCGCCGCCGCCTCACCACGACGGCCACCACCAAGACGGAGCGTTTGTCATCTTCACCAGTGAAGGCGACGACAAGCACAGCCTGCACCAGAGGCGGCGCGAGGTGAACGCCACGATCTCCCCGGTTCCCCAGTACATGCATTGGTCCGACAAACCAATCACATGGAGCCGGGTGGACCATCCTGCGGTGATGCCCAACCCAGGATCATACGCACTCATCCTCGACCCCACCTTCGCCTCCAAGAGGCTCACCTACCGATTCTCCCGGGTGTTGGTCGACGGTGGCAGCAACATCCTCTACCTCGACACTCTCCTCAAGATTGGACTCAAGGAGACGGACGTCCTACCGACCAGTATTGTCTTCCATGGCATCGTGCCTGGGCAGTCCTGCTCGCCCGTTGGTAAGATCCAGCTGGACATCCTCTTCGGCGACAAAGCCCACTTCCTCCGAGAGTCCATATGGTTCGAGGTAGTGGATCTCAGAAGCCCGTATCACGCACTGCTGGGAAAACCGGCTCTGGCCAAGTTTATGGCTATTCCGCACTACACCTACCTAAAGATGAAGATGTCGGGTCCCAAGGGCATCATCACTGTTGTTGGCGATTATAAGAAGTCGCTCGAGTGTGCCCAAGATAGCAGTCGCCTCGCCGACGCCTTGGTGATTGCTGAGGAGAAGCGGCAGATCGACCGACTCGTGGCCCAGGCTACTGAGCAGCCGGCGATTCCTTCTCCTCCGTCCCAATCGACCGGCGAGGGCTCTTTCAAGCCGGCTAAAGAGACCAAGCAGATCCCACTCGACCCTGCCAACCCAAAGCAGTGCGTCACCATCGGGGCTGGCCTCAGCCCCAAATAGGAAGGCGAGCTCGTCGACTTCCTCCGTGAGAATCGGGACATCTTTGCATGGTCCCCCAAGGACATGCCGGGTGTTCCGAGGAAGTACGCCAAGCACAAGCTTCATGTGCGACCAGATGCAAAGCCGGTGAAACAACCTTTGCGCCGCTTCGCCGAGGGGAAGCGACGCACGATCGGAGAAGAGATCACCCGGCTCCTTGCAGCCGGCTTCATCATGGAGGTTTTCCACCCGGACTGGCTGGCTAATCCAGTCCTGGTGCTGAAGAAGAACAACACCTGGCGAATGTGTATTGACTACACTAACCTGAATAAGGCCTGTCCGAAAGACCCTTTCGCATTGCCTAGGATAGATCAAGTGATCGACTCCACTGCAGGCTGCGAATTGTTGTCGTTTCTGGATGCCTATTCAGGCTACCATCAAATCAAGCTGGATCCAGCCGATCGCCTGAAGACCTCCTTCATCACGCCCTTCGGGGCCTACTACTACACCACCATGACGTTCGGTCTGAAGAACGCAGGTGGGACGTTCCAACGCTGCATGCAGCAGTGCCTACTGCCACAGATCGGCAGAAACATCCACGTCTATGTGGATGACATCATCGTCAAGACGAAGCAGCACTTCAGCCTCCTCGACGACTTGCAGGAGACGTTCGCCAACCTGCGCGAGTAGAAGATCCGTCTCAACCCGGAAAAGTGCGACTTCGGGGTTCCACGTGGCAAACTCTTGGGGTTCTTCGTGTCCGCCCGCGGTATCAAAGCGAACCCCGAGAAGATCGGCACCATCGAGCGGATGGTGCGGCCGGCTCGAATCCTCGACGTCCAGAAGTTCACCGGCTGCTTGGCGTCCCTTAGCCGGTTCGTCAACCGGCTTGGAGAGAAGGCCCTTCCACTCTACCAGCTCATGAAGAAGACAACGAAGTTCGAGTCGAATGACCAGGCGGACGAAGCCTTCCGCGACCTCAAGCGGGTAATCTCGAGCCTGCCAATATTGGCAGCGCCGTCTGAAAGGGAACCCATACTCATATACATTGCGGCGACCACTCGCGTGGTTAGCGTAGTGTTGGTAGTTTGGCGTAAACAGGAGGGCAAGGCACTGCCAGTGCAGTGCCATGTCTATTACCTTAGTGAGGTCTTGTCCGCCTCCAAGCAAAACTATCCGCATTATCAAAAAATGTGTTATGGTGTTTACCTTGCTGCAAAGAAGTTGAAGCCATACTTCCAAGAGCATGCCATCACCGTGGTAAGCACTGCTCCACTTTTAGAGATCATGGGCAACCGTGATGCCATGGGCAGGATTGCCAAATGGTCCATCGCTATGACGGATCACGATATCCGGTACGAGCCCCGCACCGCCATCAAATCTCAGGTGATGGCCGATTTCTTAGTCGACTGGGCCGAGACCCAGTTTGAGCCACCGCCTTCAGACTCCACGCATTGGCGGATGCACTTCGACGGCTCGAAGATGCGGACAGGACTGGGAGCCGGCATCGTCTTGACGTCTCCAAAAGGGGGCCAGCTCAAGTATGCTCTCCAAATCCATTTCGCCGCCTCCAACAACGTCGCCGAGTACGAAGCAGCCGCTCATGGCCTCCGGCTTGCCAAGGAGATCGGCATCCGACGGCTCATATGCTTCGGCGATTCAGACTTGGTGGTACATCAGGTCTCTGGCGAATGGGACGCCAGGGACGCCAACATGGCAAGCTACCGCTTCCGCATTCAGCAGCTCAGCGGCCCCTTTGAGGGTTGTGAGTTTCACCACGTTCCCAGGGCAGAAAATGAGGCAGCCGATACACTGGCGAAGATCGGCTCCACGAGACAGGCCATTCCAGCCGGCGTCTCCCTCGAGCAACTCCATAAGCCATCCATCACGCCATCTCCTGAGTCAGCATCGATCTTTGTACCGGCTGACTCTGAGGTGCAAGCGTCGTCGGCTCCACCAGCTATGCCGGTTGCGGCTCCCACGCCAGCTACTCTGACTGCGCCAACTCAAATAGCGGCACCGACTGAATCCACGGTGCAAGCGTCATCGGCTCCACCAACTACGTCGGCTGCAGTTCCTGTGTCGGCTATGTCGGCCACACCGACTCCAATGGCGGCACCAGCTACGACAACAATCCTGGCTCTGCCTGGACTCGAATCCTGTCGTCCCGACACCCAGTGGGTGGACATCACGGAGGTAGACGGTGAGCCAGTGGCCGCAGCAACACCAGAGACACCTTGTCTCGAGTCCACAACCGCGGCTCCATCAAGCTCGGGGGTTGCAGAAGCCCCCAACGATCAAGACGAGGCGGAGGCGACCCTTGTGTCGGCTCCATCATGGGCTCAAACTATTCTGGCCTTCCTTCTTCACGACGAACTTCCTCAAAACGAGGCGGAGGTAAGACAGATCCAGCGCAGGTCTGCAGCCTACGCCATTATCAATCGCGAACTGGTACGGCACAGCATGACCGGCGTGTTCCAACGCTGCGTCGAATCAGAAAAGGGACAGGAGATCATCAGAGACATTCACCAGGGGGTGTGTGGGCATCATGCCGCCTCCAGAACCCTGGTGGCCAAGGCGTTCCGCCATGGATTCTACTGGCCCACGGCTCTGAGGAGGCCGTGGATCTGGTCGACAAGTGCGAGGGTTGCCAGTTCTTCAGCGCGAAGATCCATATGCCGCCTTCGGCCCTCAAAACCATCCCCCTTTCATGGCCATTCGCCGTCTAGGGACTGGACATGGTAGGGCCCTTCAAGACGGCTCGCGGTGGGATGACGCATCTCTTGGTAGTCGTCAACAAGTTCACCAAGTGGATCTATGCCAGACCTATCAAGAAGCTTGACGTCCCCATCGCTTTCAAGTTCATCACAGACATCTATGTCCGATACGGCGTTCCCCACAGCATCATCACCGACAACGGCACCAATTTCGCCAAGGGCGCTCTAGCGCTCTACTGTTCCAAGATAGGCATCCGGCTCGATTTGGCATCGGTGGCACACCCCCAGTCGAATGGCCAAGCAGAGAGGGCCAACGGCCTGATTCTGGCCGGCATCAAGCCAAGACTGGTGGCACCACTGGTCAGATCAGTCAGCTGCTAGATTGAAGAACTGTCGGCTGTGTTATGGAGCCTCTGCACCACGCCCAACCGGTCGACCGGCTTCACTCCGTTCTTTCTAGTATACGGGTCCGAGGCTATTATTCCCACGGATATCGAGTTCAACTCGCCTCGGATCGCCCTATACACAGAAGCCGAGGCGAAGGAGACAAGAGAAGACGGTGTGGATCTCCTTGAAGAAGCAAGGGACTTGGCCTTGAGCCGGAAGGCCATCTATCAAGATAAGTTGAGATACTACCACAGCAAAAAGATCAAACCTCTCTCTTTCAGGGAGGGAGACTTGGTCCTGAGAAGAATCCAGCGCACTGCCGGCCAGCACAAGCTCTCATCCCCCTGGGAGGGACCCTTCATCATCAGTAGGGCGTTGCACAACAACGCTTACTACTTGATCAATGCCCAAAAGCCAAGGAAGCGCAAGAGGGATGACTCCGGCCAAGAAACGGAACGTCCATGGAACGCGGCGCTGCTTCACCCGTTCTATTGCTAGAAGCCAAGAATCAAACAAGGGAAAGAGCATCCACATGTATCTTTCTCCCTCTTCAGGGATCAAGAACAAATGCAATAAAAAGAGCATGCCTCATGTTTCTTTTTATTGAGAGTTTTCACTCACTGTACGCCCCCTGACTGGCTTCAATAAGCTCGGGGGCTACACCGCGTACACCTCTTGCTGGCTTTATCAAGCTCGGAGGCTACGCAGCGCATGCCCCTTGCTGGCTTTAACAAGCTCGGGGGCTCACTAGCCGCTCGGACACCTTCCCTATTGTAAAAGAACACATAGTGTAACCGGCTGATCCCTGGTCACCTCGTACGAGCTTGCGGGATGGCTCCGGGCGTCTAGCTTGCGAGGTGACGCCAGGTCAGGACGGATACATGCAAAGTTCGACTACAAAGGGTCGCCGGCTCGGGCTGTCTCGATCATATATACGATCTCATTCAAGCCGGCCTCTGTTGGTTTATGTCTTGTTCTTAAGTCTTGATGGCTTCGAAAAATCTAAATCTCGTATTCTAAAATCAAAAACCTCGACCCAGCCACAGACCGGCTCCCGGCTGTCGGGTTGGCGGGATGAAAGATTAGGAATACGAGGATTGGAGAAAAAGGAGTCAACCAGGAATCAAAAGACAAGAATATAAGACAACACGCATGGCAATACGAATATAATGCTGAATATATACATTCAAAAAAGCATTGGCCCACGGCCCACGTTCATTACATCTCTCTGGGGGTAGAACAAAACACGAAGGACACCGGCTACGGGGCTGCGGCATCATCGGTCGCCCCGGCCGCTGCTCCTGATGTGGTAGCTTCCCCATCTCCGGCTGCTCCCGAGGCGGTTGCACCGTCTCCTTCGCGAGGGCTCCCGGCTCCATCCGCACCGGAGTCGGCGTACGCCGCACAGCTGGAGGTGGCAGCAGATTCCATAGCTCGGGCCGCCTCGGCGGAGCTGCCGTCAGGGGCATACGGCTGAAGGCCGTGCAGATCTTCAGCGATCACACCGCCATCTTCACCCCGCTCCAAAATGAAATCGTCCCAGGCTGCGTACTCGGTGATCTCACTAGCCCTCACACGCAGTGCCTGCTCCATGCCCTGTAGCTCCACCTTTGAGCCATCACGCTGGGCGGCGAGCTTGCCCAAGTCCAGGTTTCGATGCCAGGACTTGGCCAAGCGCAGGTCCATGTAAGCCCTAGCCCGCGCAGTAGAGGCACGCCAAGCATCCAGGTGTTCTCCGCCTGCTGCAAGCGAGCGGGCGAGCCGGCTCATTAACGTCGGCTCCACGCCCTCCGGCCACAAGGCCGCCACCATCGACGAGCCTGCAACCTGGAGCTGAGCCACAGACTCGCCCAGGGCGCGCACGCGGGCCCGAAGGCACACCCCGATCTCCTCCACGCTCCAGCCGGAGGTAGTGTCTACCTCCTGCCCAGCCGCGAGGCGCTCCTCGCGGCTCACCTCGACGGCAGTGTCGGCCGCGATCTGGGTCGCAGGAAAGAGACCTGGAATGGCAACAGCCAGGACGCAAGAGCACAATAAGAAGAGGAGACGGCCAAAAAGACCAAAAACAAGACAAAGAAGAGAGACTCATGATGGAAGGCAACATCAGTCTCATGGGAGCTCTCGAGGACCTCGAGCTCCCGCACCTTACTCGCGTGAGTAAGGCGGGAAACCTCCTCGTGGAGAGTCACCGCAGACTCCAAGGCCTTGGCCAGCTGCGATTGCTTCTGGACAAGGGCCTCCTCCTTCTCCCTCAAGGCGGCGTCCTTGAGGTTCATCTCCTTGAGATGAAGCGACGCGAGGCGATCCACGTCAGCGGAGTAGGAGGCCTCCTTCTCCTGCAGCGTATCGCGCAGTCGCTCCAGCTCGACCCGGCTGGCCGCCTCGAGCTCCTTCTTCTCCGTCTGAAGAAGGGCCAGCTGCTCCTGGAGCCGGTTGCCGACACTACGCAGGGCATCCCGCTCCGTGGCGGCTTCGCCCAGCCGGACTTCGAGCTCGGTGATCCGGCCATCAGCTCCCAGGTGCTGGTCCGCAGCTCATTGTAGGCATGCGCCTGAGCGTCATAAATCTCGTGCCAAAAAAGCAAAAAGGAACAGGATTAAGATTAGGCCTGGTTAAGACTTAACCAGCCCGATTCTCAGGGGCTACACCCAGTGGGTGCGCTAGCGTGCCCCCACTGAAGAAACAATACAAGGAAAAGGAGCTCCAAGAGATTCGGACCGGCCGATGATCGACCGGCCCGATTCTCGGGGGCTACACCCAGTGGGTGCGCTGTCGCGCCCCCACTAACGCAAAAGAAGAAAAGTTCAAAAACCAAAGAGGAAACACCTCCCTGGGTGCGAGCCTCCAGGCACTCCATGTCGCCGCATACCATGCGGGCCGACTGCTCCACCTTGGACCGGCTGCTGGTAAACATCAACACCAGCTCCGGGACGCCGGAAAGCGCGGTGCGGACGGGTAGTCGCAGGCGGGCCAGGTTGGCCGCCCGCCATGACTTCATGGGCCGGCTCCCGGCCCGGCCCCCAGCTCCTGGCGCAACAGGGCCGTGCTCGGGAACAACGATGGCACCGGTTCCTGGGGCCGGCTCGGCGACCGGCTCTCGCGCCATCCCGGCTGGCGCTACCTCCTTTGCAGGAGGCGGATGGGCCGCTTCCGGCGCATCCATGGCCGCCCCTGGCACGTCAGGGGCCGCGTCCGGCGCGTCTAGAGCCAGTTCTGGCGCGTCGGGTGTCGCCTCGGCCGTGGGGGAGTCAGGGACCGTTTCCAGGTCCACCGGCACCGAGGCTTCCGGCCCTGAAGGTTGGGTCCCCTCAGCCCTTGGGGCGTGCCTTGAAGCTGCTTCGCTAGCTGGCTCCTCCGTGCGAGCATGTGCGGAGGAGTCATGTCTAGCCTTTGCACGCTTCTCCACCGGCCTCTCGACCCGGCTGGGGCAAGACTGGCCCACGGCCGCTTTCCCCGCGGCCACGTCCCACCGGCGTTTGGACTCCATCTCAAGCTCCCTCTGGGCAGCATCGGTTGCTGCCCAGCCAGCTCACTCGGCTACGGAGGCGGTGTCTTCATCCACCTCCTCCGCCTCCCTGTCAAGCAAAGTCCTTAAGGAACAAAGCTCCTCGTGAGATAAAAGAAGAAAGGGGGGAGGAAGTCTTACCCCGCTACCATAGGGACCTGCCTCCGGCCAATGCCGCGGCGTCTCTTTGCGCCGCCTGCTTGCTGTCCGGCTGGAGGACCCGGCGCCGACTGCTTAGGAGCCGGTCGGGATGCTGTGGCACCTTTGCCCTTCCTCCCGACTGCCTCGTCGGCGGCGGTCGCTCCACCCCTTTGGCGCCTGCCGCGCGTCAATGGCGGGCTGGTGACCTCTTCCACCCCATCGGAGTCCTCCTCAAAGGCTGCACCAGAAATGAATGAGGGAATCTCGTCGTCATCCGTCCAATCCGCAACGGAGGGTCGTGCGTACTCACTAGACAGCTCTGTCCCTTCCGACTCCAGGGGATTCTCCGAGCCGGCGGAGGAGTCCGAGCGGGATTCAATCATGCCCTCGTCCTCAATCTCCGAGGCGTCAGACACATCCACGTCAGGAGTGGCCAGACGGAGGGACCCCTGCAGATTCTCATGCAGCTCTGAAAAGGGATTCGATCGTCGGCTCAGCAACACGACCGGCTACAAGGCAAACAACAAAGAATAAAGAGGCCACCTACCATCGGAGGCGGAAGGGACCTGTTGAAGGGGGACATCCCCCGCGTCCATTCCCCGCTCTCATCCATGCGGGCGGTGGAGATCAGATTCACCCTTCGTGCTACAGCACCGGGGGTGAACCTCTTGGTGGATAACCGGCATGGATCATGTCGACCGCTCATCTGGCAGACCAGATGCGTCCGCCTCTGCAAGGGAAGGATCCGGTAGGCCACCATGGTGGTGAGCAGGTCGCGGCCAAGGAGGCCGCCCTTCTCCAAAATGTCGAGGTGGGCACAGATCAGCGCCACCTTGGAAATCGGCTTGGGGGTCTTCACCGCCCAGTTCAACCTCGTCGGCGGATCGATGTCGAACGGGGGCATGTTGAGGACATCCAGGGCAGGGTCAGCGTTCTTCACATAGAAGAAACCCTTCTGCCAATGCTTGATGGATTCTTGTAGGGGCATTTGGGGGAAGCCCGACTTTGAGCGGTGGTGCACCAACGCGGCCCCGCACGACGTCATCGGGCGCGGCCCCTGGAGCTTCTCCATCTCGGATTTGTCCATGGCGATGGATTGCTGCTTGAAGAAGAACAAGTTGTACCACAGGTTGACGCAGGGCTCAATCCCCACGAAGCCCTCGCACAGGACCACGAAGGCCGACAGCTGCAGAATGGCTTCGACGCCAGGTGATGCGGCTGCAGGCCAAAGAACCGGAGCCATTCGGCGAAGAAGGCGCTGGCCGGAAGCCCGAAGCCCCAGTAGAAATGCTCAGTGAAGACCACGACCTCTCCCGCGGCGGGTGTCGGAGCGGTCTCGGCGCCGGGGAGTCGCACTAGCACTTGGGAGGCCGAGGGCAGCAGTCGGTGGTGACGGAGCGCCTCGATGTGCTCCTCGCTGACGTCGCTGCCCAGCCAGGCTCCCTGCAATGACGCCTTCTGCGCCAAGGGCCTCTTCGAGGAAGAACCGCCGGCCATGGCTGCAGGTGACCGGATCCCGAAGGGGTTGGCAACTTCGCGGCGACGAATACGAAGGATGCGAGCTCTTTCTCTCAGGGCGCAGGGAGGAAGAGGGCGCGGATGCAGGGCAAGAAGGGGGTGAATGGCCTCCTTGGAACCCCCGCATCCCATTTAAACCCCCACGGAGCGTCGTGGGGAGGGGATCCGATGCGCACCAGACCCCCACTAACCCCGTGTATTACGGGCGGTAACGCTTCCTAAGCCCAACCGTCGCGGAGTAAATCCACAGAGGATCTCTCGCGTGGAGGCCGAGGGAGCGTCGTGGCGGGACCCAGGGGCCAGGCCCGGTCCCGTCATCAGTAATCACCATCATTACGCTAGGCGGGGCCTGGCACGTGGCGTTCTCCGAGCGAATTGCGACGAGGCCGAGGCGTCGTTTCGAAGCCAGTCGGTTTCGAAGCCGGCACCCCTCGTCACGAGTGGCGGCGAAATTGTCGAGGCAAATCGTCAAGCCGGTGAGGCCGCCCGCCCACAGGCGGCACGCCTCGCCAGCTTCGGGGACTACTGTCGGGGGGATAACCCCGGGGTAGGCTCATCAAGCCTGCTCCTTCATTTCCGGCCCAAAGAACATGAACATATATAGATTCCCAAGGCCCAAATCTTCTGGCCGGCTAGGAAGCGCCTACCGGCTAGAGGACAAGGCGGACATCCCTCTGGCTGGCCAGGCAACCCGTGCCGGCTAGAGTCGAGGTGGCTACCTCTTCTGAGCCGGCCTGGTCGAGCCAGCCCGGCTAGGAATGAGGCGGTCGCACCCAAGCCGGCTAGCCAAGCACGCTAGCCGGCCGAAGATCACAAGTCACATCAGATCGTAGGTCCGGATGAGATCTTATGATTAAAGGTAGCTATGCGTCAGCAAAGGTACTGGATCGGGGCGCCCGGCACGTACGAGCGTCGGCGGCCACGCCGCTGACCTACCCCGGCTCTGATCCATCACCTAGCATAGTGTCGGACCGTCGCACTCCCACTCCATTACTGCACTCGGCGTGGGGTACAGTGGAGGCGGCCATACCTCCTGCCCATGACGAATCTCACTGGACGACGCTTGACATACAGCGCATGCTCGGCGTCAACCTTACGCGAGAGCTTCATTGGCCAGCCGGCGGGTCCCACTGCCAATCGAGACCATGCAGCCGGCGGGCCCCTGAAGCGACAAGACAAGACTCTAGTGGGCCTGTGGCCAGCCGGCGAGGCTGCCAGTCGGGTCCCACACTTGTACCCTTTATCCATATTGTAGGCCGACGGGTTCGTCTATAAAACCCCCCGGTCGCCCTCCATGCAAGGGGGCCGATCATTCCATAGTCGAACAACACCCTACACTCACCAACCACAAAGAGAGGCATAGACGAGCCGGCTGCTCCCCTCTTCCTCCTCCCAACACAGCTCGAGGAGCAACTCTGTACTCTATTCATACACATCAAACACTCCGGCAGGACTAGGGGTAGTATCTCTACGGAGAGCCCCGAACCTGGGTACATCGTGTGTCCCATGCGTGTACCAACCTCGTTCCCAGCGTCCACCTTTGTCCCTTCGGTTCTCACCGACTTTAGCCTACCTATGGCATATGTTGTGCGTATTCACCGACAACCGTCCCGCAACCGTTCGATCTAATTTAAAGAATTTGTCAATATATATATATCAATGAAACCGAACACAATTCACGGTAATAAAATAAAGCTGTGAGTATTGTTTATCGTACTTCGATTTTTTTGATGTCTGCGGTTTTGCCCTTCTCATGGGTCGTCTGGCGAATGAACTCGAAAACATAGTATCCACATAAATTGTTCCCGTGTTCCTGCCTCAATCACTTTACGAGAACAGAGTTCAATTAAAAACGTAATCAAGAATTATAATGGTATTGAAACTAGAATAAAGAGATGCGCGGATCTAGCAAGTAGTTACTTACATCTATTTGTTTAAATGTAAGCTCTGGCTTCCAATCACCTCAAGCCTAGGCGGTGAACCATTTCCAAGCCCTGCCAAGAAAAGGAAATGAATAAAGGAGTTCTATATTAATTCCTTGCTATTAGGAAATGAACGAGAAGTTGCAGATATAGTGCCATAATGATTGAAATTACCTCTGGAGGCATTCCTGCATGTTCGTCCATTCAGTGAGGGGTGTGCGTTTCGGGTCCATGACTATTACTTGTCCATCGTCAGGTACAATGATTAACAAAATAAAGTGGAACGTGCGCGCGCATAACAAGTCAATTATACGTACACTTATAATAACATCGAGTAAGCGAAAATAGAATGTGTGTATAGTAACACTCACTTGAAGTTGTAAGGAAATAGTATTTCCCTTTTGTTACTACAAAACCTTAACGCTTGTACCAAGTTATTCTCTATCTCGTGGGGATTCGTTTCGACACTTTGGTGATGATTGTAATATGGGTCAATGAACCCAATGTCATAGATTTGTCCTCTTTTGCATTCGAGAATCTTCATTCTGCAAAATTAATATAGTGATGAGTAAGATTATACATGCAAGAACGAGCTGAGTAAGAGTTAATGACATAAATTAATAATACTTACAAACAACAGGCATTGATGATAGATTTGTCGAGGGTGTCTTGTTTGTATAACTGAAATAATTCGTCGAATTCAATCATAATCACGCCTCGTCCAGTCTCTAAATGCTCGTCTTCATATGCAACATAGAGCCAGTTTTTTCTATTTATCACATACTTGCATGTACCAGTCATGCAATCTTTGCATTTTTATTGGTAGCTCGTTGACTAACTCAGGTTTGACCAGAGGACGCCCGTACCGGTATGTGTATTCTACGTCAGTGAATACCTCCAAATGGTTTAAGTACTCATCAATAGACATGCCTTGAGCCTTGGCCACTTCTCCATATTGTGCAAGAAATTATGGATCAATGTGAGATGTCTCATCATTCCTCTGCTGGACCGCAGCTCCGCTCGAGCACACATTTGTATCGGAATACACTTTGAGCGGGGGGCACGATTGGTTTTTCTGTTGTCCGAGCTGGGTAACTGATTTCCCGCTGGACGTACTACTCTTCAACCGCTGCTTTTTTGCCTGAGCCAACTTGATAATAGAGCGTTCATAGTCTCCTGGCAACGGTGGCGGGGGATCTGCAAGGTTTTTCAGCATTTTCACGCATGTGGCGTGATCTTCTGGGGTGGCCGGGTACTCTGGCTCTTTTGGTTTATTCTTGTTAGCCACTTGAGCCTCCCACTGTTCATGATGGGCGTCTGCCCTCTTAATATTGTCCTCTCTAGTATAGTCCTAAGGTCTCTTCACCAAATTCTTATGAGGTACTTTTGGGAGGGGCGACAACTTACGTTTTGGTGATCGGTTCCCCTTTTTGCCGCCACTACTAGCGGGGGTATGTTTCCGCTTTTTGCTATGATCCTGAGTGGATGGTGACGGCTCACGGGGCGGTGGAGACGGCTGATGCAGCGGTGGAGACGGCTGCGCTGCAGACTGCTGAGGCGGCAAAGACGACGGCTGCGCTGGAGATTGGTGAGGCGGCAAAGATGACGGTTGCGCTGGAGACTGGTGAGGTAGAGGCAAAGAAGCATTGCTGCTATGATGAGTTGGTGGCCTTGGCGTCCAATTTGGAAGGAAGATGTCCTCCTTTGGCCATACAACGATTTGTTTCTTGACTTCTTCAAGTTGAGTCAAATCCCTATCTTCACCTGCAGGGTGGTGGAGCTTCAGCTCCTCATAATCTTTCATCACTTCATCCACCACCACGACAGCGTACCCTTGTGGAACCGGAGAGCAATGCCAAGTTGGATTACGTCCAATTGGTATGGCCATGACAACCGCCACCGTCAACCTTAAGTTAGCAAGTTTCACCTTTAGCTGACAAGGTGTGCTCTCTGTGATATCATCCACTGGGTAGCGACGAGGAGGATCCGTCATCGGTGCATCATCACCCTCATCCTGGAGCTGCGTGGAAGCGACACTGGTTTTCCGATTCGATGCAGCTTCTATCATGAGCCGCTGAGATTGGCCGCTACCTTGTTGTCTGTCGATTTGATCCTGTTGCAGCCGCTTTACTTCTTCTTCTAGATTATGTAGTCGGTATGCCTCAGCCACTTTATCACGTGCCTCCTTTTCCTTTCTCCTCTGATGGCTTCTATCAGGAAATTTCTTCCTTTCCTCGGAGAACGCAAGAATCTACGGCGGGGAGCCTGGTAAGCCTCGTGCTCGCCATTTGTGTTTCTTATTCCGAAGGGGGCGTGTGAACTCGTCATTCTCTCTATTGGGTAAGAACCATCCCTCTTCAACATCCCGTACTGCATGTCTAATCTCCTCGATGGGTAGGGGATTATGTTTGTGTCTTTGGTTATATATTGCCTTCCCTTCTGCGTCCAACAAGCCCCCATGCCCGTAAAACCTGTTTCTTGCCCGTTCGAGCCATTTTAAGGGCTCTGGAGTGATATTTTTGTCCAGAAATGATGCCTAAAGTGCTTCCCACTTAGCCATCTTAGCGTCGTAGCCACCAGGCCCCATAATATGGTGGTACTTCTTCTTACCTGCATTCATCCTATTTGTTGCAGACTTTTTCAAGGCGTCCTCCGATTTCTTGTACACCACAAATTCGACCCAGTGGTCTTTAATCTTCTCATAGCCGTGATCGAAATTTGGAGTCTTATCTTTCAAGATAAAGTCCTGGTGCAATCTTTTTTTCCAGCCCCTGAATAGATCGGCCATCTTCTTAAGAGCCCACTCCTTGAATTTTTTTCTAGGGCCTCTTTTCGCCTATTCATTTCCTCCTCATTTCGCTCCTCCTCATCTGGATCCACCTCTAGCACCGACACGGTGAAATGAAGCATGAGCTTTCTCCAAAGGTTTTCTTTGGCTGTTGTGCCGACATATGAGACTCCTTCCTCTCTTGGCTTAATCCATTCTCGAGTCGTGATAGGGATGTGGTCCCTAACAATAACTCCGCATGCCTTCACAAACTTATGCTTTACATCTGTGGGAGCAATTGGTTGCCCGGCATTTGAGACTGTTTCGATCATGTATCTCTCACCGTCATCCAACTTCTTGGTTGGGCCTCGTTTCGTCCGTACTAAAGATTTGCTCGATCCGGAGGGCTAAAAGAAAGAGCGTTAATATATGTATATAGACAGCAGAGGATTAATTTATTAATATATATATGCACCTCGTCGGAGCGGTCGGCTTCTCCCTCATCGGCTTCTTCCTCATTGGAGCCGCCGATTCCTCCCTCGCCCGAGGCGTGGGCGTCTACCTCACCGGAGCTTCTACCTTATGTGTTGAGAGACTCATCTCCCTCGCCGGACTCGTTCAAAAACTGATTGGTGATATCGACATTGCGAACTAAAATATCTTCCCCGCGGATGACACCATGCATCACGTCTTCCTGATATTCGTCTTTGTCGTGTATTGGATCCATAGTATCTAAAAATTAATTAAACATAAAAAAACTAAATTAACTAACAACTAAAACTATATACATTGAATAATCCACTTAATATTATCAAATATATAATCTCGAATACATAAATAATTATACATCTCTCAAATACAGTAATACATCGAATAATATATAACTGATCAGTCAACAAAGAGCCATCGTTCTACTGAGGTGCGGGCGGTGGACACCCAAAGAGCAGGGACCATCACCGGATCATAGCTCGGGTGAGATCCGTGAAGAACCTGCCAGGTCCTATCGAGCCTAGCATCCAACGCCTCCATGTAGCGACGGACGTGCTCGTCCTCCTCCCTGACACGGCGACGTACCTCCTCCTCGGGGGCCAGCAACCTATGCACCCTCAGTGGCCCCCGCGACCGCCACCAAAGAAGCTCCGGGTCGATGACGGGAGCCTGGTTCCTCACCAAGTTGCGTGCCCCGGAAGGTAACTCCTCTGAGTGCGAGCCGGCGGAGCCCAGTCCCCCACACGCTGGCGCCCATCAAGCAGGTGGCCGCCACCGAGTCGACGACGAGGATGCTGGCCGGGTATCGTATGTCCTACTATTTAAATTCCTACTGTTTAATAAACTACATACGGAGCAAAATGCGTGAACCTATACTCTAAAACATGTCTAACGGATTCTCTTAACCTTTAATTGCAAATACATAACAATATGAATACTTAATTAACTAAACAACTAAAACAAATAAAACATAAATCAACTAAATTAACTAAACAACTAAATTAACAATATGAATACTTAATTAACTATAAACAACTCAAACATAAAACAACTAAATTAACTAAACAACTAAAACAACTAAATTAACAATATGAATACTTAATTAACTAAACAACTAAAACATAAAACAACAATTTTCTTAACACAATGTGTGTGTGTGTCTGTGTACGTGTGTGTGTGTGTATTTGCGGCACTGATAGGGCTCCAACGTTGGAGATGGACGGGGCGGCGGGGCTCCTACGCCGGAGATGGATCGAGCATCTCCGGTGGTGGCTAGGTGGGGGATGGGCTCGGGAAGGGGCGGCAATCGCGGACGGGAAGGCCGAGGGACCGGGCCGGGCTTGAGGAGGAGAGGGGGAGGAGAGAGTGGCTCACCTCGAGGGAGAAGAGGGGCACGCGCGTAGATCCGGTGACGGCAAGGAGGACGGCGGGCGTTGGCGACGGCGAGAGCGAGGCAGAGGTCCGACAGCCTGGCGGCGTCGAGCGCGTTGTCCGGTGCGCAGGCAAGAGCAAGAGGAGGAAGAAAACGACAGGAGAGGGGTTGGAAACTTTGAAGTGCCACTTATATAGGAGGACCTTTAGCCCCGGGTCGTGGCTAGAACCGGGACTAGAGGGGGGTCTTTAGTCCCGGTTCTAGCCTCGACCCGGGGCTAAAGACCCCTTTTCGGCAGGCGAGGAGGCGGGAAACGAGGGGCTTTAGCCCCGGGTCGTGGCTCGACCCGGGAATAAAGGGGGTCTTTAGTCCCGGTTCCAGCCACGACCCAGGACTAAAGGGCTGCGCTGGCTCCGACGCGGTGTAGCGCAACCTTTAGTCCCACCTCGCCTAGCGAGGAGCGCTAGCACTGCTTTATAAGCACCGTTGTGCGTGCTCTTTCGAGCTCCTCTCTAAAGCAGGCTTACCGGCCTAAATGTACTTTCTCTGCCTAAATTTAAAAATTGAAAATATATGTGAATTTAAAGACATAATTCAACCTAAATTCAAAGTGAGTGAGCTCACTTTAAATTTAGGTTGAATTTTCTCTATAAATTCTCATGTATTTTCAAAAAAATCTCTTCTATTTTAGTTTTATATTAAAGATTTTAACCAAAAAACTTTATGAAAAATCTTTTGAGTTGATCTTTTTTTGTTTCTTTTTAGTTAATGTTTTACTTGATTCTTTTTAACAAATAAGCACTTTGATAATTTTAGTTGATTGTTTTTAATTCATTCATTTTAGTTAATGTTTTAGTTGATTCTTTTTAGTTGGTTCTTTTTTTTGTTTTCAATTAAATATTTTAACAAATTTTCAACAATTTCTCACTTCATTTGGTATTTTTCGTGCATTTGTTTTGAGCTAGTTGACCCTGAAATTGAAAAGCACTACAAATGAACTCTGAAAATGTTGAAAGTTGGCATGTGCTAAAAAGTTGAGAGGATTGCGACAAAAACTGGATGCACTTCGTGTACAAAACGAACAATCTCTCTCGAAGTATCACGGTTCTGAATGAGAACTCATCTGTTACAAAGGGATTTAATTTTTTGAACTTATTTGAACTCCATACTTTTCGTGTGTTCAAAATGCACCATTCAAAGGCACATCACAAATTTTCAACAATTTCTAACTTCATTGGATATTTTTGGTGCATTTTCTTATTTTTTTGAGCTAGTTGACCCTGAAATTGAAAAGCACTACAAATGAACTCTGGAAATGTTGAAAGTTGGCATGGAATCATAATTTCACCCACATAGCATGTGCTAAAAAGTTGAGAGGGTTACGGCAAAAACTGGATGCACCTCGTGTACGAAACGGACAATATCTCTCGAAGTATCAGGGTTTTGAATGAGAACTCATCTGTTACAAAGGGATTTCATTTTTTGAACTTATTTGAACTCCATACATTTTGTGTGTTCAAAATGCACCATTCAAAGGCACATCACAAATTTTCAACAATTTCTGACTTCATTTGGTATTTTTCGTGCATTTACTTGTTTTTTTGAGCTAGTTGACCCCGAAATTGAAAAGCACTACAAATGAACTCTGAAAATGTTGAAAGTTGGCATGGTATCATCATTTCACCCACATAGTGTGTGCTAAAAAGTTGAGAGGGTTATGGCAAAAACTGGATGCACTTCGTGTACAAAACGGACAATCTCTCTAGAAGTATCACGGTTTCGAACGAGAACTCATCTGTTACAAAGGGATTTCATTTTTTGAACTTATTTGAACTCCATACTTTTTGTGTGTTCAAAATGCACCATTCAAAGGAACATCACAAATTTTCAACAATTTCTGACTTCATTTCGTATTTTCCGTGCATTTTCTTATTTTTTTTAGCTAGTTGACCCTAAAATTAAAAAGCACTACAAATAAACTCTAAAAATGTTGAAAGTTGGCATGGTATCATCATTTCACCCACATAGCATCTGCTGAAAAGTTGAGAGGGTTACGGCAAAAACTGGATGCACTTCGTGTACAAAACGGACAATCTCGAAGTATCACGGTCTCGAACGAGAACTCATCTATTACAAAGGGATTTCATTTTTTGAACTTATTTGAACTCCATACTTTTTGTGTGTTCAAAATGCACCATTCAAAGGCACATCAAAAAATTTCAACAATTTCTGACTTCATTTGGTATTTTCCGTGCATTTACTTATTATTATTTTTGAGCTAGTTGACCCTGAAATTGAAAAGCACTACAAATGAACTCTGAAAATGTTAAAAGTTGGCATGGTATCATCATTTCACCCACATAGCATGTGCTAAAAAGTTGAGAGGGTTACGGCAAAAACTGGATGCACTTTGTAGTACACATCACATAAAGTTTAATACATCACATCAAGTTTAATACATTAGTACACATCACATAAAGTTTAATACATTACATAGATTTATATTTCGATCCCTTGCCTATGATCGCTTTGGCTATAACATGGAGCATCTTCATTATTTAACGGGATACTTGGGTCAATTCTCACTATGAAGGGCGGAATTTCATCAAACTTATTATAATCTGCTGACATGTATGTCTTGTCCTCGATACCCATGATGTTTCTTTTCCCTGAAAGAACTATGTGACGCTTTGGCTCATCGTGTGATGTATTCATTTGCTTTTTTTCCTTTTTTGGTCTAGAGGACATGTCTTTCACGTAGAAAACCTGAGCCACATCATTGGCTAGGACGAATGGCTCGTCTCTATAACCAAGATTCTTGAGATCAACTGTTGTCACTCCGTACAACTGGTCTACCTTTACCCCTTCTCCATTCATGTTCACCCAACTACACCGAAACAAAGGGACCATAAAAGTAGGTCCGTAGTCAAGTTCCCATATCTCCTCTATGTAACCATAGTATGTGTCCTTTTTCCCATTCTCGTCTGTTGCATCATAGCGGACACCACTGTTTTGGTTGGTGCTCTTTTTATCTTGGGCGGTCGTGTAAAATGTATTCCCGTTTATCTCGTACCCTTGGAAATGTAATACAGTCGAAGAAGGTGACGCGGCCAACAAGTAGAGTTGATCTCCAATAGTGTTGTCATTCAAGAGACGTGCTCGTAACGAACTGCCGAAAGTATCCATGTGTTTTTCTTCAATCCACGAGATAGCCTTCCCGGGAACTCGGAGCGTACAAAATTCTTGTGCTCCTCGATATACGAAGCCACGAAGGTGAAACTTTTTAGAACTGTGTAGTGCGCTTGAGTGAAAGAATGTCCATCCCTACATATCATTGCTTTATTTCCTAGTGTGCCTTTTCCACTTAGTCTCCCCTCATGCCGCGATTCAGGAACACCAATTGGCTTAAGATCAGGAAGAAAATCTACACAGAATCCAATGACCTCCTCTGTTCCGTAGCCCTTGGAGATGCTTCCTTATGGCCTAGCATGGTTATGAACATGTTTCTTTAAGACTCCCATGAACCTCTCGAAGGGGAACATATTGTGTATAAATACAGGACTGAAAATGGAAATCTCGTAGACTAGGTGAACAAGGAGATGTGTCATAATATTGAAGAAGGGCGGGGGGAACACCAACTCAAAACTGACAAGACATTGGACCACATCCTTCTGTAGCCTTTCCAGACATTCTCGATCGATTACCTTCTAAGATATTGCATTGAGGAATGCACATAGCTTCACAATGGGTATTCGGACATTTTTCGATAGAAGCCCGCTCAATGCAGCCGGAAGCAACTGCGTCATAATCACGTGGCAATCATGAGACTTCAGGTTCTGAAATTTTTTTCTCTGCCATATTTATTATTCCCCTTATATTAGACGAGAAGCCAGCGGGGACCTTCATACTACTCAGGCATTCAAAAAAGATTTCCTTCTCTGCTTTGGTAAGAGCATAGCTGCTTAAGTATTGACGCACTTTATTAGTCTTCTTTTCGTATAGGTCTTTCATATGTTGCTGCTCCTCCCGTGCTTCTATTGTATCTTTTGTCTTTCCATACACTCCCAGGAAGCCTAGCAGGTTCACGCAAAGATTCTCCGTCACGTGCATCACATCAATTGAAGACCGGACCTCTAGGTGTTTCCAATAGGGTAGCTCCGTTTTCCACATGGGCACGTGTCCGGTAACGTCGTCTTCCGGAACAGATTGACCGTCAGGACCCTTTCCAAAGATTACTATTTGATCCAAATCCTTGACCATAGCCAATAACTCACCACCAGTAGGGAGGTTAGGCTTCTTTCGATGATCTGCCTCACTGTTGAAATGCTTGCCTTTCTTTCTTACGATATGATTGGTCGGAAGAAATTGACGACACCCCACGTAGACAACGTTCTTAGATTTTTCCAAATATGTACCTTTAGTCTTATCTAAACAGTGCGTGCATGCATTGTATCCCTTGGTTGACTGTCTTGAAATGTTACTAAGAGCAAGCCAATCATTGATGGTTACAAACAACAATGCTCGTAGGTCAAATTCCTGTTGTTTGTGCTCATCCCACACACGTACACCTTGTGTGGCCCACAACTGCAAAAGTTCATCAACTAATGGCCTTAGGTACACATCAATGTCGTTGCCGGGTTGCTTCGGTCCTTGGATGAGCACTGACATCATAATGAACTTCCGCTTCATGCACAACCAAGGAGGAAGGTTGTAGATACATAGAGTCATGGGCCAGGTGTTGTGACTGTAGCTCTGCTCCCCAAAAGGATTCATGTCGTGTGTACTTAGACCAAGCCATAAGTTCCTTGGGTCATCTGCAAAGTCCGACCACTCCCTATGGATTTTCCTCCACTGCGACCCATCTGCAAGGTGTCTCAACTTTTTCCCGTCTTTCTTACGCTCGTCTTTGTGCCATCGCATCAACTTGGCATGCTCATTGTTTCTGAACAGACATTTCAACCGTGGTATTATAGGAGCATACCACATAACCTTAGCAGGAACCTTCTTCCTGGTGGCTCGTCATCACCCTCAACATCACCAGGGTCATCCTGTCTGATCTTGTACCGACATGTAGTGCATACCGGGCATTTATCCATATTCTCGTACTTCTCACCGCGGTACAGGATGCAGTCACTAATGCATGCATGTATCTTCTGCACATCTAATCCAAGAGGGCAGATAGCCTTCTTTGCTTCGTACGTAGTCTCGGGCAATTCGTTATCCTTTGGAAGCTTCGGCTTCAATATTTTCAGTAACTTCTCAAATCCCTTGTTAGATAAACCAGTTTCTGCCTTCCATTTCAACAGTTCCAGTGTGGTACCGAGCTTTGTGTTGCCACCTTCGCAATTTGGGTACAACAACTTTTTATGATCCTTTAGCATGGCCTCCAATTTCAGCTTCTCCTTTTCTGTATCACATTCTCTCTTTGCATCAGAAATGACCCGACCAAGACCATCAGCGGGCTCATCTGATGCCGGTTGTTCTTCACCTCCTTCTTCTTCATTGTCTTCCATTGTAGTATCACTGTATTCTTTAGTGAACATAGGATAGTTGTCATCATCATCTTCTTCTTCGTTGTCTTCCATCCTAACCCCTCTTTCTCCGTGCATGGTCCAACAATAATATGTGGGCATGAAACCTCTCTAAAGCAAGTGGAGATGAATGTTTTTCGAGCTAGAGTACTCCTTCACGTTTCGACAGACAACACATGGACAAGGCATAAAATTATCCACTTTGCTTGCCTCGGCCACATCGATAAATTTATGCAGGCCTTTTATAAATCCGGAACCGCGTCGTTCGTCTTACATCCATCGCTTCCGTGCATCGATCTGGCATCATACATGAATAGTGAAATGACCACCGTACATTGACACATGCAATATTTTGTATCAATTACAGATGAAAAGGATAAGGTTCCTAACCTCGGTCGAGGATTTCATTTTGTGTGAACTTAAGTGTGACTTGGGCATTAGTCCCGATTCGTAATGTACCCCGAAGTGCGTCGGTCACCGTACATCCATTCACGGTTCATCTCTATTATGAAATTAAGTATATAAAAAAACCATTGCAGAACATATGACCAAATTAATACAAGTTCATCATCACATTAAAACCAAAGCACAGTAGTGATCAAATGTTATTATGGCAAGAAATAAATACATAAAGTTCTCTCATAAAACAACATACAACTATGTAAAACATTTAAATGCAACAACAAATGCGATCAAAATCCCAACTAAGGTAACAATTGACCCAACAACATAATGATACCAAGCCTCTTTATCAATGGCATATTTTCTAATATTCCTAATCTTCAAGTGCATTTCATCCATCTTCAAGCGCATTTCATCCATCTTCAAGCGCATTGCATCCATCTTCATCCGCATCGCATCGATCTTCATCTTGCGATCATCGATGACATCGGCGACATGCAACTCGAGTTCCATATTCTTATCCTCAATTATTTTCAATTTTTCCTTCAAATAATTGTTTTCTTTTTCAACCAAATTTAACTCCTCGACAAGAATTTCCATGTGGGTTGGAATTTCCGGTTCACATACCTCCTAGATTAAAAAATATATGTCACGTTGGTCGTCATAATTGTCATAAACACTAAATAAAACAAATAGTTATAAAATATAATATATACCACATCCGAATCATAGACAGGACGAGGGCCGACGGAGGCGGATACCAAAACCATCACACTATATAATAACAAAAAATAATGAAAGTAAGTAATTTATACAAGTATGTATCTAAATCGTATAAGTAAGATTTTTTTCTTTTCAAAAGAAGATAAGAACAAGAGGTGCTCGCGACGAGATCGGTGTGGGGCGATCGACAACGGTGAGGACGGGCACGGGATGGCACCCTACACATGTGCAGACTCTAAGAAATTAATTTGAGCATTTGAAATGAGCTAAACTAGCAGTGACATATGAAATGATGAAGTAGCTAACCTTTTAAAACACTTGTGTAGTTGGTGCACGGCCAAACTTAGACAAATATTGAGGAAAATGGACTTTGGAGGTCGAGTTTGGAGAGGAGAAAGCTTAAGTAGTGTGACTCGGGCATTTCATCGAACACGTCATGTGCATTAACTAGAGTGGCAAGGGCATGGCATGGGCACACTTCAACAGCCAAAAAACAAAGGAGAGGGTGGGCACGGGCGACGGTATATATAGGCAGAACTTTAGTCCCGATTTTTGTCTAAAACTGGGACTAATAGCCTACCCTTTAGTCCTGGTTCTTGCCACAAACCGGGACTAATCCTCCGCAGCATGCCACGTGGCAGTCGCTAGATCATTAGTCCCGGTTTTTGCCCCGAACCGGGACTAATGAGGTGAAACGAACCAGGACCAATGCCCCGGCAAACCGAACCGGGACCAATGCCTCGCATTGGTCCCGGTTTTCTTTCGAACCGGGACAAATGCCTCGCATTTGTCCCTATTTTCGTTCGAACCGGGACTAATGGTCTTTCGGCCCTCGGTACTGATTTATCATAAGATTTCCAATGGTACTGATTTTTTCATCTGAATAATGATTTTTAAAAGTAGAGCAAGAAGAGGATGTTGTCTATCAGTTTTAACAAGTGCAGAATTTCGTTTAGCATCAATATATCTATTTTGGGAGAAGTACCTATGTAACATGAAGCGGATTGGGGAGTTTCTAATGAATGTTGTCCCTTGACATAATTCATTGCCCGGCCCAACCGTGGTTCATAAGAATTGATATTTTCTCCCGTTGCAACGCACGGACATTTGTGCTAGGGTCAAGATAAGATTTTGCAATGGACAAAGTTGTAGGGTGAAGATTATTACTATCCGAGATAAGCAAAAGGAAGGCCAGTCCAATTCATTGCAAATGTTACAATGAACATAGTCTACAAATAAGTTCTTAGCCTACAAATAAGTTCTCAGCATGTAGTCCAAGGTATGAGTCACGGAAGTGCAGTTTCTTTCTTCTGCAACCATTTATAAGTGTGTGCTCAGGCTATAATATGTTTGTCATTGGGATATAATTAATTGCTACCATTTATCTTCACATTTAAGTCTGCTTTGCCTAATATACTAGCATAAAATGAGATGAATCCTTGGATAAAAGGTAACATGATAGCTTGCTTTGTTTCCTACAACTGTTCCAAGGAAAACAACAGTTCCGTTGCAGTAGTTGTTCTAAGGTCGTGCATGATAATATGCATTGGAGATTGATGGTCGTGTCAGTGATTTGGGAGATTTGGTGTGAGCTCAGTTGCCGCATTTTTCGCAAATTGGAGTTGTTGGCTTGCCATTGACGAAGCCAATGTAAGGATGCCGATGCACGGCAGATCATTTTGCAATAATAATCTAGCTTAGTGGTTCTCAGCCATTCTGTGTTTTCTCCTTTGGTTTTCCTGTGTTTTGTGCATTATTCACTCATGTCAATAAAGTCAATAGCTCTGTTGTTCGGCTTAAGAAAATAATTGTGTTGGAGCTCGGTTCTTTCCCCTGTCAGCTATTTGCACTATATGGATACAAACTTCAGATCAGAGGCATTTATGTTGCTTTTTATATTGCGGTGCCAATTATTTGTGTACACAGGGAACACTTTTGAAATTTTATATACTCTCTTATGTACCAAGTATTTTTATCCATGTTTTCTTTTTCATGTGAATTTTCTTGGCCAGTTGTTGATTCTGATATGTTTGTGTGGGACTACAATGCACTTAGCACACCATTTTAGCAATATTTAGTATTGCCTAATCACACTTGCAGTATTACAAACTGCTATGCTTCAAGATACTATCATATGATATGATATTATTTTTCTTCAAATCAAGCAAAGGGAATGCTGCAACATCAATTTATTTGAGACGTCATTTACCATTATCTTTTACACATGGGTGGCATGTTGCATCGTATAATGCTCAGATACATATGCAGTGACATGGACGTGTGAAGGAACATGATATGTGCTAACCCTCAAGTAAAAAATGTTTCATCAGATCTTTTGTAATTTTGTGACGTAGCACGGGGATTTTACTAGTACCTGTCTAAATATAAATCAAACCTAAAGAAATAAAAGATCATAAACATAGCTACCTGAATTTATATCAGACCTGACAGAGAATTGAACGTGGCAGATCAAGATGAGCGACATCACTCGCTAAGGCATCATCCATCAACCAGTTTCAAAGAAGATCAACGTAGTGCAACCTCCAGCTTATAACTTGTTCGAAGAAAAAAATCACGTGTGTAATTTGATGTTGCAGCCAATTAATTGCAAATGGAAACATATTGGACTGTTCCACCAATTAATCCAAACGCCTTGAATCAAAACCTGGTACATAAACAAACTCAATGGTTAGAAAGAAAGATGCAAGAGTCCAAGGATTGGGGACTAATGAACACGTCATCATGCTCAAGGAGCGAGAGGAGCTCGTAACAAAGGTATGTACGAATGTGTACCTATAGATGGGATCAGAACCGGCACGATGGTGTAGTGCCGAATGCGAGGGCTCGAAATTCATCATGTCGAGTACATGTAGTTCCAGCAGGAGATGCACATAGATGACAATGATTTCAGATTTGCCGAGCGGGTTGTCATGACGGTGCAGTGGCGACGGAGAGGCCTTAAAATTTGGCATTTTTTATACATGTAATGGAAACATATTGGCCTGTTCCACCAATTAATCCAAACGCCTTGAATCAAAACCTGGTACATAAACGAACTCAATGGTTAGAAAGAAAGATGCAAGAGTCGAAGGATTGGGGACTAATGAACACGTCATCATGCTCAAGGAGCGAGAGGAGCTCGTAACAGAGGAATGTACGAATGTGTACCTATAGATGGGTTCAGAACCGGCCACGACGGTGTAGTGCCGAATGCGAGGGCTCGAAATTCATCATGTCCAGTACATGTAGTTCCAGTAGGAGATGCACGTAGATGACAATGATTTCAGATACGCCGAGCGGGTTGCCATGACGGTGCACTCACGAAGGAGAGGCCTTAAAATTTGGCATTTTTATACATGTAATTTCAGTAGGAGATACACGTTGACGGCGAGGCTTCATTCAATTGATTTTTAAGGGCCAAAATTTAACAAATCTCGAGAAGACCACACAACTTGATGTGGCGGGGATGAAGGGAATGGAGAAGACACGAGGAGGAGAAACTCGATCAGGGGCGTTGGCATGAAATACCTGAGACGACGACCTATGGGAATGGAGGTGCTCCACTTCTCAACAAGGATAGCTTTCTCCCAGTTCTTCTGCGGTGTAGATGGGCGAACTCGTATGCTCTAAAGGCAAAGATTTGGTGGCCCATCGTTGCTTCTCGGTAACCGGGCGGTGGTGGAGGTCACCGAGGTTGAACGTGTTAGGCTGCAGGGTTGCACCTCCTGGCAGCAGATCTAATCAGCGCACGTGGATGCGTGGAGGGCGAATGGAAACCAACCACAAAAAAGCTCTATCCTTGTCCATCGAAGGCGATGATGTTCATGCACATGATCTTGATGGGAATACCTTTGTTGAATGCCGGAGTGCTGGCCGTTTAGGTTGTAGGGTGTCGTTCGGTGGTGCATTGGTGGGGGTCGAGGGCATCTCCTACTCTGCCAAGATGCATACAACCGATGTGCTTCTTTTATCAATTTTTACACCAGCTCATCGGTAATGGAAGACGGAACATGTCTGTTTCATGATGATTCGTGGAAAAATGTTGAGGTGGCTTTAAACCAGGAGGTGGCATGATGATGATGTGGATAGTATGTAAGTTGAGAGAATTCATAGTTGTGGGGATCAACTTCTTAAAAATGTTAGGCCTCTTGCAATGCACAAGTACTTAGATGATGTGCTAAACACATTAAATACTTTAACAACTAAAGTCCTCAATACATAGGTGCTTAACTTGTTGTAGCTAAATCCATTTTATTAAATGATTTAGCAACTAAACTAGTGCATGCATTGGTGACATTTCTTCATTTAAATTCATTTTATTAAATGATTTAGCAACTAAATTAATGCATACATTGGTGAGCTTCCTTCATTTAAATGTTTTGTTTAGGTTTCTGCGTTTGGCATTATTTCTTTCTGAATCATCAAACTTACCCCTTTCCTCTTAATTACATCATCATATTATATTTTTTACTTATACTAGTACATATGCCCGTGAGTTGCACCGGGAAGAATAAATTTTTGCATGATAATTTATCTCTGTTGCGTTCTATTTCCGAAAGGTAACAACTTCGAACAGTACTTAACACATGTTTTCACATACTAAATGCATTTAGAGCCACTAACACCGTAACTGACATTCAGCACCCGTAAATTATCAAATTCAGTCAAACATTTACCAAATTATTTATACACTTCTATCCAGCCTAAGATCAATCCATATCATGCACGCACAGGATATTAGACGCATGTACCTGAATATTTGATCAAGGTTGTTGCCACTCCTCTAGAAAATTTCCATGAAGACTCAGCCAAATCATTACCTGTATGTAATAGTTTGCAAGGAGCATATACATACTATTTTTACAAATGGGGTATATACACCTGATACCACTTTAACTGAAAATAAACCTATTGTTGCATGCTCTCTGATTTCAGAGTAGCATGGTTTAATTCATTCATGACCTCTAGATTTTATTCAGAAACCAGCATGCACCTAGATACCTACTTAGAAAGTAGAATCATCACTTTCACACGGCTATTGTCTCATCTAGCTTTAACGTATCCTCTCTTTCTCCCTTTTAATAAGTAGTATAGTCGATGACATACACACTTAAGAAGTAAATAGTTGATGACAAATGCAAATCAATGACATTGTAGTGTATGTACCTCAGGTCAGTGTTGGGGAACGTTGCATGGGAAACAAAAAAATACCTATGCACACGAAGACCTATCATGGTGATGTTCATCTATGAGAGGGAGAGCGGATCCACATACCCTTGTAGATCACTAAGCAGAGAGCTATAAGAAACGTGGTTGATGTAGTGGAACAGCTTCGTGATTCAAATCATCGTCGTCCCACGATCCGCCCCGATCTAGCACCGAACGGACGACACCTCCGCGTTCAGCACACGTACAACTCGATGACGATCTCCACCTTCTTGATTTAGCAAGAGAAACGGGGAAGTAGATGAGTTCTCCGGCAGTGTGATGGTGCGCCGGTGATGGTGATGATCTATTCCTGCACGGCTCCGCCCGAGCTCCGCAGAAAACCGATCTAGAGGAAGAACTACGAAGTAGAGGTTTAGGGTTGCACGTGGAAAAGTTGTGTCTCAAAAAGCCCTATACCTCAAGTATATATAGGAGGAGACAAGGGGTGGGGCTTTCCCCTAGGGCGCCGGCCGACACGGAGGAGGGATCCTCCTCCAAGTCGGTTTGGAGGGAGGAGTCCCTTCCTTCCTTCCCACCTCCCCTTTTTTTCTCCTTTGATTTTTCTCTTGGCGAAAATAGCCCTATTTTGCTGGCCTCACCATCCCACCAATGGATGGTGCGGCACCCATGGTCCTATTAGGTTCTCTCCCGGGTGGGTGGCCCCTCCCGGTAAAAACCTGGAACCCATTCATCACTCCGGGTACACTGCCGGTAATGCCCGAAATCTTTTCGGAAGCCAAATGAAACAATCCTATATATCAATCTCCGTTTCCGGACCATTTCAGAAACCCTCGTGACCTCCGTGATCTCATCCAGGACTCCAAACAAAACTTCGGTCACCAGCACCATTTATAGTTTGGGTCTGGTCCATCACATCATTCTCCCAATGATGTGATCTAGTCATCAAGTGACAACACTTGTATATGGTTAGAAAACACAAACCATCCTTGATCAACTGGCTAGTCAACTAGAGGCTTACTAGGGACATAGTTTTGTCTATATATCCACACATGCATTTATGTTTTCATTCAATACAATTATAGCATGGATAATAAACGATTATCTTGAAACAGGAAATATAATAATAACTATTTAATCATTTCCTCTAGGGCATATTTCCAACAGTCTCCCACTTGCACTAGAGTCAATAATCTAGTCTCACATCGCTATGTGGTTTACATTGGAATGAACCTAACACACATACAGTTCTGGTGTTGATCATGCTTCGCTCGTGGAAGAGGTTTAGTCAACGGATCTGCAACATTCAGATCCGTGTGCACTTTGCAAATATTTACGTCCTCTCCTTCGACATAGTCGCGGATGAGGTTGAAGCGTCGTTTGATGTGTCTGGTCTTCTTGTGAAACCTTGGTTCCTTGGCTAGAGCAATGGCACCAGTGTTGTCACATAACAGAGTTATTGGATTTAGTGCGCTCGACACAACTCCAAGATCCGTCATGAACTGCTTCATCCAGACACCCTCCTTAGCCGCCTCCGAGGCAGCCATGTACTCCGCTTCAGATGTAGAATGTGCTACGATGCTTTGCTTGGAACTGCACCGGCTTACCGCACCCCACTGAGAATAAATATGTATCTGGTATGAGACTTAGAGTCGTCCGGATCAGTGTCAAAGCTTGCATCAACGTAACCCTATACGACAAGCTCTTCGTCACCTTCATAAACGAGAAACATTTCCTTAGTCCTTTTCAAGTACTTTAGAATATTCTTGACCATCGCCCAGTGTTCAACTCCTAGATCACTTTGAAATCTACCTGCCATACTTATGGCCAGGCTGACATCCGGTCTTGTGCACAACATTGCATACATGATAGAACCTATGGCTAAAGCATAGGGGATGGTATTCATCTTTTCTCTATCTTCTACAGTCACTGGACATCGAGTCTTACTCAACTTTATACCTTGTAACACAGGCAAGAACCCTTTCTTGGATTGTTCCATATTGAATTTCTTCAAAACTTTCTCAAGGTATGTGCTTTGCGAAAGTCCTATCAGGCGTCCCGATCTATCTCTATAGATCTTAATACCTAATATGTAAGCAGCTTCTCCTAGGTCTTTCATTGAAAAACATTTGTTCAAGTGATCCTTTATGCTCTCCAAAAACTCCACATTGTTTCCAATCAGAAATATGCCATCCACATATAATATTAGAAACGCTACAGAGCTCCCACTCACTTTATTGTATATACAAGATTCTCCTACAACTTGTATAAACCCAAACGCCATGATCACCTCATCAAAACACTTATTCCAACTCCGAGATGCTTGCACCAGTCCATAAATGGATCGTTGGAGCTTGCATACTTTGTCAGCATTCTTTGGATCGACAAAACCTTCGGGTTGCATCATATACAACTATTCCTTAAGAAAACCATTAAGGAACGCCGTTTTGACATCCATTTGCCAGATTTCATAATTGAAAAATACAGGTATTGCTAACATGATTCGGACGGACTTAAGCATAGCTACCGACGAGAATGTCTCATCGTAGTCAACTCCTTGAACTTGTGAAAAAACCTTTGACACAAGTCGAGCTTTATAAACGGTCACATTACCGTCTGCGTCCGTCTTCTTCTTAAAGATTCATTTGTTCTGAATAGCCTTGCGACCTTCAGGTAATACTTTCAAAGTCCACACTTTGTTTTCATACATAGATCCTATCTCGGATTTCATGGCCTCCAACCATTTTTGGAATCCGGGCCCACCATTGCTTCTCCATAATTCGCAGGCTCATTGTTGTCTAACAACATGATGGATAAGACAGGATTCCCGTACCACTCAGGAGCAGTACGTGATCTTGTCGACGTGCGAGGTCCGATAGCAACTTGATCCGAAGCTCCATGATCATCATCATTAGCTTCCTCCTTAACTTGTGTTGCCTCGACAGAGATTTCCCTCTGCCCTGCGCCACCATCCTGTTGGAGCACAGGTTCCACAACCTCATCAAATTCTATCTTCCTCCCACTCAATTCTTTTGAGAGAAATTCTTTCTCAAGAAAAGCTCCATTCTTAGCAACAAACACTTTGCCCTCGAATCTAAGATAGAAGGCATACCCAACTGTCTCTTTTGGGTAACCTATGAAGATGCACTTTTCCGCTTTGGGTTTCAGCTTTTCAGGCTGAAGCTTTTTGACATAATCATCGCATCCCCAAACTTTAAGAAATGACAACTTTGGTCTCTTGCCATGCCATAGCTCATATGGTGTCGTCTCAAAGGACTTTGATGGTGCCCTATTTAAAGTGAATGCAGTTGTCTCTAATGCATAGCCCCAAAACGATAGTGGCAAATCGATAAGAGACATCATAGGTCGCACCATATCTAACAAAGTACGATTACAACATTCAAACACACCATTACGCTGTGGTGTTCTAGGCGGTGTCAACTGTGAAACGATTCCACATTGTCTTAAGTGAGCACCAAACTCGAAACTCAGATATTCGCCCCCTCTATCAGATCGTAGGAACTTGATCTTCTTGCTACGATGATTTTCAACCTCACTCTGAAATTGTTTGAACTTTTCAAACGTTTCAGACTTGTGCTTCATCAAGTAGATATATCCATACCTACTCAAATCATCAGTGAAGGTGAGAAAATAACGATATCCGCCGCGCGCCTTGATACGTCTCCATCGTATCTACTTTTCCAAACTCTTTTGCCCTTGTTTTGGACTCTAATTTGCATGATTTGAATGTAACTAACCTGGACTGATGATGTTTTCAGCAGAATTGCCTTGGTGTTATTTTTGTGCAGAAATCAAAGTTCTCCAAACGTCGTGAAAATTTACGGGGAGCGGTTTTGGAAAATAAGAAAAATATCTGCGCCAAGTTCCACCTCAAGGGGTGGGCCAATGGGCCACAAGCCCTCGCTCCGCCACCACCCCCGTGGTGGCGGTGGGCAGGCTTGTGGGGCCCACACGGCTCTGTCGCCCCCAATTCCAGCTCTATAAGATCCCTTTCGTCCCAGAAAAAATAAAAAGAGAAGTTTTCGCTGCGTTTACGATACGGACGCGCCGTCACCACCTGTTTTTCATCTGGAGGGCAGATCTCGAGTCCGTCTTGGGCTCCAGAGAGGGGAAATCGTCACCATCGTCATCATCAACCTTCTTCCCTCTCCAATTCCATGAAGCTCTTCGTCGTTCGTGAGTAATCTATTCGTAGGCTCGTTGGGAGGTGATGAGTAGGATGAGATCTATCATGTAATCGAGTTAGTTTTGATGGGGATTGATCCCTAGTATCCACTATGTTCTGAGATTGATGTTGCTACTACTTTGCCATGCTTAATGCTTGTCACTAGGGCCCGAGTGCCATGATTTCAGATCTGAAATTATTATGTTGTCACCAATATATATGTGTTTTAGATCCGATCTTGCAAGTTGTAGTTACCTACTATGTGTTATGATCCGGCAACCCCGGAGTGACAATAACCGGAACCACTCCGGGTGATGACCATAGTTTGAGGAGTTCATGTGTTCACCAAGTGCTAATGCATTGGTCCGGTTCTTTATTAAAAGGAGAACCTTAATATCCCGTAGTTTCCTTTTGGACCACGCTGCCACGGGAGGGATGGACAATAGATGTCATGCAAGTTCTTTTCCCTAAGCACGTATGACGACACACGGAATGCATGCCTACATCACATTGACGAAGTGAGCTAGCCACATATCTCTCCGAGTTATAACTGTTGCATGATGAATATCATCCAAACAAATCACCGACTCATTGCCTACGAGTTTGTCCTACTACTGTTGTTACTACTGTTGTTGCTGCTGTTACTACTGTTGCTGCTGCTGTTGCTTGTCTTGCTCTGCTGTCACTACTGTTGCTGCTGCTGTTACTACTGTTGCTACTGCTGTTACTTCTCTTGCTGTGCTGCTACTGTTTCTACTACTGTCGCTTGCTACTGTTGCTACTTGCTACTGGTGTCACTACTATTGTTCCTTGCCACTACCGTTACTCGCTACTTTGTTGTTACTACTTTGCTTGCACATACTAATCTTTCAGGTGTGGTTGAATCTGACAATTCAACTGCTAATACTTGAGAGTATTCTCTCACCTCCCATCGTGCGAATCAACAAATTTGGGTCGAATACTCTACCCTCGAAAACTGCTACGATCCCATGCGCTTGTGGGCCGTCAACAACATTCTTCTAGTTTTGATTTCCGGAGAGTGCTAACAGCATTCTTATGGTGCCGTTGCAAAGGGGAAGAACAGTTGGCATCAAGCATTTTTCTGGCGCCGTTGCCGGGGAGGTATTGCTATATTCTCTGAGTTAGTTGGGATTTATATCTGCTGATCACTATGAAGAATCTGAAGGATCCGAAGACCAAATTCTTGCCCTCAACTACGAGGGGAGGTAAGGAACTGCCATCTAGCTCTGCACTTGATTCACCTTCAATTATGAGTAAGTTTGCAACATCACCTCCTACTAGAAATCTTGATATGTCGCATGTGCTTGATGATGCTTGTGATACTACTGCTAGAGATGCTATGCTTGATACTATGCATGATGATACTATGCTTGATACTATGCCTGATGCTGCTAGAGATGCTATTTTGCCTTATGATGCTATGCTTGATACTGCTAGAGATGCTACGCTTGAAACTGCTTTGCCTGATGATGCTAGAGATGCTATTTTTCCCGATGATGATATGCTTGATACTGCTAGAAATACTCCTTTGCCTGATGTTCCACTAGGAGTGTTCCTTGATGCTCATATTGCTAGAGTTACTGTCAATGCTCGTGATGCTTCTGAAACTGCCGATACTATTGAGATAGAACCTGCTTTTGCTCCTATTAGATCTAGCTCTCCTAGATATGAATTGCCTGATATACCTGAGGGTTACGTTATGGAGGGAGAGATAGCTGAGGATTTTCTTGCGTGTAAGGATGCCTATGACGCTGAGAAATTACTTCTCAAGTGGAAGGAAAAAACTCGGGAAGCTAAGATGAAAAATGACCCGAAGTTTGCCACTTCACCTATCTTTATCACCCATAAGGATTTTGAATTCTCTGTCGATCCTGAGATAATCTCTCTAGTCGAATCTGATCCTTTTCACGGTTATGAGTCTGAGACGGTTGTAGCCCATCTTGCCAAACTACACTATATAGCCACCCTTTTCACTAATGAGGAGAAAATCCGCCACTACTATATCCTTAAGTTGTTACCTTTCTCTCTGAAGGATGATGCTAAAGCTTGGTTCACCTCTCTTGCTCCTGGATGTGTGCGTAGTCCCCAGGAGATGGTCTATTACTTCTGTGAGAAATATTTCCATGCCCATAAGAAGCAAGTTGCCTTGCAGGAAATATACAACTTTTCTCAACTCCAAGAAGAGAGTCTTCCACAAGCTTGGGGGAGGCTCGTCCAGCTACAAAATGCTTTTCCTGATCACCCTCTTAAGAAGAACGAGATACTTGATATCCTCTATAACGGACTTACCGATGCCTCTAGAGACCACCTAAATAGTTGTGTCGGTTGTGTTTTTAGGGAACGAACTGTAGAACAAGCTGAGACCCTACTGAATAACATCTTGATCAACGATAATGCTTGGACTATTCCCGAACCACCTCCTAAGCCAACTCCGAAGAAAAGAGGTATTCTATTCCTCAGTCCCGAAGATATGCAAGAAGCCAAGAAATCCATGCAAGAGAAAGGCATTAGATCTGAAGATGTCAAAAATCTACCACCTATCGAAGAGATCCATGGTCTTGATAACCCGATACAGGTAGTAGAAGTGAATTCTCTGTGTAGGTTTGATGAGAGTGATATTCCTTTTGATAAACCTGCTAGCCTATGCTTTGATGAATTTGACAACTTTGTTGCCAAACAACAGAGTTTCAATGATTATGTTAGCAGAAATTTGGAACAAAGTACTCGTATGCTTAGCCATTTAAGTGCTTGTGTAGACAGAAATGTCAATGATCTGAAGCTTCTGAGTAAACATGCCTCTATGATTACTACTCAGGTAGAACAAGTACTTAAAGCTCAGAATGACCTGCTCAATGAATTAAATGACAACTTTGTCAGAGTCATTACTAGAGGAGGCAAAATGACTCAGGAACCTTTGTATCCTAAAGATCATCCTAAGAGAATTGATCAAGATTCTCAAGGAATCAATGCTGATACACCCAGTCATCCTAAGGAGAAGAAGAAAGATGATAGAAACCTACATGCCAGTTCAGCAAATACTGTTACACCTGATGAGCCTAATGATATTTCTACGTCTCATGCAGAAACACAATCTGGTGATGAACATGAACCTGGTGACAATATGGACAGTGATGTTCATAATAATGCTCAACCTAGCAATGATGAGGATGTGGAGATTGAACCTACAGTTAATCCTGATAACGCACAACCTAAGAAGTACGATAAGAATGACTTCACTGCTAGGAAGCATGGTAAAGAAAGAGAGCCATGGGTTCAGAGACCTATGCCCTTTCCTCCTAAGCCATCCAAGAAAAAGGATGATGAGGATTTTGAGCGCTTCGTTGAAATGATAAGACTCGTCTTTCTGCATATGCGGTTAACTGATATGCTCAAGATGCCTCCATATGCCAAGTACATGAAAGATATCGTGACTAATAAACAGAAGATACCAGATCTTGAGATCTCCACCATGCTTGCCAACTACACTTTTAAAGGTGGAACTCCTAAGAAACTTGGTGATCCCGGAGTGCCCACTATACCTTGCTCAATTAAAGGAAACTACGTAAGAACTGCCTTATGTGACCTTGGAGCCGGTGTTAGTGTTATGTCGCTTTCTCTTTATCGTACACTTGAGTTGGATAAGTTGACACCCACTGAAATTTCTCTGCAAATGGCCGACAAATCAACTGCTTTCCCTATCGGCATTTGCGAGGATGTACCTGTTGTGGTTGCTAACACCAATATCTTAACAGACTTTGTTATCTTGGATATGCCTGAGGATGATGTCATGGCTGTCATCCTCGGAAGACCCTTTTTAAACACTCCAGGGGCTGTTATAGATTGCAACAAACGCAATGTCACTTTCCATGTCAACGGTAATGAGCACACAGTGCACTTTCCGAAGAAACGATATCAAGTACATTGCATCAATGCTATCGAAAAGACTTCATCGATTCTCATTGGGAGCTTTGAATGCCCTATTCCTCGTGTCAAGATGAAGTATGATTTGCTTGTTGGGGAGATACATATCCCCATTGAGGTGACTTAGTGGCTATTCGAAAATTCTCCGCTCTCTCTTGCGATTCGAGAAGGTTTTGTCATGAGGACTTGATCAATCCCATTGACGGATTTCTTTCGATGACCATGGAACGGATGAATCAAAGAGTCACATACCTCTATTTTGAGCTTTCCTTTTCTGTTGCTTAGAAGAAAAATGATAGAATTAGTTTAGTTTTTTCTGTTTTCTGTTTTAGCGTCCCGGAGAAAAATACCTCAAAAATAAAAGTTCTATGATGGTCCTGAAAATTTAGTATGATTTTTTCTGGAATTTTTGAAAATTTCTGGGCCTGAGCCTGGCCTGGGGGCCAGACCAGTGGGCCACAAGCCCTGCCACCGCCACCTACCCCCCTGGTGGCGGGGTGCAAGCTTGTGGGGCCCACAGGCACCCCTCCACTCATTCCAGCTCTCAGCCTCTTCTTCCACCTCCAGAAAAAATTGTTTCGCAGCTCAAACCCGTGTTCTTGCTCATTTGGCTGTGATTTTCGATCTCCTTGCTCAAAGCACCATTCTCCGAACCATTTTGGGGAAATCACTCCTTGGTAAGTGACTCCTCCATTGGTCCAATTAGTTTTTGCTCTAGTTCTTTATCCTTCGCGTATTCTTGCTACCTTGGTGACCCTCTTCTTGAGCTAGAAATGTTGATTTTAGCTGGTCCCAAGTAGTTTTAGCGCGTGATACGGTCTCTAGGCACTAGTAGGAGTAGTTTCTACAAGTTGGGTTAATCCTTATTCACTTTTCTTTCGAAGTCTCTAAAAATTTCAGAATTTTTCAGAGCTAGAAAAAGGAAAAGATGAGGAGGTTCTTGAGAGGCTCTTCAAGTCGTAACCCCAAGGAGGATGAGAAGAACCACCCCAAGTACGTGGTCCCTCGAGTCACAGAAGTTCGAGCGTGCTAGTGGCCAAGTGATGAATTTTTGCGCGTCACCATACTTTATGAAGACTTTTATTACTTGGTGGAGAACGCAGGTCTTACTGCATTCGTTGAAGATAAGTGCCCACAATATCTCCTCCTCGCCAATATTTTCGTTCAAAGCTTCAACTTTTACCCGAGGAAGAATCCTCCCATGGTTGAGTTCATGATATACGATGTCCCCCAGTGCATGACGCTGCAGGACTTTTGCAATGTATGCAAATTAACTTATGTTGGGGATATCCGTGACCCTCGTCCACGGGACTTGGAGGATTTCATTGGTTCTATTGCTGTTGGAGAGGAGAGAGGAGTGTCTCGCGCTAGAATTGCTAGCATACATTTTCCTGTGCTTCGGTACTTCTCACTATTTATGGGAAAATGTTTGATTGGCCGTGGGGAGGCTGGATCACTTAGTTCTCCAGACCTTGCTATTTTGCGCAAAGGCCTTTATAACGATAAGACTTATAGCTTGGGCACTATAGTAGCTCAACAGTTGAACCTGAACCGTTCTAAAGGTGTCGTCTATGGCGGTATCTATGCTACCCGTCTTGCCACACACTTTGAGACACCCATTATGACTTTGGGTTTTGCCAGGATCATCCTTGGGAGTAGACCAAGCTAGGCCAAAAGCCTAAGCTTGGGGGAGTACGTGTTCTCACCGACTTTACATTCATGCTTATGCTTTCACCTTGTTAGCCGGTGTTCACACTTTGCCACTGTATTATACATGCTAGTTTATTTTCGTTTTCTTGTTTTCTTGTTTTGTGTCCTTTTGAGAAAACCCAAAAATATTTTTCTTTCTTCTTTTGCTTGTTGGGAGCTTTGCCGTGTAAATAGTTTTCTTTTTCTTTGTGTCAAGCTAGAAGATATTGGTTACAATGTTTATTGGTTTTTGCATGCTTACCTGTTTAGCTTTCAAAAAGCCATATTATTTTGTCTTCTCCTTTGTGTTTGCCTGCAGATTCAGCTTAGTCCAATGCGCTTATTATTGTTCACATCGTTCGATCGTGCAAATGAAAGGCAACAATGATGATATATGATGAAGTGACTGAGACTGAAAAGCTGGTATGAACTCTATCTATTTTGTTTTTGTAAATATGACTAGCTTGTCGACCCAGATTCATCTTTGTTGTGAGAGAACCATGTTTGCAATGACAACTTAGAGATCATAGTTTATGATGTCATGCTTATTTAGCTGAGAGCTTATAATGGTTTGTCTTGAATGCCAACATAGATTTTGAGATGACTATGATGTAGTATGATAGGATGGTATTCTCCTTTGAATGTTTTAAGTGGCTTGACTTGGCGCATGTTCATGCATGTAGTTGAAACAATATCAACATAGCCTCTATGATGTTCGTATTCATGGTGATTTATATCATGTTCATGCTTGCATTCAATGTTAGTCAAACTCATTACATCTTGATGACTCTTGTCGCTCTCTAGTTGGTCACTTCCCAGTCTTTTGCTAGCCTTCACTTGTACTAAGCGGAATACTGCTTGTGCATCCACCTCCATAAACCCAAAAGTTTTTCCATGAGAGTCCACCATACCTACCTATTTGCGGTATCTACCTGCCGTTCCAAGTAAATTTGCATGTGCCATTCTCTAAACCTTCAAGAAATAATCTATTTTGCATGCCCGAACCGCTCATGTGGTGACAGAGGGCTATTGGTATCTTCCATGCTAGGAGTGTTATCCTCGACATGTGTTTATTCACTGTCATTCATAAGAAAGGGGCCGGTAATTGGAATGCCCAGTTCCACGCTTAAATCGAAAACATAACTGTAAAACAAGACTCCCCCCGGACTGATGTTAGTATGGATGGTACCCGAGGATTCGGCTAGCCATGGAGTGTGATTGATTGGTGGTGGGGGAGTTAAAACTTTACTTTTCTGTTTGGGAACCTCCTATAGCATGAGTAGCATGGAAGATATTGAGAACTCTTGGTCATTGCGTTGACCATGAAAGCATGCCACCCAAAATTATTATCTCTGTTTCCAAAGCTTGAGCTCTGGCACCTCTGCAAATCAATGCTTCCCTCTGCGAAGGGCCTGTCTATTTATTTTCCTGTTGAGTCATCCTCCTCTTATATAAGCACCAATTAGAGAGCATCTCTGTCATTTTTATGCTTTGCTTTTGATTGATATTGAGTATGACTATGACTGGATCTTCGTTGCTATGAATTACAATGTTTAGTCAGCCCTTGTTCTTTGAAAGTGCTCTGCATTTATGTTTTGCGGTCTCAGAAAGAGCTAGCGAGATACCACCTATTCATATTGCTTCATGCTTGTTTTGATTGAAGTGTTGGTATTTGAAACTCATTATTATTTGCTCGTTAGCTGATTATGCCATTGATATTAGTTTACCGTGAGACCTTTGTGTCATTTGCTTATGTGGTTAACTTGTGATCTTGCTGAAATTCTGGTTATGAGCTAGACATAGTTGCAACAACAAGATCAAATAAGTTTGTCAAAGTTTTTCTTTCTCTCTCAGTTTGTCAACTGAGTTGCTTGAGGACAAGCAAGGTTTTAAGCTTGGGGGAGTTGATACGTCTCCATCGTATCTACTTTTCCAAACTCTTTTGCCCTTGTTTTGGACTCTAATTTGCATGATTTTAATGGAACTAACCTGGACCGACGCTGTTTTCAGCAGAATTGCCTTGGTGTTATTTTTGTGCAGAAATCAAAGTTCTCCAAACGTCGTGAAAATTTACGGGGAGGAGTTTTGGAAAATAAGAAAAATATCTGCGCCAAGTTCCACCTCAAGGGGTGGGCCAGTGGGCCACAAGCCCTCGCTCCGCCACCACCCCCGTGGTGGCGGTGGGCAGGCTTGTGGGGCCCACACGGCTCTGTCGCCCCCAATTCCAGCTCTATAAGATCCCTTTTGTCCCAGAAAAAATAAAAAGAGAAGTTTTCGCTGCGTTTACGATACGGAGGCGCCGTCACCACCTGTTTTTCATCTAGAGGGCAGATCTCGAGTCCGTCTTGGGCTCCGGAGAGGGGAAATCGTCGCCATCGTCATCATCAACCTTCTTCCCTCTCCAATTCCATGAAGCTCTTCGTCATTCGTGAGTAATCTATTCGTAGGCTCGCTGGGCGGTGATGAGTAGGATGAGATCTATCATGTAATCGAGTTAGTTTTGATGGGGATTGATCCCTAGTATCCACTATGTTCTGAGATTGATGTTGCTACTACTTTGCCATGCTTAATGCTTGTCACTAGGTCCCGAATGCCATGATTTCAGATCTGAAATTATTATGTTGTCACCAATATATGTGTGTTTTAGATCTGATCTTGCAAGTTGTAGTTACCTACTATGTGTTATGATCCGGCAACCCCGGAGTGACAATAACTGGAACCACTCCCGGTGATGACCATAGTTTGAGGATTTCATGTGTTCACCAAGTGCTAATGCGTTTGTCCGGTTCTTTATTAAAAGGAGAACCTTAATATCCCGTAGTTTCCTTTTGGACCCCGCTGCCACGGGAGGGATGGACAATAGATGTCATGCAAATTCTTTTCCCTAAGCACGTATGACGACACACGGAATGCATGCCTACATCACATTGACGAACGGGAGCTAGCCACATATCTCTCCGTGTTATAACTGTTGCATGATGAATATCATCCAAACAAATCACCGACCCATTGCCTACGAGTTTGTCCTACTACTGGTGTTACTACTGTTGTTGCTGATGTTACTACTGTTGCTGCTGCTGTTACTTGTCTTGCTCTGCTGTTACTACTGTTGTTGCTGCTGTTACTACTGTTGCTACTGCTATTACTTGTCTTGCTCTGCTGCTACTGTTGCTATTATTGTCGCTTGCTACTGTTGCTACTTGCTACTGCTGTCACTACTGTTGTTCCTTGCCACTGTCGTTACTCGCTACTTTGCTGTTACTACTTTGCTTGCACATACTAATCTTTCAGGTGTGGTTGAATCTGACAATTCAACTGCTAATACTTGAGAGTATTCTCTCACCTCCCGTCGTGCGAATCAACAAATTTGGGTCGAATACTCTACCCCTCGAAAACTGCTACGATCCCATGCGCTTGTGGGCCGTCAACAACATTCTTCTAGTTTCGATTTCCGGAGAGTGCTAACAGCATTCTTATGGTGCCGTTGCAAAGGGGAAGAACAGTTGGCATCACGCCTCCACACTCATTGGTCCGCACACATCAGTATGTATGACATCCAACAAGTCACTTGCACGCTCCATTGTTCCAGAGAATGGAGTCTTAGTCATCTTGTACATGAGGCATGGTTCGCACGTGTCAAGTGGTTCAAAATCAAGTGACTCCAAAAGCCCATCAGCATGGAGTTTCTTCATGCGCTTTACAACCAATATGATCTAAGCGGCAGTGCCACAAAAAGGTGGCGCTACCATTATTAATTCTACATCTTTTGGTCTCAATGTTATGGATATGTGTGTCATCACAATCAAGATTCAATATGAACAAACCCCTCACATTGGGTGCATGACCATAAAAGATATTACTCATATAAATAGAACAACCATTATTCTCTGACTTAAATGAGTAACCGTCTCGCAATAAACAAGATCCATATATAACGTTCATGCTTAACGCATGCACTAAATAACAATTATTTAAGTTCATAACTAATCCCGATGGTAACTGAAGTGAGACCGTGCCGCCGACGATTGCATCAACCTTGGAACCATTTCCCACGTGCATCGTCACTTCATCCTTCGCCAGCCTTCGTTTATTCCGCAGTTCCTGCTTCGAGTTGCAAATGTGAGCAACATAACCAGTATCAAATACCCAGGCACTACTACGAGAGTTGGTTAAGTACACATCAATAACATTTATATCACATATACCTTGTTTGGCGTTGGCCGCCTTCTTATCAGCCAAATACTTGGGGCAGTTGCGCTTCCAGTGACCCATCCCCTTGCAATAATAGCACTCAGTTTCTGGCTTAGGTCCAGCCTTGGGTTCCTTTGTTGGAGGGCCAACAGCTTTGCTGCTCTTCTTGGAGTTACCCTTCTTTCCTTTGCCGCTTTTCTTGAAACGAGTGGTCTTATTGACCATCAACACTTGATGTTCTTTCCGGATTTCTGACTCCGCGACTTTCAGCATCGCAAATAACTCGCCGGGTGACTTATTCATCCCTTACATGTTATAGTTCAACACAAAGCTCTTGTAGCTAGGTTGCAGTGATTGAAGAATTCAGTCAGTGATAGCCTCTTGCGGGAGTTCAATCCCCAGCTCAGCTAGAAGGTTTGAGTACCCAGACATTTTGAGCACATGTTCACTGACAAACGAATTCTCGTCCATTTTGCAAGCATATAATTTATCGGGGGTCTCATACCTATCGATACGGTCATTCTTCTCAAAGATAAACTTCAACTCCTAGAACATCTCATATGCTCCATGACATTCAAAGCATCGTTGAAGTCCCGGTTCTAAGCCATACAAGACTGCACATTGAACTACTTAGTAGTCCTCCTTACATGCTTGCCAAGCGTTGAAAACATCTTGTTCATACGTAGCGGGTGGTTCATCTCCTAGCGCTGCATCAAGGACATAATTCTTTTGCCCAGCTTGTAGGATAAGCCTCAGATTATGAGCCCAGACTACAAAGTTGCTACCATCATCTTTCAGCTTAGCTTTCTCTAGGAACGTATTGAAATTCGGGGTTGCTACTGCGCGAGCCATTGATGTACAACATAAAATATTGCAAAGTTTATTTAGACTATGTTCAAGACAATTAGAGTTCAGCTAATCATATTACTAATAAACTCCCACTCAAATAAACATCCCTCTAGTTATTTGAGTGTGGCATGATCCAAATTCACTAACTCAAGTCCGATCATCACGTGAGTTGAGCGCAGTTTCAGTGGTAAACATCTCTATGTTAATCATATCAACCATACGATTCATGCCCGACCTTTCGGTCTCTTGTGTTTTCAGGCCATATCTGTACATGCTAGGCTCGTCAAGTTTAACCCGAGTGTTCCGCGTGTGCAACTGTTTTGCACCTGTTGTATGTGAACGTTGAGTCTATCACACCCGATCATCACGTGGTGTCTCAAAACAATGAACTGTCGCAACGGTGCACAGCCGGGGAGAACACAATTTTATCTTGAAATTTTAGTGAGGGATCACCTTATAATGCTACCGTCGTTCTAAGCAAGATAAGGTGCATAAAAGTATTAACATCACCAAAGCCATGATATGGCCATGATCTTCTGCTTCTTGATCTCCATCACCAAAGCGCCGGCATGATATTCACCGTCACCGGAGCCACACCATGATCTCCATCATCGTGCCTACATAGAGGTTGTCATGCTATCTATGCTATTACTACTAAAGCTACAACCTAGCAATATAGTAAACGCATCTGCAAACACAAACGTTAGTTTAAAGACAACCCTATGGCTCCTGCCGGTTGCCGTAGCATCAACATGCAAGTCGATATTTAACTATTACAACATGATCATCTCATACATCCAACATATCACATCATGTCTTTGGCCATATCACATCACATGCATACCCTGCAAAAACGAGTTAGATGTCCTCTAATTTGTTGTTGCATGTTTTACGTGGTTGTTCTGGGTATCTAGTATGATCGCATCTTACTTACCCAAAACCACAACGGTGATGTGCAAATTGCTATTTAATATCTCTCCAAGGACCGCCTCGGTCAAATCTGATTCAACTATAGTTGAAGAAACAGACACACACCAGTCATCTTTATGCAACAACTTGCATGTTAGTCAATGAAACCGGTCTCTCGTAAGCGTACGAGTAAGGTTGGTCCGGGCCGCTTCAATCCAACAATACCGCCGAATCGAGAAAAGACTAAGGAGGGCAGAAAATCGAACATCATCGCCCACAAAAACTTTTTGTGTTCTACTCGAGATTACATCTACGCATGAACCTAGCTCTAATACCAGTGTTGGGGAACGTTGCATGGGAAACAAAAAAAATCCTATGCACACGAAGACCTATCATGGTGATGTTCATCTACGAGAGGGAGATCGAATCCACATACCCTTTAAGATCGCTAAGCGGGAAGTGTTAAGAAACGCGGTTGATGTAGTGGAACAGCTTTGTGATTCAAATCATCATCGTCCCACGATCCGTCCTGATCTAGCATCGAATGGACGACACCTCCGTGTTCAACACACGTACAGCTCGATGACGATCTCCGCCTTCTTGATCCAGCAAGAGAGACAAAAAGTAGACGAGTTATCCGGTAGCGTGATGGCGCGACGGTGATGGTGGTGATCTATTCCTGCAGGGCTCCGCCCGAGCTCCGCAGAAAACCGATCTAGAGGAAGAACTACGAAGTAGAGGTTTAGGGTTGCACGTGGCAAAGTTGTGTCTCAAAAATCCCTAAACCTCAAGTATATATATAGGAGGAGCCAAGGGGTGGGGCTTGCCCCTAGGGTGTCGGCCGAGAGGGAGGAGGGATCCTCCTCCAAGTCGGTTTGGAGGGAGGAGTCCCTTCCTTCCTTCCCACCTCCCCTTTTTTCTCCTTTGATTTTTCTCTTGGAGAAAATAGCCCTATTGGGCTGGCATCACCAGCCCACCAAGGGCTGGTGCACCACCCATGGCCCTATTAGGTTCTCTCCCGGGTGGGTGGCCCCTCCCGGTAAAAACCCGGAACCCATTCGTCACTCCCGGTACACTGCCGGTAATGCCTGAAATCTTTCCGGAAGCCAAATGAAACAATACTATATATCAATCTTCGTTTTTGGACCATTTCGAAAACCCTCGTGACGTCCGTGATCTCATCCAGGACTCCGAAGAAAACTTCGATCACCAGCACCTATAACTCAACTATACTGAAACGTCACCGAACCTTAAGTGTGTAGACCTTGCGGGTTCGAGAACTATGCATACATGACCTGAGACACTCCCCGGTAAATATCCAATAGCGGGACCTAGATGTCCATATAGGATCCTACATATTCTACGAAGATCTTATTGGTTGAACCTTTGTACCAAGGATTCATATAATCCCGTATACCATTCCCTTTGTCCTTCGGTATGTTACTTGCCCTAGATTTGATCGTCGGTATCCCTATACCTATTTCAATCTCGTTACCGGCAAGTCTCTTTACTCGTTCCGTAATACAAGATCCCGTGACTAACACTTTAGTCACATTGCTTGCAGGGCTTATATGTTATGTTGTATTACCGAGTGGGCCCCGAGATACCTCTCCATCACACGGAGTGACAAATCCCAGTCTTGATCCATGCTAACTCAACGGACACCTTCGGAGATACCTGTAGAGCACCTTTATAGTCAACCAGTAACGTTGCAACGTTTGATACACACAAGGTATTCCTCCGGTGTCAGTGATTTACATGATCTCATGGTCATAGGAATGAAGACTTGACACGTAGAAAACAATAGCAACAAAATGACACAATCACATGCTATGTTTATAGTTTGGGTCTTGTCCATCACATCATTCTCCAATGATGTGATCCAGTCATCAAGTGACAACACTTGTATATGGTTAGAAAAGATTAACCATCCTTGATCAACTGGCTAGTCAACTAGAGGCTTACTAGGAACATAGTTTTGTCTATATATCCACACATGCATTTATGTTTTCATTCAATACAATTATAGCATGGATAATAAACGATTATCTTGAAACATGAAATATAATAATAACTATTTTATCATTGCCTCTAGGGGATATTTCCAACAGTGAGACCAAGTTTTGGCGGATAGTGGAGTATGTGCACACAAATTTCCGGTGAAGTCAACAGTGTACAACCATGTCCCTATCGGAAACTTGGCTTGAGGATGAGCCAAATAACTGCAGATTCTCCAAGAGAGTTAGAACACAAAAACTATTTGACCTTGCAATAGAATTGAAAGCGTTCAATGATGTGCATATCTCTATCTATTGTCTCTATCTCTCTGCTCTCTCTCTCTCTCTTCCTCACATATCTATTTTTTCTCCACAACATAAGATCAGGAGGTGTAGCAATCAATGCCTCTCTCTCTGCTCTCTCTACCTCTCATATCTCTACTCTCTCTTGTCCTCACCTTTCTCTATAGCAGCATCGCCCAGCATGCCCTCTACAGGCCCTCATCGCTTCGAACACCACTCCCTCACCACTTAGACTAGCACCATGGCCGCACTCGGATGCAGCAACAGAGTGTGTTGGGAGAGTTCAGAGCAAGCAAAGGAATCTGAGAATTAGAAGGGACGGCAACAAAGGCGTGGGGAGAGAAGTAGCAGCAGCAGGGTAGCTCACACACGTGTCCAGAACTGTAGACACCATCGGCTCGGATCGGACGCGCCATCCGGAGGGAGACCACGCGGATGACCACACACCCTCATGTTGTTGTCTTGTGGTGTTGGTTGTGTGTCGCCTCAACAGGAGCTCGCCGCCTTGCCACCGGCCGGTCACCGGAGGCGCCACCGCCGACCACCGTCACCCTCACCTTGCGCCCCTACTCCTTCTTCTCTTTTTTCTCTCTTTCCTCCCTCCCTCATGCCATGTCTTTCTCTTTCTCTGGATGAGAAGGACGCCGCCGCCACCAGAGCAATTCCTCACACCACCTGCCAGATCCCTTCCTCACCTTGCGCCCCTGCTCCTCCTTTTTTCTTCTCTTTCCTCTCTCCCTCACGCCATGTGTCTCTCTTTCAATGGAGTAGCAGGACACCGCCGCCACCGGAGCAAGCCATCACACCACCCGCCGGATCCCTCGATGCCTCGGCCAGATCCATCTGTTTTCATGTTTTTTCACTTCAAAAGGACCGCATGTTGAATATAGGAAACCATAGGGTTTGCCTTGCAAAATGTGTAAACGAAACGTTATTCAACTTAAAAACGTACTACGGGTTGAATAGCAAAAACATGAGGGGCTTTTCTAAAAAACTAGCACGACGAATGACAGAAGCACTCCGTGCTTTAGTATTACTAGCAAAAGGGTTCGTGCGTTGCAACGGGAGAAAAACAATTAAAATCTCCAACGGTGCTGATCATATTATGTCTTTAAAATTTTAGGACATTTCTTGAAATGCATGAACATTTTTTTCAATTGCACTCAAAAAATAATACACAAACTTTTTTTTGAAAATCATGGACTTTTATTGTTTTCACCAACATTGTTCTCAAAATTATGAAAAAAGTTCTGAATATGCGAATATTTTTACAAAAATCCCAAGCATTTTTTGAATTCACAAACATTTTATGTTTTATTCAAACTTTTATTTTAAAATTCTTAGTTTTATAAATTGCAAAAGTTTTTCAAAGTTCTAAATTATTTAAATTAAAAAATGGAATAGAAAAATGAAAATAAAAAACGAGACTTAAAATAGAGGCACAAACCGTTTTTAAGATTTTTACACGGACTTTTGTTTACATTTTTTTTTAATTTTATGGATATTTTTTCAAAATTTAAACATTTTTTTGTATATGCAAACATTTTTCAAAACTCTTGAGTAGTTTTGAATTCTCAAAAATTTTATGTTCTTTGAATATTTTATTTCGAAATTCTCGGTTTTTAAAATTGAGAAAAGTTATTTGAAGTTCTAAATTATTTAAAGTACAAAAAGAAAATGGAACTAAAAATAAAAATAAAAAAACTAAACCAAAAAAACAAACGCCCAAGCATGGGCCGGCCCAAACAGGTGTGCTGCATCTTTTTCCAACGCCCAAAGCGTAATATAGGATTTGCCTACATGGGCTGGCCTAGTCCGTAGATTTTCGTGTTTGAAACGTTTTCTATTACTTATAGGTGGCATTGGTGGGTAATTTTAGTCAACTTTAGGGGTAATTTGAAACCAACTTATATTTTGGACTGCACCTGACCGGGACTGCGGTTAGTTTCGATTAAATATAAGTGTTTTTATGTAAAATGTAAAAAGCGATTCGTTCTCTGACTTAAATCTGGATTGGGGGTTGATTTCAGGAAACGTCAGGGGCTTTTTTGTAAAAATGGCACGACGGACGACAGAAGCAGTCGGCATTTTATTATTACTAGTAAAATGTCTGTGCTACGCCACGGAATTACAAAAGATCTGATGAAACATTGTTTACTTGAGGGTTAGCACATATCATGTTCCTTCATGCGTCCATGTCACTACATTTGTATCCGAGCATTATACGATGCAACATGCCACCCATGTGTAAAAGATAATCGTAAATGATGTCTCAAATAAATTGATGTTGCAACATTCCCTTTGCTTGATTTGAAGAAAAATAATGTCATATCATATGATAGTATCTTGAAGCATAGCAGTCTGTAATACTGCAAGTGTAATTAGCCAATACTAAATATTGCTAAAATGGTATGCTAAGTGCATTGTAGTCCCACATAAACATATCAGAATCAACAACTGGCCAAGACAATTCACAAGAAAAAGAGAACACAGATAAAAATACTTGGTACATAAGAGAGTATATAAAATTTCAAAAGTGTTTCCTGTGTACACAAATAATTGACACCGCAATATAAAAAGCAACATAAATGCCTCTGATCTGAAGTCTGTATCCATACAGTGCAAATAGCTGACACGGGAAAGAACCGAGCTCCAACACAATTATTTTCTTAAGCCAAACAACAGAGCTATTGACTTTATTGACATGAGTGAATAATGCACAAAACACAGGAAAAGCAAAGGATAAAACACAGAATGGCTGAGGACCACTAAGCTAGATTATTATTGCAAAATGATCTGCCGTGCATCGGCATCCTTCCAACATTGGCTTCGTCAATGACAAGCCAACAACTCCAATTTGCGAAAAATGTGGCAACTGAGCTCACACCAAATCTCCCAAATCACTGGCACGACCATCAATCTCCAATGCATATTATCATGCACAACCTTAGAATAACTACTGCAACGGAACTGTTGTTTTCCTTGGAACAGTTGTAGAAAACAAAGCAAGCTATTATGTTACCTTCTATCCAAGGATTCGTCTCATTTCATGCTAGTATATTAGGCAAATCAAACTTAAATGGCAGCAATTAATTATATCCCAATGACAAACATATTATAGCCTGAGCACACACTTATAAATGGTTGCGGAAGAAAGAAACCGTGATTCATACCTTGGACTACATGCCGAGAACTTATTTGTAGGTTGAGAACTTATTTGTAGACTATGTTCATTGTAACATTTGCAATGAGTTGGACTGGCCTTCCTTTTGCTTATCTGGGACAGTAATAATCTTCACCCTACAACTTTGTCCATTGCAAAATCTTATCTTGACCCTAGCACAAATGTTCATGCGTTGCGACGGGAGAAAATATCAATTCTTATGAACCACGGTTGGGCCGCGCGATGAATTATGTCAAGGGAGAACATTCGTTAGAAACTCCCCAATCCGCTTTATGTTACATAGGAACTTCTCCCAAAATAGATATATTGATGCTAAATGAAATTCTGCACTTGTTAAAACTGATAGACAACATCCTCTTCTTGCTATACTTTTAAAAATCATTATTCAGATGAAAAAATCAGTACCATTGGAAATCTTATGATAAATACTACAATATTCATGTTGGGGGCATGCATAAATTATGAACCAATTAGTCTCGGTTCTCAATTTGAACCTCAGCCTTTATTTCCAAAATACTGGTTGCATCTATTGTGTGTGATTTCTTCCGGTCTACACATCAAACTGTCATCTTAGTCACTATATGATATACTCCCTCTATCTCACTATATATCAAGACCCAGAAACTCGTATATTTTGAGATAGAGGGAGTAAATGTTATCTTTGAAACAGGCCAGTTTGACTTCAACTTCAGAGATGAGATGAATTTCTTCTCAATGGATGTCTGCTCCTACGTTTAGCGAAGCACAACTCAGCCTGAAGGAGCGCCTGTAGAAGCTAGCAAAATTTAAAGCGGTTTCTTTAAGGAAAAGTAAAACCAGTTCTGAATTGCAAGGCATGTACAAATTAGAAAGAAAAAGGCCTTTGAATCTGCATCTCGGCGAAATACTTCATACCCTTCACCCCAGCAGAGAACCGATTCTGAAAGTCCTCTTCTACCACCTAGAATTATATGCAAGCAAGCAAACAGGTGAACCAACAAAACATACTGCTACTACTATTAGAGAATCAAAGCAGGGTGAAATCTTAAAAGAGGCGACAATCAATGGTATACACTTGCTTTGCCTGTTTGAAGTTGTGTTGCCGCGCCCGAGCCACGGCGAGGCGGCGTCCATCCTCCCAACTGAGCACGCCGGCCGTCGCCCTCGCCAACCCTCGTTGGAGAGCCGCCGTCCGACGTCCTCCTGCGCATCCTCGTGCCCGTGCGCCGCCCCCCGCCGTCGCCGGTAGGCGTCCTCCTGCGCCTCCTCGACCTCGCCTCCTCACGCCTTGCCGCACCCGAGCCGCGGCGAGGCGGCGTCCATCTTCCCAAGTGAGCACACCGTCCTCGTTGGAGAGCCGCCGTCCCGCGTCCTCCTGCGCCTCCTCGTGCCCGCGCGACGCCCCATGCCTTCGCCAAGTCCTTGACGGAGCGCCGCCGGCAAGCGTCCTCCTGCGCCTCCTCGTGCCCGCGCACCGCCCCCACAGCCTCGCCTCTCCTCGTGCCCGCGCACCGCCCCCACAGCCTCGCCTCGCCGGCAAGAAGGCCCGCGCGGGACATGGAAGGAGGTGGCGGCAGGATGGGATCGGTGGTGACGGAGGTGTCGTTGGGTTATTGTTTTTTTCTTTCTCTAGTACGTACCGTTTCTAACTGACTTGAGGACTGCGAGTTAATTACCTGAAACGACATGGATTTTTTGTAAAAAATCCGCGACGGACGATAGAAGCAGTATTTGCTTTATTATTACTGGCAAAAGGCCCGTGCGTTGCAACGGAAGACGGAAAATAATTATACGTTGTAGAAAAATATCCAATGGGCTATATTAAAACATGCTGGATATCTTTGGTAATCACCGCCCCAAATATCACAAACGGTACATCTTACCAGGTAAGCATTCTGTAGGATTTATTGAACTAATCCAACATGGTTTTATATATATATGCAGTCACTTTGAAAACAATCAGTTAAATGGTGCACTGCCATCCTCTTTGGGAAAACTACCTAACCTCAAAGAGTTGTAAATTCTTCATATTTTGTGCACTTTGTTTATCCAACACCTTGTTGGAATTATGCCCTAGAGGCAATAATAAATATAGTTATTATTATAATTCCTGTATCAAGATAATCATTTATTATCCATGCTATAATTGTATTGAATGAAGACTCATTTACATGTGTGGATACATAGACAAAACACTGTCCCTAGCAAGCCTCTAGTTGGCTAGCCAGTTGATCAAAGATAGTCAGTGTCTTCTGATTATGAACAAGGTGTTGTTGCTTGATAACTAGATCACGTCATTAGGAGAATCACGTGATGGACTAGACCCAAACTAATAGACGTAGCATGTTGATCGTGTCATTTTGTTGCTACTGTTTTCTGCGTGTCAAGTATTTGTTCCTATGACCATGAGATCATATAACTCACTGACACCGGAGGAATACTTTGTGTGTATCAAACGTCGCAACGTAACTCGGTGACTATAAAGATGCTCTACAGGTATCTCCGAAGGTGTTAGTTGAGTTAGTATGGATCAAGACTGGGATTTGTCACTCCGTGTGACGGAGAGGTATCTCGGGGCCCGCTCGGTAATACAACATCACACACAAGCCTTGCAAGCAATGTGCCTTAGTGTAAGTTGCGAGATCTTGTATTACAGAACGAGTAAAGAGACTTGCCGGTAAACGAGATTGAAATAGGTATGCGGATACTAACGATCGAATCTCGGGCAAGTAACATACCGAAGGACAAGGGAATGACATACGGGATTATATGAACCCTTGGCACTGAGGTTCAAATGATAAGATCTTCGTAGAATATGTAGGATCCAATATGGGCATCCAGGTCCTGCTATTGGATATTAACCGAGGAGTCTCTCGGGTCATGTCTGCATAGTTCTCGAACCCGCAGGGTCTGCACACTTAAGGTTCGACGTTGTTTTATGCGTATTTGAGTTATATGGTTGGTTATCGAATGTTGTTCGGAGTCCCGGATGAGATCACGGACGTCACGAGGGTTTCCAGAATGGTCCGAAAACGAAGATTGATATATAGGATGACCTCATTTGATTACCGGAAGGTTTTCGAAGTTACCGGGAATGTACCGGGAATGACGAATGGGTTCCGGGAGTTCACCGGGGGGGCAACCCACCCCGGGGAAGCCCATAGGCCTTGAGGGTGGCGCACCAGCCCTTAGTGGGCTGGTGGGACAGCCCAAAAGGGCCCTATGCGCATTGGAAAAAAAATCAAAGAGAAAGAAAAAAAAGGAGGAGGTGGGAAGGGAAGGAAGGACTCCCACCCACCAAACCAAGTCCAACTCGGTTTGGGGGGGGAGACCTTCCCCCCTTTGGCTCGGCCGACCCCCTTGGGGATCCTTGAGCCCCAAGGCAAGGCCCCCCCTCTCCCACCTATATATACGGAGGTTTTAGGGCTGATTTGAGACGACTTTCCCACGGCAGCCCGACCACATACCTCCACGGTTTTTCCTCTAGATCGCGTTTCTGCGGAGCTCGGGCGGAGCCCTGCTGAGACAAGATCATCACCAACCTCCGGAGCGCCGTCACGCTGCCGGAGAACTCTTCTACCTCTCCGTCTCTCTTGCTGGATCAAGAAGGCCGAGATCATCGTCGAGCTGTACGTGTGCTGAACACGGAGGTGCCGTTCGTTCGGCACTAGATCGTGGGACTGATCGTGGGATTGTTCGCGGGGCGGATCGAGGGACGTGAGGACGTTCCACTACATCAACCGCGTTCACTAACGCTTCTGCTGTACGGTCTACAAGGGTACGTAGATCACTCTTCCCCTCTCGTAGATGGACATCACCATGATAGGTCTTCGTGCGCGTAGGAAAATTTTTGTTTCCCATGCGACGTTCCCCAGCAGTGGTATCAGAGCTAGGTTCATGCGTAGATGTCTTCTTGAGTAGAACACAATTTTTTTTGTGGGCGGTGATGTGTGTTTTGCTGCCCTCCTTAGTCTTTTATTGATTCCGCGGTATTGTTGGATTGAAGCGGCTTGGACCGACATTACTCGTACGCTTACGAGAGACTGGTTTCATCGCTACGAGTAACCCCGTTGCTCAAAGATGACTGGCAAGTGTCGGTTTCTCCAACTTTAGTTGAATCGGATTTGACAGAGGAGGTCCTTGGATGAGGTTAAATAGCAACTCATATATCTCCGTTGTGGTGTTTGCGTAAGTAAGATGCGATCCTACTAGATACCCATGGTCACCACGTAAAACATGCAACAACAAAATTAGAGGACGTCTAACTTGTTTTTGCAGGGTATGCTTGTGATGTGACATGGCCAACGATGTGATGTGATATATTGGATGTATGAGATGATCATGTTGTAATAGGTAATATCGACTTGCACGTCGATGGTACGGCAACCGGCAGGAGCCATAGGGTTGTCTTTATACTAATGTTTGTGCTTGCAGATGCGTTTACTATTTTACTAGGATGTAGCTTTAGTAGTAATAGCATGAGTAGCACGACAACCCCGATGGCGACACGTTGATGGAGATCATGGTGTGGCGCCGGTGACAAGAAGATCGTGCCGGTGCTTTGGTGATGGAGATCAAGAAGCACGTGATGATGGCCATATCATGTCACTTATGAATTGCATGTGATGTTAATCCTTTTATGCACCTTATTTTGCTTAGAACGACGGTAGCATTATGAGGTGATGTCTCACTAAAATTTCAAGACGAAATTGTGTTCTCCCCAACTGTGCACCGTTGCTACAGTTCGTCGTTTCGAGACACCACGTGATGATCGGGTGTGATAGACTCAACGTTCACATACAACGGGTGCAAAACAGTTGCGCACGCAGAACACTCGGGTTAAGCTTGACGAGCCTAGCATGTGCAGACATGGCCTCGGAACACATGAGACCGAAAGGTCAATCATGAATCATATAGATGATATGATTAGCATAGGGATGCTTACCACTGAAACTATACTCAACTCACGTGATGATCGGACTTGAGCTAGTGTAAGTGGATCATGAACCACTCAAATGACTAGAGAGATGTACTTTTTGAGTGGGAGTTTAGCGAATAATTTGATTAAGTTAAACTCTAATTATCTTGAACATAGTCTAAGTCCACTTTGAATATATTTGTGTTGTAGATCATGGCTCACGCGACAGTCACCCTGAATTTTAATACGTTCCTAGAGAAAGCGAAGTTGAAAGATGATGGAAGCAACTTTGTAGACTGGGCTCCTAATCTTAAGCTAATCTTACAAGCTGGGAAGAAGGATTATGTCCTTAATGCTGCGCTAGGAGATGAACCACCCGCTACGGCTGATCAGGATGTTAAGAACGCTTGGTTAGCACGTAAGGAGGACTACTCAGTAGTTCAATGTGCAGTCTTCTATGGCTTAGAACCGGGACTTCAACTCACTTTGAGCATCATGGAGCATTTGAGATGTTCCAGGAGTTGAAGTTTATCTTTCAGAAGAACGCCCGGATCGAGAGGTATGAGACCTCCGATAAATTCTATGCTTGCAAGATGGAGGAGAACTCGTCTGTCAGTGAACATGTGCTCAAAATGTCTGGGTACTCAAACTGTCTAGCTGAGCTGGGGATTGAACTCTCGCAAGAGGCTATCACTGACAGAATCCTTCAATCACTGCCGCCAAGTTATAAAGGCTTTGTGTTGAACTACAACATGCAAGGGATGAACAAGTCACCCGGCGAGTTGTGTGCGATGTTAAAAGTCGCAGAGTCTGAACTCCGTAAAGAGCATCAAGTGTTGATGGTGAATAAGACCACTAGTTTCAAGAGAAACGACGAAAGGCAAGAAGGGTAATTGAAAGAAGAGCGGCAAGCCTGTTGCCAATTCGATGAAGAAACCCAAAGCTGGACCTAAGCCTGAAACAGAGTGTTACTATTGCAAGGGTATGGGTCACTGGAAGCGCAATTGCCCCAAGTATCTGGCAGATAAGAAGGCGGCCAAAGAAAAATCAGGTATATTTGATATACATGTTATTGATGTGTACTTAACCAGCTCTCGTAGTAGTGCCTGGGTATTCGATACCGGTTCTGTTGCTCATATTTGCAACTCGAAACAGGAACTGCGGAATAGACGAAGGCTGGCGAAAGATGAAGTGACGATGCGCGTAGGAAATGGTTCCAAGGTTGATGCAATCGCCGTCGGCACAGTTTCACTTCAGTTACCATCAGGATTAGTTATGAACTTGAATCAGTGTTATTTAGTGCCTGCGTTGAGCATGAACATTATATCTGGATCTTGTTTATTGCGAGACGGTTACTCTTTTAAGTCAGAGAATAATGGTTGTTCTATTTCTATGAGTAACATCTTTTATGGTCATGCACCCAATGTGAGAGGATTGTTCATATTGAATCTTGATAGCAATACACACATACATAACATTGAGACCAAAAGAGTTAGAGTTAACAATGATAGCGCCATATTTTTGTGGCACTGCCGCTTAGGTCATATTGGTGTAAAGCGCATGAACAAACTCCATGCCGATGGACTTTTGGAGTCACTTGACTTTGATTCACTTGACACGTGCGAACCATGCCTCATGGGAAAGATGACTAAAACTCCGTTCTCCGGAACAATGGAGCGTGCAAGTGACTTGTTGGAAATCATACATACCGATGTGTGTGGTCCGATGAGCATAGAGGCACGCGGCGGATATCGTTATTTTCTCACCTTCACTGACAATTTGAGTAGATATGGTTATGTCTACTTAATGAAGCACAAGTCTGAAACATTTGAAAAGTTCAAGCAATTTCAGAGTGAAGTTGAAAATCATCGTAACAAGAAGATCAAGTTCCTACGGTCTGATCGTGGGGGTGAATATCTGAGTTTCGAGTTTGGTGCTCACTTAAGACAATGTGGAATTATTTCACAGTTGACATCGCCTGGAACACCACAGCATAATGGTGTGTCCGAACGTCGTAATCGTACTTTATTAGAGATGGTGCGATCTATGATGTCTCTTACCAATTTGCCGTTATCGTTTTGGGGTTATGCATTAGAAACAGCTGCATTCACTTTAAATAGGGCACCATCAAAATCCGTTGAGACGACACCATACGAACTGTGGTATGGCAAAAGGCCAAAGTTGTCGTTTCTTAAAGTTTGGGGATGTGATGCTTATGTCAAAAAGCTTCAGCCTGAAAAGCTGGAACCCAAAGCGGAAAAGTGCGTCTTCATGGGTTACCCAAAAGAGACAGTTGGGTACACCTTCTATCTCAAATCTGAGGGCAAAGTGTTTGTTGCTAAAAACAGAGCTTTTCTCGAGAGAATTGAGTGGGAGGAAGATAGAACTTGACGAGGTTATCGAACCTCTCATCCCTCTGGATGGTGGCGCAGGGCAAGGGGAAACCTCTGTCGTTGCGATGCCGGTTGAGGAGGAAGTTAATGATAATGATCATGAAACTCCGGTTCAAATTTCTGTCGAACCACGCAGGTCGACGAGACCACGTGCTGCTCCAGAGTGGTACGGTAATCCCGTCTTATCAATCATGTTGGTGGACAACAATGAACCTACAAATTATGAAGAAGCAATGGTGGGCCCAGATTCCAACAAATGGCTAGAAGCCATGAAGTCCGAGATAGGATCCATGTATGAGAACAAAGTGTGGACTTTGGAGGTACTGCCTGAGGGCCGCAAGGCTATTCAGAACAAATGGATCTTTAAGAGGAAGACGGACGCTGACGGCAATGTGACCGTTTATAAAGCTCGACTTGTGGCAAAGGTTTTTTCACAAGTTCAAGGAGTTGACTACGATGAGACATTCTCACCCGTAGCGATGCTTAAGTCCGTCAGAATCATGTTAGCAATAGCTGCATTTTTCGATTATGAAATCTGGCAGATGGATGTCAAAACGGCGTTCCTTAACGGTTTCCTTAAGGAAGAATTGTATATGATGCAACCCGAAGGTTTTGTCGATCCTAAGAATGCTAACAAGGTGTGCAAGCTCCAGCGATCCATTTATGGACTGGTGCAAGCATCTCGGAGTTGGAACAAACGCTTTGATGAGGTGATCAAAGCATTTGGGTTTATACAAGTGGTTGGAGAATCTTGTATTTACAAGAAAGTGAGTGGGAGCTCTGTGGCGTTTCTAATATTATATGTGGATGACATATTGCTGATTGGAAACAACGTAGAGTTTTTGGAGAGCATAAAGGATTACTTGAATAAAAGTTTCTCTATGAAGGACCTAGGAGAAGCTGCTTACATTCTAGGCATTAAGATCTATAGGGATAGATCAAAACGCCTGATAGGACTTTCACAAAGCACATACCTTGATAAAGTTTTGAAGAGGTTCAAAATGGAACAGTCCAAGAAAGGGTTCTTGCCAGTTTTACAAGGTACGAGATTGAGTAAGACTCAGTGCCCATCAACCGATGAAGATAGAGAGCATATGCGCTCCGTCCCCTATGCTTCAGCCATAGGTTCTATCATGTATGCAATGATGTGCACTAGACCGGACGTTAGCCTGGCCATAAGTATGGCAGGTAGGTTCCAGAGTAATCCAGGAGTGGATCACTGGACGGCGGTCAAGAATATCCTGAAGTACCTGAAAAAGGACTAAGGAGATGTTTCTCGTATATGGAGGTGACGAAGAGCTCGCCGTAAAAGGTTACGTCGATGCAAGCTTTGACACAGATCCGGACGACTCTAAGTCGCAAACCAGATACGTATTTATTCTTAATGGGGGTGCGGTAAGCTGGTGCAGTTCCAAGCAAAGCGTCGTAGCAGATTCTACATGTGAAGCGGAGTACATGGCTGCCTCAGAGGCGGCTAAGGAGGGTGTATGGATGAAGCAATTCATGACGGAGCTTGGAGTGGTGCCAAGCGCACTGAATCCAATAACCTTGTTCTGTGACAACACGGGTGCCATTGCCTTAGCAAAGGAACCACAGTTTCACAAGAAGTCCAGACACATCAAACGATGCTTCAACCTCATCCGCGACTACGTCGAAGGGGAGGACGTGAATATATGCAAAGTGCACACGGATCTGAATGTAGCAGACCCGCTGACTAAACCTCTTCCACGGCCAAAATATGATCGACACCAGAACTGTATGGGTGTTAGATTTATTACAATGTAATTCGCATGATGATGTGAGGACTAGATTATTGACTCTAGTGCAAGTGGGAGACTGTTGGAATTATGCCCTAGAGGCAATAATAAATATAGTTATTATTATAATTCATGTATCAAGATAATCGTTTATTATCCATGCTATAATTGTATTGAATGAAGACTCATTTACATGTGTGGATACATAGACAAAACACTATCCTTAGCAAGCCTCTAGTTGGCTAGCCAGTTGATCAAAGATAGTCAGTGTCTTCGGATTATGAACAAGGTGTTGTTGCTTGATAACTGGATCACGTCATTAGGAGAATCACGTGATGGACTAGACCCAAACTAATAGACGTAGCATGTTGATCGTGTCATTTTGTTGCTACTGTTTTCTGCGTGTCAAGTATTTGTTCCTATGACCATGAGATCATATAACTCACTGACACCGGAGGAATACTTTGTGTGTATCAAACGTCGCAACGTAACTCGATGACTATAAAGATGCTCTACAGGTATCTCCGAAGGTATTAGTTGAGTTAGTATGGATCAAGACTGGGATTTGTCACTTCGTGTGACGGAGAGGTATCTCGGGGCCCACTCGGTAATACAACATCACACACAAGCCTTGCAAGCAATGTGACTTAGTGTAAGTTGCGGGATCTTGTATTACAGAACGAGTAAAGAGACTTGCCGGTAAACGAGATTGAAATAGGTATGCGGATACTAACGATCGAATCTCGGGCAAGTAACATACCGAAGGACAAGGGAATGACATACGGGATTATATGAACCCTTGGCACTGAGGTTCAAACGATAAGATCTTCGTAGAATATGTAGGATCCAATATGGGCATCCAGGTCCTGCTATTGGATATTAACCGAGGAGTCTCTCGGGTCATGTCTGCATAGTTCTCGAACCCGCAGGGTCTGCACACTTAAGGTTCGACGTTGTTTTATGCGTATTTGAGTTATATGGTTGGTTATCGAATGTTGTTCGGAGTCCCGGATGAGATCACGGACGTCACGAGGGTTTCCAGAATGGTCCGAAAACGAAGATTGATATATAGGATGACCTCATTTGATTACCGGAAGGTTTTCGAAGTTACCGGGAATGTACCGGGAATGACGAATGGGTTCCGGGAGTTCACCGGGGGGGCAACCCACCCCGGGGAAGCCCATAGGCCTTGAGGGTGGCGCACCAGCCCTTAGTGGGCTGGTGGGACAGCCCAAAAGGGCCCTATGCGCATTGGAAGAAAAATCAAAGAGAAAGAAAAAAAGGAGGAGGTGGGAAGGGAAGGAAGGACTCCCACCCACCAAACCAAGTCCAACTCGGTTTGGGGGGGGAGACCTTCCCCCCTTTGGCTCGGCCGACCCCCTTGGGGCTCCTTGAGCCCCAATGCAAGGCCCCCCCTCTCTCACCTATATATACGGAGGTTTTAGGGCTGATTTGAGACGACTTTCCCACGGCAACCCGACCACATACCTCCACGGTTTTTCCTCTAGATCGCGTTTCTGCGGAGCTCGGGCGGAGCCCTGCTGAGACAAGATCATCACCAACCTCCGGAGCGCCGTCAGGCTGCCGGAGAACTCTTCTACCTCTCCGTCTCTCTTGCTGGATCAAGAAGGCCGAGATCATCGTCGAGCTGTACGTGTGCTGAACGCGGAGGTGCCGTCCGTTCGGCACTAGATCGTGGGACTGATCGTGGGATTGTTCGCGGGGCGGATCGAGGGACGTGAGGACGTTCCACTACATCAACCGCGTTCACTAACGCTTCTGCTGTACGGTCTACAAGGGTACGTAGATCACTCATCCCCTCTTGTAGATGGACATCACCATGATAGGTCTTCGTGCGCGTAGGAAATTTTTTGTTTCCCATGCGACGTTCCCCACACACCTTACTATGGAGAATGAAAGTTGATACAGTGGTCCAGACTGTCCTTCCTCTCTTTGTTTCTTGATGCTCTGTGCTCAAATTTTTGTCAATGCTATTAATTTTATCTTTCTAACAAATGCATTTGATCAAGATTCTTTACAGAAATATAACTTCTACACTTACCGATTCCAACCATTGCAGGTATATTCAGGACAATAGGCTTTCCGAACATATTCCAAAGGCACTTTCCAAGAAGAGCGTTATTTTCAAGTCAGTACTTTCTCTTCAGGCAGATGTAGCTAGCATATTTTGGATTAATTAATGTGTAATACTATGATTAATTAATGTGTAATATTGTGCTTGAGAACACTACTTTGGCTGGACAAGCTTCACTTAAATTTGGTGAAATATAATGGTTCCATACGTAGAGAGCACAACTATATATTTGTCCCCTAGGATTTGAAGGCATTTTTAAACTGAGAAAAAACCAACCCGACAGTGTGCTTTAGGATGTTCCTTCTGTTTTGATTTCTTACCTGCTGCAGCTGGTCAGGCAACAATGGTCTTCAGGGGCAAGCGATAGTATTAGCCATGGCACCATCATAATCATCGTATGTGCTGTGGTCGGGGCCATCTTGTTACTTGCGATTGTTATTGGGTGTTGTTTGTGTACACACAAGAGAAAGAAAAAAACTTCACATGGTATGTGTTCTTTGGCTCAGTGGACGTTCTGGTACTGTGTAAGAACATGCAGTGATTTATTTTTGCCATTTTGTAGAAACTGTTGTTCTTGCAGCACGAGCGAAAAAGCTAGGGTCAAATTTCAGTGAAGTAGCTACATCAACAACAAACATATTTCCTTTATCAGAAATTGAAGATGCATTGTTTGAACCAGTAAACCAGTTTATGGACTAAATTGGACACTTTCGCTCCTGGCTTTGGGTCCTTGCTGAACTTATTTACCTTGCCTGTTTGATGACTTTACCATACACTGAAATATGTGTAGTTTGAGGAGGCTCTCAACGCGCCAGATCCGAAGGAAGGCATCACGAGGCCGATGGATCCAAAACTGGGAGACGATTACCCCATCGACGTCATTCTCAAGGTTAGAGAAAGATGCTCGGGCTTTCCTTTCCTTGCGTGGTTGGATTGGACATATGCCGGCCACCGCCGCCCCTAGCGCGCCCCCCGCCGCACCGCCCGTTCCCCCGGCAGATCCGACGAGCCGAAGCCCCCGCGCCCAGCCGTTGCGCCGCCCCGCACCCGTAGGCACCCGGCATGGATCCGGTGGGGTGGGGTAGGAGGTGGTGGCACGCTGGAGGTGGAGATAAGCAGGGTCGTGCGGGTGGCTGGTTTTTTTTTATCGCACGTACCGGTTCGGGCTGACTTATTACGTGGACTGCGGGTTGAATACTCAATACATCAAGGTTTTTTTTTTTTGTAAAAAGGCGGCAACGAACGACAGAAACACTCCGCCCTTTATTATTATTAGGGGAGATTAGAGAGAGAGGGAGATATATATATATCAGGGAAAGATGATATTCTTAGCATCGATACAAGGTGAAGCGAAAGACCTTATATGCGGGATCGTGTCTACCGACGTACTTAGCCGTTAACCTCCCGACGAAAAGCCCCCAAAACCCAATTTAAATTTCAGATCCTGATATTGCTATATGCGATCCGCATAGGCGTCGACCGCACCCACGCCGCCGCCTCCCTCCTGGCCCCCGACGCAGCCCAGGCAGCGGCGCTGCCACAATCCCAGCCACCGTCGACTCGACGGTCCAGGATTCCAAGTGCTTATTCGCGTCGAAACCCGAAACCTAATCCCCAATCCGGCAATCTCCCTCCACCTCAAAGCTCCCCCCTTGCCTCACCCCAAATCCTCGCAGATGGCTCCGGCGATGCCGAAGCAGCGCGCGGTGCATCTCCCCGACAATGAGGAGGTTGCGCGCCTCCTCCTGGAGAAGCACCGGTCGATGCTGGAAACAAACATCCCGGACAACCTGAGCCTCACGCTCTCCAACGCCTACCGCAACGTCTGCGCCGCCAAGGAGCCCATCCGGACCCTCAAGGACCTGCTAAAGATCAAGTACCCATCTTTCCATTCCTCTCCGCTGTTTGTTCGCGTTTCGTTCTTCGGGGTAAAGGTCGCGCATTCTGGCTAGGGTTTGGCCGGTTGGGGTTTGTCACTTTGGTTTGTGTAGTAATGTCGCGTTTTTTGCTAGGGTTTGAGTAGTGGAGTATATAAGTAGCTGGAAAATCAGGTTTGTTTTCGAATGCTTTAAGATGAATCGACCGGTAAGAGAGTTCCTTTTCACTATGCTGCACTGAAACTATACATTCATTTAGTCTCTTTTATAACCAAGCACTGCATAATGCAGCATTGCATCTTCCGATAAAGGGAGGATTTTATTGACTCAAAAAGGAGCATCAAGAGGATACAAACCCAAAGAGCACACACCCGGCCTCTACATAGCAAGGATGCACACGTCCAACACCAACACACGCACACAGAAAACACGCCGACAAATAGCAATGCAGCATTGCATCTTATAAAGCATTAATGTATTGATGTTCTCTTATTATTTTCAGGGGTGTTGGACCATGGGTCATCCGTCTCATAAAAGAGTCCTTTCCCGTGTCCACTCAGGATTTATCTCCTCCAAAATGTAAAGAGAAAGGGAGAAAGGGTAACATTTTTCATGCTTGACTTGTTCTTTTCTTTTAACACCCATATTCTGGCGCAGGGATGGCTAAAAGATTTCGTCTGTTGAATCTTACACACCACTGTTCATTTCTGCAGGGAAGAAAATAAAAAGACCAGAGCATAATCCTGAACTTGTTTGCAGCAATTCTGCTTCTATGGCATCCCAAGAACTGATACAGTTGACCAGTCAAGAGCAGTTCAGTTATAGCTCTGAAGTTCGAACTGACGTATGTCTACCTTAGACTGACGTTGTGTTTACGGTTTTCATTTTTTTCCATCCATGCCAAAAATATTATTGTAGCTATACAAATTAAATTACAGTTTTTTTTTTTCTAAATGGTCAGCTATGAAAATGAATGCAATCATATGCTTTCATTGTCAATATTCTCCCGTTGAAGTTTTTGAGTTTTAGTCTTCAATCTTACTAATTCACTTTCCCGTCTCATTGTTTCACATAAAACTAAGTGGTTTAATATTTAGCGTAGAGCGAGGCTTTACCAAACATGGTGTGTGTTGTGCAAAATTTGAAATGTTTGATATATCATCTATCACTTACATAGCCCAACCAAATTTTGCAGCTTCACCAAACACCATATTGCTGCATTGAACTTCATTTATCCAGCTATTTTTATAATGTGACACAATGCAGAGAAGAAGTTAATTTCAATTCAGTAGATTGGTGCCTTCTATCCAGCTATTTCTATAACTTTGTCTATCTTTCTCCAAATTATTGAACTTCATCAACTTTCTTTCACAATTGAATCTCATTTCCTACTTTATTATATATCTAGCAATTTCCACCAATTAAAATATGTGGTTAGACAGTTATTTCTACTTGCAGTTTTCCCTTTACTGCTTATATATTCTACTTTCGTTTTTCTCTATTATGCCAGATGCTGGATTTTTCTTTTGCTAACTCACCGATTCTCTTATTCTATTTAGAGCAACTGTTCTGAAAATATCATTCTCAGCGGTCCAGATTCTGATGAACCATTTAAAGGGAACAATCCTTTCATAGGTACTGATTATTCATGCTGCATAAATCCTCAAACAGCCTTTGTTTATGTTGTATGCTGCACTAGAATTAATCCTGACTACTCAATTGTAGGTCCTGAACATTTTGTTGAAGAGAGGGATCGTCCAAAACTGAAAGCATGCAGTTCCAGTTTCCTTGATATCAGTATGCTGTCAATTCAGATCATATGTAGCTAAATAAAACTACAAAAGTAATGTTCTCTACTAAATTCTACCTTTGTAGGCAAAGGACCAGCTACTAATTTCGGAGCGTCAGATTGTTCAGTTCCTGTTTCACCTCTTTCATCTCAAGGAACATTTGAGCTGCAATCTTCCAGTACAATGGTACGGTTAATTTTATTGGAAAAAGCTCTGTTGTACCTTGTTTATTTTCAAATAAAACCTAATGCTATTATTTCTTTTCCACTACAACAGGGTTCTACTGAATTCACTATGCTAGACAAGGATACTGGTGGTATGGGCAATTCTATACTAGCTATGCCACCTTGTCTATCCAATGAAATGTTTCTTGAAGTTTATGAAGTGGTGTTGATATTGGATGATCGTGAAATTTTTGGGTCCGTGAGATTATATCTTACTCAAGAATCATTGTATGTTGTATAATAGATATATCTGATCTTTAAGTCGGATTATAAGCTTGTCTTACTGTATGTGTAATACTCAAAACTGTATGGCCTTTGCCGCATATTCTCCAAACTTGTTCAGACCAGTACAACATTAGAGGTTACTCAACACAATGAATATTGCTACCTTGATGCAAGTTTCAAAGTTTTGAACGACGTGTATTGGCCCCTGGTCTTTTGGGGTGATAATTTGAGCATTTGTAGCATATGACTTTGTTCTTTCTTTACTTATGAGTTTGAAGATGAGCTATGTCATTCTATTCCTTAGATTGTTTTTTGTTAAAACATGGTAATGGTTGTCACTTGCTTTTTTATTTGTCTTTTCCTGAATTTAAAGACAATTTGGCTACATAGTATCTTCTGTTAATTTGAATTTAACCCTTTTCTGTTAATGTTTGTTTCATTTAGTTTCTATCCTTTATGTTCTATGTGCCATATGTCAGATACATATTCAGTTTATCATTCAAGAAAGTAAGCCGATTATGGTTGCCCTTGGTCGATTTATAGAAATATCAAACCACCAAAATGAATTGAACTGAGCCTTTTCGCTAGGAGTAGTTTCATTTTTGTTGTAGGACTACATAGTGATTTCCTTAGTTTTCATGAATAATTATAAGCTACTATGTTGGTTGGCTCACATGTAGTTGTGTGTCTGATTTTTCATACATTGCCATTTGCTTGAAGCTTACCCACCACCACACCTGCTCCACAACAGTTTCATGTTATTCGATCTTTCTTTTAATGGTATATCAGATTTTTTTTTTCTCATGATTGTTACATTTTTGTGCAGATCCCGTGGCAAAAGAGTTGTTGATAACATACATTCGAAATTTCATGTGCCTGTAGAGGTTGGTCAGACTCAGACTTGTGTGAGCTTGCCGTACTAACAGTCTTCTTGCTCCTAGTACTCAGTTCATTTGTTCTAGTTTGGGCATTATCTTTTTCTCTTTTTACACATCTCAGATCACTAAACTTTGCTGGTAAATATGATTGGCATGGCATCAGCATGTCCTTAAAGTCTAAATTGAATCCATGATGATTTGATGAAATGATGAGACATATTACATTTTGCTGCTGTCAATTAGAGAACTATAGAATAAAAAGGTACAAAGGGCATCTGATTTTTTCTGCTAGCACACAGCTGATGGAAAAATGCTGTTTGGATGGGTGTCTCTAATGTTAAATTTGAATTGCATGTAAAATATTATGAACACAGCTACACAGGGTTGCCAGAATCAATGATTCGAACATATCATCACTTGAGCAGATACATGCTTTCCAATGACTAGCCATTTTCGCCAGACCTTGATTAGATCCTGTATAAGGCATCATGTTTTAGAAATGTATTACAAATGCAACGGGAAGTTGGAAATCGTGTCAAGTCTCAATACTCTCACTTTGCAGACCATGCACGAAATGACATTTCTGTTGTGAGGAGAGGGAATATCTGATATTTTCTCATACTGCTAGATTACTTTCTGATATATGGTTTCTTGCCCCCGCTGTCCTGATACTTGCTGACCAGTGCTTATTTGCATGTGTTGAGTGGAAGGACACATATAGCATTATTGCCTCATATCAAATTGGACGCAATCTGGCAACTTGTCAGATTCTGCTTATATACTTTGAACATTCGATATATGCTGGGTATAACATAAATGTACAATTGTAATGAATATTTTCTCCTCCTCTTAGCATAAAATGTTCCTGAGACATGGATCTTGTCTTCATTTCAAGCGAAATAAAAATGATGATTGAAGATTTTATGCATGGAATGAACTGTTCATGTTGTCCGTGCCAGAGAAAATGGTGTTGATGAATCTGTTTGAATCATGTCATCCAGATAAAACGCTTGCCTGTTGGAGATTGTATTTGGATTGCTCGTCATAGAAGATCTCATACTGAGTATGTTCTTGACTTCATTGTTGAAAGGAAAAGTGTCACAGATTTAGTTAGCTCAATTAGAGACAGCAGGTACAAAGATCAGAAATTAAGGCTAAAGGTACCATCTGAACTAGTATTAATTTTTTTCGTTATTGCAATTCTCATGTTAACTTGCCCTGTTTTTATACTTCCAATTTGTTAGCTGTTTTATTTCTCACACAATGTCATGCCAACTGGAGGGGTTGGGGATACATATTTATAGGCTGCTAGCCAGCCAAGCATATGCTAAGATGCTAGTCTAAGATGCTATCCTAACTGCCAGTCCTTGGTGGTCAAGGATGCTGTCCTAACAACCACAAGGGCATAAGGACCATGTGCTGCAGCCCCACAAAGACCTTAGTACATAGACTTCTCCATCGTTCTCCCCCTAAGTCTTGTGCGTTGTCTTGTGGGAGAGTTGAACCATCCCGATCCTGGAGCAGAGTTCGAGGAGCTTGATCCTCCCAAGAGGCTTGGTGAGTAGGTCTGCGAGCTGGTCCGTGGTGTTGATGTAGCTCGCCTCGATGCTCCCTTCATCCAAACAGCTTCGGATGAAGTGGTACCTCAGTCGGATGTGCTTGCTCCGTTCATGGAAAACAGGGTTCTTTGCCAGGGCCAGAGCGGACTTGCTGTCCACCATGAGCTGCACCGTTCTGGTGTCTCGAACGAGGAGATCACCAAGCAGTCGAGCGAGCCAGAGCGCCTGAGTGTAGGCGGTGGAGGCCGCTATGTACTCGGCCTCGTAGTTGGACAGGGCCACCACCTACTGGTTGACCGACTGCCAGCTCACGAGACACTTGCCGAGGAAGAAGAGGATCCCGCTCGTGCTCTTGCTGGTGTCGATGTCGTCGGCATGGTCGCTGCCGCTGTACCCGACGAAGTGTGTCGCCCGGACACCTAGGGTAGTGGAGGTCGTGGTCGAGGGTCCCCGCCACGTAACGGATGATCCTCTTCACTGCCTGCTAGTGCTCCGTCGTCGGTCGCCCCATGAACCGACTAACGTAGCCGACGGGGAATGCCAAGTCTGGCCATGTGTGGGCGAGGTAGCGAAGGCTCCCCACAAGGCGCCGGTATTGCACAACGTCCACTTCCTCCGTCGTGCTGTCGCGGCTCAGTTTCAGCCTCTCCTCCATCGGAGTGAGAGCTGGGTGCCGGTCGGTGAGCCCAGCTAGCTCAACGATGCGCATGGCGTAGGTGGACTGTCGAAGCGCGATCCCGGAGTGATCCTGGTGCACCTCGATCCCTAGATAGAAGGAGAGGAGCCTCAGATCACTCATCTGGAAGGTGGCCTTCATTTCTTCCTTGAACTCCGCCACCTCTGCATCCTTGATGCCGGTGATCACCAAGTCGTCAACATAATAGATGCCCACCTGCAGGGCATTTCCTTCACTGCCCCGTCGGTAGACGGCCGCCTCATGCGGGTTTTGCTCGAAGCCCGTCTTCTTTAGCATGGAATCCAGCTTGGCGTTCCACGCCCTAGGTGCCTACTGTAGGCCACAGAGAGCCTTACGCAGCCGGAGTACCTTGCCCTCCTGGTCGGGGATCGCAAATCCCGGCGGCTGATGCACGCGGACTTCCTCCTTCAAGTCGCCGTTGAGGAACGCCGACTTGACATCCATGTGATGGACACGCCAGCCCTCTTGGGCAACTAGCGCAAGGAGAAGTTGCGCGGACTCCATCCATGCCACGGGAGCGAAAGCGTCGTCGAAGTCGACTCCTTCCTACTGCAAGAAGCCTTGGGCCACCAAGCGAGCCTTGTGCTTGACGATGGCGCCGGCTTCATCCCTCTTCAGCTTGAACACCCACTTAAGGGTGATCGCGCGGTGACCACGAGGGAGGTCAGCGAGCTCCTAGGTGCGGTTCTGCTCGACCCCATCCATCTCCAACTGCACTGCGGTGCGCCATGCCGCATCTCTCTCGGCCTCTACAAAGGACCGAGGTTCGCCGTCCTCACACGCGAGCTGTAGTTGCGCCTCCAGGTCGCCTGGCACCAGTCCCGGCATCGGCTAGTCGCTGAGTAGATTTTCCATCGTACGATACCGCAACGGTTCGCCGCCATGATACGCGTCGATACACTCCTCGTTGTGAGTGAGCGGGGAAGCGAACTCCACCGGGATGTGCTCGGCGTGAGCTGGTGCTGATGAAGACAAGCCCCGAGGGGTGACTGTCGGTGCTGGAGTACGTGGCGTTGCCGGTTGTGGTGCCATCGGCGTAGCAAACCCCGGGGTCTGGAGTTTTGGGAACTGAGGTAGACGTGCTCGGCGAAGAGGAGCTGCTTACCCCCCTGCTTCCTTGAAGTGGACGTACTCGACAATGAAGTCGTTATACGTCGGAGTCGAGCCGTCATCCACCGCCTTGTCCCATGCCCACCCTCGCCCTTCGTTGAACACGACGTCTCGCGCCGTGCGCACACGTTGTGTCTTTGGTTCGAGGATGCGGTAGGCCTTCAAGCCCCCTCCGCGTAGCCGATGAAAACTCCAGGAGTGCTCCTGTCGTCGAGCTTGCCGATGTGGCCGAGCTCCTTGGCGAACGCGAGGCAGCCAAAGACCCACAAGTGGGAGACCGCCGGCTTCCGCCCATGCCAGGCCTCGTATGGCGTCTTGCCGTCGAGTGCCTTAGTAGGCGAGCAGCTGAGGATGTAGACGACTGTCAGCACCACCTCTCCCTAGAAAACAGACGACACCCCTCTCTGCTTGAGGAGAGTCCGAGCCATCCCCACAACCGTCTGGTTGCGCCGCTCGATGACGCAGTTCTGCTGCGGGCTGTATGGCACGGAGTGGTGGCGTTGGATGCCCTCATCAGCGCAGTACAACGCGAATTCAGCCGCCGTGAATTTGCCGCCGTTGTCAGGGCGCAACACGCGCAGTTTGCGGCCGCTCTACGCCTCCACAGCACCCTGCACACGCCTGATGGCGTCCGTCGCCTCTCCCTTGCTGCCGAGGACCATCGCCGACATGTAGCGAGAGAGGTCGTCGACGAGCAGCAGGAAGTAGCGTCGACTTCCTGGTGTGGCTGGCGTCATCGGGCTGCACAGGTCCCTGTGCACGAGCTCAAGCCTCTCCTTGGCCCGGAAACTCGCCTGCTGGGGAAAGGGGAGTCGCCTCTGCTTCGTCAACACGTAGATGTCGCAGAACTGCTCCACATGGTCGAGGCACGGCAGGCCTCGCACCATCTCCTTGGCACTAAGACGCTTCAGGGCCTCGAATTGAAGGTGCCCAAAGCGCTCATGCCATTGCCGCGCCTCGTCGTCCCGACGAGCAGCGAGACAGACGGGTTGTGCCACCTGCACGTCAAGGACTTAGAGTCGATTTTCACCTCTGGGTACTTTGGCGAGAAGGCGACGCTGGCGATCCCAGATGCATAGGACCCCATGCTCGATCAACACGCGTGAGCCGTTCTCATCCAGTTGTCCCAAGCTGATGATGGAGTTCCTTAACGCGGGGATGTAGTAGACACCGGTGAGTAGCCGGTGCTCTCCCGTCTTGGCGATGAAGATGACGGAGCCGACGCCCTTAATTTCTACGGCAGAGGCATCCCCAAACTTGACGGAGCCTCGCGCGTTGGAGTCGAGCTCGGCGAAGAATTCCCTTCGACCGGTCATGTGGTGGGTGGTGCCGGTATCGAGGCACCATCCCGCAGTCTTGTCCTTCCCGAAGCCATCACCGAGAACAGCGTGCGCTTTTGGCTCGTCGAGGTGGAGGAGAGCCTTTGTGGCTGGTGTCGCTGAAGGTAGCTCGATGCTTGCATGCGCCATGAATAGAGCCGTCTCCTCCTCCACTTGTGCGACGTGAGCGTGGCCATGTCGTGTCTGTCGACACTCATTGGCCCAATGGCCAAGCCGTACACAATTGTGGCAACTGTTGTCGTGTGCCGGCTTGGGCTTGCCAACGGCGCCGTCCTTGGCGCCTCCGCGGCCGTCACCTTCGGCACATCCTTGTGCCCTGCCCGAGGCGCCTCTTCGCGCCTTGCGCCGCGCCTGCGGCCGCCCGCCGTGGAAGATGGGCCACCCTTCTTGTCACAGAGGCCGGCATCCCATTGCTCCCGAGATAGGAGCAACTTCCTGCCAGTGGTCATGGGCTCCGAGAGAGATTGTGGCTCGTCGGTGTCGACGACCTTGAGGCGACCTATCGCCTCCTCGATCGTTATCGCGGAGAGGTCCAGCAAAGACTCGATCGAGCGAGCCATCTGCTTGTACTTCTTGGGGATGCACCGAAAGAGCTTCTCGACAGCTCTCTCCTCGGTGTAGGTGCCATCGCCGAACTGCACCATCTTCTGCAGCAGAGTGTTGAGATGGAGAGCAAAGTCATCAACGTCCTCACCTGGCTTGAAGGCCAGGCTCTCCCACTCCTTACGAAGTGCCTACAGTGTGGACTTGCGAGCACGGTCGCTGCCGAAGCGAGCCGAGACGATGGCGTCCCAAGCCTCCTTGGCAGTCGGCTTGTTGGAAAGCGAGAACTGCATCTCGGGCGGGACTGTGGCGATGAGGGCGTCCAGCGCCCGTCGATCCTCATGGTGGTCGACGTTGCCGTCCTGGACCGCCTCCCACAGGTGCCGCACCTGGAGCCTGATCTTCATGATCGCAGCCCACTCGATCTAGTTGGTTTTGGTGAGGGTAGGCCACCCAACACCGGGACTAACATCCCTGACCACAGTCCGGACCCCGTAGAGGCCGCGGTCCTGGTCGTCGCAGCCGCCGTCGCCATGCACGCACCTCCACCTGGAGCGCTATTGCGATGTGCGCGGGCGTGCTCGGCTGCCCACTGCACCGTCCGCTCTCGTGCCACATTGGCGCGGTCTGCGTCGGCACCGTCGTCCGTAGGCGCGGAGCTGTTGGAGCTGCCAGAGCTGCCCCGGAGTGCCTTGGCACCTGCGGTAGCCTCACGTGCTGCCTCCGCTGCTGCTGCTTCTACCTCCGCTCTGTCTGCTACCAGTTTTGCCGCTGCCAACCTCGACGCCCTTGCTGCCGCAGCAGCGGCTGCTGCAGCCACCCGCTCACGCTCCTCTGCCACGGCACGCTCGCCCCCCTGCCGACGCCGTGTGCTCGAGGTACCCGTGTGCTGAAAGCGGCTTACAGACATGGCTCGCCGCTGGTGGGGCTGTTGCATGGTGAAGAAGCTGCTTCTGACGAGCTGCTGCTCGACAGTCCGGAGGGAGGGAGGTAACCACGGGCAGTCGGAGCAACTGCTGCTACCGGCTAGGGCTGCTCAGCTCCCGGGGAGAGAGGTGAGCAGGAAATGCTCATGCTACAAGAAACACTGGCTCTGATACCACTTGTTAGTTGTTTTATTTCTCACACAATGCCATGCCAACCTGAGGGGTTGGGGATACATATTTATAGGCTGCTAACCAGCCAAGCATATGCTAAGATTCTAGTCTAAGATGCCATCCTAACTTCCAGTCCTTGGTGGTCAAGGATGCTATCCTAACAACCACAAGAACACAAGGACCATGTGTTGCAGCCCCACAAAGACCTTAGTACAGAGACTTATCCATCACAATTAGTGTCTTAAGACTCTAGTTTGTTCTTGTGTAATCCCAGTCAAGTGGTTGTGGCAACCTAAAAACATTGTTTTGTCCATGGGCCAGTGTCCAGGTCAAAATTTGATGTTTAAATCATTAGTTTGTCGGGCAGCGTGGAGGCTTCTATGATGCGACAGATGGTTGAACGTAACTTGCAGTGGTTGTTGAAGTACCAGCGTTGTCTAAACTATGTTTGTTTTATATGCTCTGTATTTCTACCCTACAGTTTACATCGAATGTGTTAAGAGATGCTGAATATAGGACAAGTGTTTCACTTCAAGAAGTTGTGTCGTTGGCCTGTCTTGTGTATCCACATGCTTTGCCCACCCATAGTGACCAGATGTCGCTCGAGTCTAATCTTAGGAGTAAATTTCATAAAGCACACAGATTTTGGAATAGCTGAAGAAGTTTGCGTTTCACATAACCGTACATACTTCGGTATAATATTCAGTAAGGCCCAGCACATCCACCACTTCATGTTAATATGAGGCGGTCAGTGTAATTGGTATGCAGGACCCACCAGTCAGCCGCCAAATGTTGTCTTATCTAGTGAAATATCTGTCTTCTGTCAGTTTTGAATTTTGATAAATTAAATGTATTTTTTTTGGAATTAACTCAGAACAATTGAAAAACTACAAAATGTTGTATTTAATATATGTATAATTCCAAATTAAATTCTTACTGAATAAAAAATTGGGGACATGTATGTGTACTGTAAGTTTACAATATGTAAGGCGGTATCATGTAATGTAAACTACCTTTCACCAAATTAACATGAAAAAGTTGAAATAAAACTGTGAATAGTTCTTATGTTACCAACGTCAGTTTGAAATATTGAATTCAAATTTAATATCTTCAAACTTACATATGTTTTTTAATATATTATGAAGCTACACATTCCACAAATCCACAAATATTTTGCTGCTAAAGAGGTAGGTTCTACATTTTTAGTTGCACTAAAGTTTGGTCCCACATGTCCAGACTATTTCATTTAACAGGATTCAACAATTGTGTGGTTTATCAAAATGTTAAAAGTATGTATAGTTTTGTGAAATGCAAACTAAGTTGTGTAACTTTCTGATAGTTGTACTAAAATATATGTAGCTCATGAAATTTACCTTTGTTCATTATACTTAATTTTTTATCCAGAATGCAAAGGCATAAGTAGGCGACCCCTCTTGGGTAGTGAGACTAGGCTTTATCCCTTGGGCATAAGTAGGCGACCCCTCTTGGGTAGTGAGACTAAGCTTTATCCCTTGATATTTTTTCCTAGACATTGTACTTTTTGTCCATGTTTATGGTTTGAGAGGAGATAGTTTAGTGGGTTAGAGCAACTCCAACCAGGCTACCCACACGGATGCGCGTTTTGTCCGTTTGGTTGCATGTTCGCTCCCTTTTCGTTTGGGTCGGCCGTGCGCCCAACACGCCGACCCATTTTTCGTCCGCGCGGCAGGCTTATGGCCATTTTTGATCTTTTTTGTTATAGATGTTCAAATAAAAATACAAATAAACATTAAATTGTCTCAAATACATTTGAAAGTTCAATAAAAATACAAATATTGCTTAGTTCGAGAACCACATAAAATATCCCATAGTTTACAAGCCAAATAAACATCAAATTGTCTCAAATACATTTAAAAGGAAAGGTTGCTGATACATCTATTGGTTGCCGACATGAATCCACATATGCTCAACCAAATCATTTTGCAGTTGCATGTGAGTTTCCCAATCATGCATCTTATGATAAACTCGACGAACTATGCAACGTTGCCCCTTCTACATGCTCAGGCACAACATTGTCTCCCTGAAACTGAAACCCTTGATCACACAGACGTTCTGGGCGATCATCCTCTACGATCATGTTGTGCATGATCACACAAGCTGTCATCACCTCCCACAACTTTTTGATGCTCCAAGTTCTAGGGGGATACTGAACGATGCCCCATCGAGATTGAAGAACGCCAAAAGCATGCTCTACATCTTTGAGAACACTCTTGCTCTTGGGCAAATCTCTTTCTCTTCTCTCCTACAGGGTTGGAAATTGTCTTCACAAGAGTAGATGACGGGGGGATAACCCCGGGGTACGCTCATCAAGCCTACTCCTCTATACTTCGGTATAGAAAGGAGCAAGAGTTTCCTCAACTGCCGGCTCCTCCTGGCCGGCTACGAAGTACTTGCCGGCTAGGAGCGTAGCCGTCTACTCTCTGACCGGCTGGCCAAGCCGCCAGCCGGCTGAAGGGCACCTGTCGCATCAATCCCCAGGATGTGACGGGGGTCCTCGATTAAAGGTGAAGCTACCTCAGCACGGGTAAGATGGAGAAGCGCACACATGGCTATAGTGGCGAGGCCGTACCGCTGACCGACGCCGGCTCCGACCCATCAACCATGCACAGTACCCGCGCGCCACGGCCCACTCCATTACCTGGCCCGGTGTGGCTACAGTGGAGGCGGTCGTACCGTTGACCGGTGTCGGATCCCGCTAGACGACGTCCGTCGTACCGCATGCGTCCTGCGTGGGGAGCACGCACCAATCCCATAGGCTAGCCGGCGGGTCCGAGGGCCAGATGGGACCTTGCAGCCGGCTGGCCCCTCAAGCGACAAGACTAAACGTCAGTGGGTCCCTTGGCCGGCCTGAGAGGCTGCCAGTCGGGTCCCCCATACTGTACCTAATATCCATTTTGTAGGCCGGTGCGTTCGACTATAAACCCCCCCGACCCCCTTCCATGGAGAGGGTCGGTCATTCTTGCACCCACACACACCACATAGGAGAGGTAGACTGCGAGCCGGCTGCTCCTTCTTCCTCCTCCGTCGAACAGCTCAAGGAGCATCCTGTAAACACTCTGGTTCATCAACCAATCCGGCAGGACTAGGGGTATTATCTCCCACGGAGAGCCCCGAACCTGGGTACATCGTGCGTCTTGCATTGCTAGTTACCAATCCCGTTCCCGGAGCCCGTCGGTGTCCTTTCGGTCCCCAACCACCCTCGATAAGCCTACCTATGGCATCTGTCGTGGAAAAACGACGACAGTAGACCACTACGGGTAGATACTGTCAGCTAGGTAGTATCATTGATGTATTGGTGGCCATTGATCTCAACATTGACCTCCGGGCAATTACCTTCTTCCATCCTAGCAAACACCAGAGAACGCTGGAGCACATTGATATCATTGTGAGATCCGGCCATGCTGAAGAAAGAGCGCCAAATCCAGAGATCTTGGGAAGCCACTTCCTCAAGTATGACAGTGCAAGCTTGGACATGATCCTTATACTGGCCCTGCCATGCCAAGCAGAATGACAGTTTTTTCACTTCCAGTGCATACAGTCTATGCTACCAAGCAACCCCGGAAACCCCTACTAGCATTCATCTCCAGCAACCGTGTTGTATCAGAAACAGTTGGCTCTCTCAAGTACTCCGGCCCAAACACAGCTATGACAGCTTTGCAAAACCTATACATGGACTCAAGGCATGTGGACTCACTCATTCGGACGTACTCATCAATGAGATCACGAGAATCTCCATATGCAAGCATCCGAATGGCAATAGTGCACTTGTGATAAGAGGAGAAGCCAATCTTTGAAAGGGCATCCTATTGCACTCGAAATAGTTATCGTACTCGACCACCCCCTCCCGAATACGGTTGAACACATGTCTAGCCGTACGAAAACGGCGTCGAAACATGTGATGTTTGAAGAGCGGGTTTCGGGTCTCGAAGTAGTCCTTCCAGAGTAGGAAATGGCCACTCTCCCGGTTGTGATTCAGTGTCGGCGTGTGCCCCGGTATGGAGCCCCTAAATTGCGGCCGCTCCATACTAAGGTGGTCATGGACGACCAACGCGGCTGCCATGATCTCCTCATCGTCGGAATAAGAATCATCCAAATCACAAAGAATGTTGTAAACAAAACTCATCGTCGGAGTCCATTTGTACCTTGCGGGCAAAGCGTCGAACAACTTGTGGGCGTCCTGGAAGAATCCGGCCGGTGAGGAGCCTCACGCCCCACCGAGACAAAGTAGCAGAACTGGGCGGCGGCGGGAGATGAGGCTGCCGGGAGGATGAGTCTATAGGCGGTTGGTTGGCGGCAATGGCGGAAGTCGGCTGCAGGAGTGGGAGGCGGGGCGGGCGGGAGCGTTGGAGGGGAAGGGAAAGAGGAGAATGGCTTACGTGTCACTGACTGGCGGGCCAGGGGAAGAGAAGGGTGGGTGACACGGGCGTCTGTCCCGTGTCCGCGCCGACGCAAATCCGTCCCAAATTTGAGCCTAGAATGGGTCGCGGGCGGACAAAAAACAAACACGCATCCGTTTGGGCCGGCGCGTCGGGCCGTGTTTTTTGTCCGCAGTGACCCAAACAGACGTGCGTGGACGAAATTGGTGGCCCGGTTGGAGTTGCTCTTACTAATTTAGGCTACTCCCTCCATCCAAATATATAGGGCCTAAATACGTTTTTCGAGGTTGCCTTTAACCATTGATAATATTATTAACAATATATAAGATGTATGATATGAAAATTATATCATTAGAAACTCCTTTCACATACGAATTTGGTGGTATTTTTTGTGCAATATGCATGCCATATATTATTGCTCTAATTCGTTGTCTACCTTAAAAAATGTATTAGTCCCATTATATTTGGATGGAGGGAGTAGCATATTTTGTGCATTTAGCAACAATATCATGTGATGCTTCCGTTTCTTGTATCTTGTAGAAATGTGGACTAAGAAAGCTGATATATCTGGTTGAAGGTGATCCAAACCCTTTAGGCGCATCAGAGAGCATCAAAACAGCGTATGTATACTGCTCATGTAACCTTGGGATCAAATTATCCCTGCATAGACTTCTGTTAAAACTTTTAGTGCTCTCCTCGTTGATAATAATACATCTAGTGGTCAGTTAGATACCTGGGGTAATAAGGTGTACAGCCTTTAAACTGTTCCATGTCTTTAAATTTCAGCTGCTTCACAAGTGAGATTCTTGAAGGATTTGATGTTCAAAGAACCACCGGGTATTCTGATACTGAAAGGACATACGGCCACCTGACACTTTCGATAATTGATTACTACAGCATGAAATTCTCAATCGGTGCTAACACTAGTCGAGTTTGCTTAACTTATGACGAGTTTGTGAAGAAGTGTTGTGACCCCAAGAAGTTAACTGTGAGCGACATATTCGCCCTTCAACTTATGCAGGTATCTGCTCAATAAAAGCCACCTTCACCAAATAAGTGCTGCTACTGCTAATTCATTTGGTGGCCTAATTTGGTGCAAGATTTATTCCATCAATTTCTCGTGCAATGCAGGTACCACAGGTGACAGAAGAAACCGCAATTGCAGTTATAGAGCTCTACCCGACACTTGTCTCACTTGCTCGGGCATACTCCATGCTTGTGAGTAGTCCTCCTTTCCCCTTTAAATTTAAGTCTCTACGATGTTCATCATGGTTAGCTAGCTGTATTCTTTTAAATTAATATACTTGCAGCACTTTGTTGAACTCAGTGGTGAGAATGCCCAGCCAAAGGGAAAGGGTACTAATATTGCTTCTATTGTAGCTAGATGGTTTATAACATGGTGTTTGGACTAAAACTTGTTGCTGTAATGTTATAAGGATGGCGATAGCCCTGCCCAAGAGAAGATGCTGAACATGAAGAGCAAGATGGTGAACGCAGGGGCTAGCAGAAATATCTTCAAGCTTGTCTGGGGTGAAGGGTGAAATATTACTGACCTAGTTACCTAAATGGGTTCCTTCCTGACTTGACTTGGTTCAACCGGCCTTTGGTCGCCATCTCGATGATTTTGGCGCCGCTTCTTGTGATGAAGCAAATCTTGAGACGTCGCCATTGTTTCTTGAGACGTTGTCGCATAACGTGCATGTTCCGAAGGCAAACTAAGACGTTTCTTTCTGTGTGCCTTGCGGTGCTGGAAGTTTCATCACGTAAAATCTTCCGATCAGGTGGTTACCTCTCTGTTGTAGAGCCTTGCAATGAGCTGGCTATGTGTTTCATATGTACTGTACTGTTTTTTTTTTGGGAATATCATATGTACTGTACTTAGCAGTTATGTACTCCCTATTCTTAATTTGGATCTATTATAAGTGTGTTGTGCAGGTCTATGAAGTGTGTTGAGCAGTTATTTAAAACTCGTTTGAATGGAAGCCGCCGAGATGATAAGAGAATTTGAATCTAGGATCGCCTCGTCTGACTTGTGCGTTTCAATGGAAGACCAAGAAGAACGAACTCAATGTGCTGTTTGTACAGAGATGATAAGAGAATAAGAAACGTTGTTATTGCTGGAAACATATTTTCGTTTACCACCAAGTACGACACGACCGTCGGGTAAAAAGATCATGCACAAAGCCTGGATCACCGCGTGGGGCTCTTGCTGCTTCCCCAACCTCATGCAAATCAGTTTTCTTTTTTAAAAACGAAGGCAAAAGATTCGCCTGATGATTAAGAGGGGCAAATCAGTTTTCGATCACAACAGGGTCACTGCGGGCAATTGAACATTTCGCAATGACAACGGTGACATGTAAGATTGAATAAAGCGTCTCAACTCTCTAATAGAAGAGCCCGCACGGTATATATTGATTGATTGAGAGGGGAGATTCCTCGTACGATACATAGTAGGTTGGTTTACAGAAGATAGAAACAAAAGAAATGGTAGAAACTTAAAATGACTCTATCTATCTATCTATCTCTATGACTTGTATAAGAAGAAAGGAGAGGGCACACGTTACAAACCAACATGCACACATATGTTATGTTTGACACAATTGAGATTACGTTTAAACTTTTTCAAGCTTCTGACTGGCAATGCTTTTGTAAATCCACCTGCAAGCAGGGAATAAATCTGATCTCTAGTTGTTTGTTTGCAACTTATTCTCTCACAAAGTAAAAGTCTATCTCAATGTGTTTAGTTCTTGCATGAAACACTTGATTAGCAGATAAGTAAGTTGCACTAAGATTATCACATCAAAGACAAAGAGGTTGATCTTGTGGAACACCAAGTTCCTTTAACACACACTAGACCCAAATGACTTCAGCTGTTGCATTTGCTAACGCCTTGTATTCTGCTTCTGTACTTGACATGGAAACTGTTGCTTGTTTCTTTGCATACCATGAAATTAAATTTGGTCCATAGAAGACAACAAACCCATCAGTTGATCCTCTATCATCAAGGCAACCAGCCCAATCCACATCAGAGAAGGCACTAATGTGAGTTGAAAAAGATATGCTAAAACTCAAACCAAGATTCATTGTACTCTTCACATACCTCAGAATACGTTTTGCTGCTCTCCAATGGGAGTAGTGGGTGCATGCAGAAACTGATAGACTTTATTCGCTCCAAAGGAAATATGAGGTCGAGTCAAAGTTAAGTAGTGAAGTGCACCAACTATACTTCTGTAACTGGTACTATCTTCCTGATTAAGCAGTTCTCCTTCAACCAAGGTTAATGATTCAGAGCTGGATAAAGGTGTCGATGATGGCTTGCAATCTTTCATACCAACTCTGCTTAACAGATCATTAACATATTTTCCCTCTGACAATTGAAGACCATCCCTGGTTTTCTTAACTTCAATGCGCAAAAAGAAATGCAAGCCCCCTAAATACTTTAGAGCAAACTCTAAACTTAAATCTTTCAACAGTCCTGTTATTGCCTCATTTGATGAACTTGTCACAATAATATCATCAACATATATGAGAACAAAGATAAGAGTTTTGAACTTGTTGTAAGTGAATAATGAAGTATCAGACTTTGATGGGACAAACCCTAGTATGTGCAACTTTGTACTTAATCGAGAGCACCATGCTCTCGGAGCTTGCTTAAACCCATATAAAGACTTTTCAAGCTTACAAACATGAAAGGGTGCATTTTTATCTTCAAACCTGGGAGGTTGTTTCATATACACTCCCTCTTCCAAAACACCATGAAGAAAGGCATTTTGCATGTCTAGCTGTCTCATACTCCATCCCTTGGAAACAAGAATGGATAACACAAGGCGAATAGATGCAGCTTTAACAACTGGACTGAAGGTGTCCTCATAGTCAATGCCATAGCGTTGTTTAAATCCTTTTGCAACTAGCCTTTCTTTATAACGATCAAGAGTGCCATCTGATTCCTTTTAATTCTATAAACCCATTTGCAGTCAATCAAATTTTTACCTCCTTGCCGGGGAACCAGATGCCACGTTTTATTATTTTGAAGGGATGAATACTCCTCTTCCATTGCTTGTTTCCACTGAGTGTCACTAAAAGCTTCACTTAAATTCTTAGGTTCACGAGATAAACATGCCAAACCAAACTTAGAAACATTTTTATAGTTGATACGATTGATAACTCCCTGTTGCAGCCGTGTACGCGGAGGTGTGATAACATGCACATCTGATGTAGGAGATCCAGGAGAAGCTGTAGGAGATCCTGGTGCGTTATGAGCGGACGTAACCTATGCAAAAAAAATCCTCAGGGAGCCGCGGGGCCAGGTGCTCACGGAGAGGATCTCGGAGCCCCAATCCCAAGAGAGATCCGCGTGCGATGGTCAGACGCGCATGTCCTGGCGAAGCGGACAAGAAAAGCGTGTTGGGGAACGTAGTAGTAATTCAAAATTTTCCTACGTGTCACCAAGATCAATCTAGGAGATGCTAGTAACGAGAGAGAGGGAGAGAATATTCATACCATTGAAGATCGCTAAGCGGAAGCATTACTATGAACACTGTTGATGGAGTCGTACTCGCCGCGATCCGATCCAAGCACCGAACAAATGGTGCCTCTGCGTTCAACACGCGTACAGCCCGGGGACGTCTCCTCCATCTTGATCCAGCAAGGGTGAAGGAGAAGTTGAGGGAGATCTCCGACAGCACGACGGTGTGGTGGCGGTGGAGCTTGTGGTTCTCCGGCAGGGCTTCACCAAGCATCGCGGAGGAGGAGAAGCGGAGGGGTAGAGTTGCGCCAAGGGGGAGGGTTTAGGTGTGTGTGCAGCCCTCCCAACCCTCCTCTATTTATAGTAGGAAGGGGAGAGGGGGACGGTTACCCTAGGAAACCCTAGGAGGGGGCGGCGGCGGCCTAGGGGGTGGCTTGCCTCCTAAGTTGGAGGGAGGCAGCCCCATGCCCTAGGGTTTCAACCCTAGGCGCCTTGGGCCCCTTTGGTGGATCGCACCAGCCCACCAAGGAGCTGGTTCCCTCCCACTTTTAGCCCATGTGGCCCTCCGGGACAGGTGACCCCTCCCGGAGGATCCCCGGTACCCTTTCGATGGTCCCGGTACAATACCGATAAACCCCGAAACCTTTCCGGTGACCGAAACTGGACTTCCCATATATAAATCTTCACCTCCGGCCTATTTTGGAACTCCTCGTGACGTCCGGGGTCTCATCCGGGACTCCGAACAACTTTCGGTAACCACATATACAATTTCCATTACAACTCTAGCGTCACCGTGTTGGGTAACGTAGTAAATTCAAAATTTTCCTACGCCATACAAGGATCTATCTATGGAGAGACCAGCAACGAGCAAGAGGGAAGAGCATCTTCATACCTTTGAAGATCTCTAAGCGGAAGCGTTACTAGAACGCGGTTGATGGAGTCGTACTCGGAGCGATTCACATCGCGGTGTGATTCTGATCTACGTGTCGAATCACGGCACCTCCGCGTTCAACACACGTGCAGCCCGATGACGTCTCCAACACCTCCAAACAGTAAGGAGGGAGGAGAGGTTGAGGGAGAGCTCCGGCAGCACGACGGCGTGGGGGCGGTGGAGCTGCGTGGAACTCTGGCAGGGCTTCGCTAAGCACCGCGGAGGACGAGGAAGAAGAGAGGTAGGGCTGCGCCGAGAGAGAGAGGTTTGTGTGTCTCAAAACAGCCCCAACTCATGGGTATATATAGGAGGAGAGGGAGGAGGGGGCTCCACCTCTAGGGTTGCCACCCTAGGGGTGGCGGCAGCCCCATCTGTCGCCAGGAGGTGGCAGCCAGGGCAGGGAGAGGAAGGGGTGGCGCGCCAGGTGGGCCTGGGCCCCCTCCTGCGCTAGGGTTGCCGCCCTTCCCGCCTTTGCCACGCCTTGGGCTAGGTGGGAGGCGCACCTGCCCACCAAGGGGCTAGTTCGCTCCCACATTTGGCCCATGTAGCCTCCCGGGGCTGGTGGTCCCTCCCGGTGGACCCCCGGAACCCTTCCGGTCGTCCCGGTACGTTACCGGTGACGCCCGAAACATTTCCGATGTCCAAAATCTCACTTCCTATATATAATTCTTTACCTCGGACCATTCCAAAGCTCCTCGCGACGTCCGGGATCTCATCCGGGACTTCGAACAACCTTTAGTAACCACGTATACTATTTCCCTATAACCCTAGCATCATCGAACTAAGTGTGTAGACCCTACGGGTTCAGGAGACGTGCAGACATGACCGAGACATTTCTCCGGCCAATAAACAACAGCGGGGCCTGGATATCCATGTTGGTTCCCACATGTTCCACGATGATCTCATCGGATGAAGCACGATGTCAAGGATTCAATTAATCCCGTATGCAATTCCCTTTGTCTATCGGTATGATACTTGCCCGAGATTCGATCATCGGTATCCCTATACCTTGTTCAATCTCGTTATCGGCAAGTCTCTTTACTCGTTTTGTAGCACAACATCCCGTGACTAACTCCTTAGTCACATTGAGCTCATTATGATGATGTTCTACCGAGTGGGCCAAGAGATACCTCTTCGTTACACGTAGTGACAAATCCCGGTCTCGATTCGTACCAACTCAACAGACACTTTCGGAGATACTCGTAGTGCATCTTTATAGTCACCGAGTTACATTGTGACGTTTCATACACCCAAAGAACTTCTACGGTATCCGGGATTTGCACAATCTCACGGTCCAAGGAAATGATACTTGACATTAGAAAAGCTTTAGCAGACGAACAACACGATCTAGTGCTATGCTTAGGATTGGGTCTTGTCCATCACATCATTCTCCTAATGATGTGATCCCGTTATCAATGACATCCAATGTCCATGATCAGGAAACCATGATCATCTGTTGATCAACGAGCTAGCCAACTAGAGGCTTACTAGGGACATATTGTGATCTATATATTCACACATGTATTACTATTTCTGGTTAATACAATTATAGCATGAACAATAGACAATTATCATGAACAAGGAAATATAATAATAACTACTTTATTATTGCCTCTAGGGCATATTTCCAACAGTCTTCCACTTGCACTAGAGTTAATAATCTAGTTACATTGTGATGAATCGAACACCCATAGCATTCTAGTGTTGATCATGTTTTGCTCGTGGAAGAGTTTTAGTCAATGGGTCTGCAATATTCAGATCTCTATGTACTTTACAAATATCTATTTCTCCTTTCTGGACGTAGTCCTGGATGGAATTGTAGTGGCGTTTGATGTGCTTGGTCTTCCTGTGAAATATGAGCTCCTTGGCTATGGCAATAGCTCCAGTGTTGTCACACAAGAGTGTCATCGGGCGTGATGCACTTGGAATCACTCCAAGGTCGGTGATGAACTCCTTCATCCATATCCCTTCTTGAGTTGCTTCCGAAGCAGCTATGTACTCCGCTTCACATGTAGATGCGGCCACGGCGTCTTGCTTGCAGCTGCACCAGCTGACTGCCCCACCATTCAAAACATACACGTATCCGGTTTGTGACTTGGAGTCATCCGGATCTGTGTCGAAGCTAGCATCGGTGTAACCCTTTACGACGAGCTCTTCGTCACCTCCATAAACGAGAAACATCTCCTTAGTCCTTTTCAGGTACTTAAGGACATTCTTGACCGTTGTCCAGTGTTCCATACCGGGATCACTTTGGTACCTCCCTACCAAACTTATGACAAGGTTCACATCAGGTCTGGTACACAGCATGGCATACATAAGAGAACCTACGGATGAAGCGTAGAGGATGGTACTCATCTTCTCTTTTTCTTCTATCGTGGTCGGGCATTGAGTCTTACTCAATCTCATACCTTGCAATACATGCAAGAACCCCTTCTTTGACTTATCCATATTGAACTTCTTCAATATCTTGTCAAGGTATGTACTTTGTGAAAGACCTATGAGGCGTCTTGATCTATCTCTATAGATCTTGATGCCTAATATGTATGCAATTCCTCCAAGGTCCTTCATAGAAAAACTTTTGTTCAAGTAGGCCTTTATGCTCTTCAATAACTCTATATCATTTCCCATCAACAATATGTCATCCACATATAGTATGAGAAACGCTACAGAGCTCCCACTCACTTTCTTGAAAATACAGGCTTCTCCATAAACCTATATAAACCCAAACGCTTTAATCACCTCGTTAAAGCGAATGTTCCAACTCTGAGATGCTTGCATCAGCCCATGGATGGAGCGCTCTTAGGATCGACAAAACCTTCTGGTTGCATCATGTACAACTCTTCCTTAAGATATCCATTAAGGAATTCCATTTTGACATCCATTTGCCAAATTTCATAATCATGAAATGCGGCAATTTCTAACATGATACAGACTGACTTCAGCTTCGCTACGGGAGAGAAAGTCTCATCGTAGTCAATTCCTTGAATTTGTCGAAAACCCTTTGTGACAAGTCGAGATTTATAGACGGTCACATTACCGTCCGCGTCAGTCTTCTTCTTAAAGATCCATTTATTTTCTATGGCTTGTCGATCATCGGGCAAGTCCACCAAAGTCCATACTTTGTCCTCATACATGGATCCTATCTCGTATTTCATGGCCTCAAGCCATTTGTTGGAATCCGGGCCCGCCATCGCTTCTTCATAGTTCGAAGGTTCACTATTGTCTAACAACATGATTTCCATGACAGGGTTGCCATACCACTCTGGTGCGGAGCGTACCCTTGTCGACCTTCGAGGTTCAACAACAACTTGATCCGAAGTGTCATGATCATCATCATTAACTTCATCTCTAACCGGTGCAGGCACCTCAGAAACATTTTCCTGCGCTGCGCTACTCTCCGATTCAAGAGGAGGCACGATTACCTTATCAAGTTCTATTTTCCTCCCACTTACTTCTTTCGAGAGAAACTCTTTCTCTAGAAAGGTCCCGTTCTTAGCAACAAAGACTTTGCCTTCGGATCTAAGGTAGAAGGTATACCCAATAGTTTCCTTAGGGTATCCTATGAAGACACATTTCTCTGCTTCGGGTTCGAGCTTTTCTGGTTGGAGTTTCTTCACATAAGCATTGCAGCCCCAAACTTTCAGAAACGACAGCTTATGTTTCTTGCCAAACCATAATTCATACGATGTCGTCTCAACGGATTTAGACGGTGCCCTATTTAAAGTGAATGTTGCGGTTTCAATGCATATCCCCAAAATGATAACTATAAGTCGGTAAGAGACATCATAGATCGCACCATATCTAATAAAGTGCAATTACGATGTTCAAACACACTGTTACGCTGCGGTGTGCCAGGCGGCGTGGGTTGTGAAACAATTCCACATTTCCGTAGGTGTGTGCCAAATTCATGACTCAAATATTCTCCTTCACGATCATATCGTAGAAATTTTATTTTCTTATCGCGTTGGTTTTCCACCTCACTCTGAAATTCCTTGAACTTTTCAAAGGTTTCAGACTTGTGCTTCATTAAGTAGACATATCCATATCTACTTAAATCATCAGTGAGGGTGAGAACATAACGATAGCCACCGCGAGCTTCAACGCTCATTAGACCGCACACATCGGTATGTATTATTTCCAACAAGTTGGTTGCTCGCTCCATTATTCCAGAGAATGGAGTCTTGGTCATCTTGCCCATGAGGCACGGTTCACATGTGTCAAATGGTTCAAAATCAAGAGACTCCAAAAGTCCATCAGTATGAAGTTTCTTCATGCGCTTGACACCGATATGACCAAGGCGGCAGTGCCACAAGTATGTGGGACTATCATTATCAACCTTACATCTTTTGGTACTCACACTATGAATATGTGTAACAGCACGATCGAGATTCATCAAGAATAAACCATTGACCATCGGTGCATGACCATAGAACATATCGCTCATATAAATAGAACAACCATTATTCTGTGACTTAAATGAGTAGCCATCTCGCATTAAGCAAGATCCCGATACAATGTTCATGCTCAAAGCTGGTACTAAATAACAATTATTAAGGTTTAAAACTAATCCCGAAGGTAGATGTAGAGGTAGCGTGCCGACGGCGATCACATCGACCTTGGAACCATTCCCGACGCGCATCGTCACCTCGTCCTTAGCCAGCCTTCATTTATTCCGCAGATCCTGCTTAGAGTTGCAAATGTGAGCAACAACACCGGTATCAAATACCTAGGAGCTACTACCAGCGCTGGTAAGGTACACATCAATAACATGTATATCATATATACCTTTGACGTTGTCGGCCTTCTTATCCGCTAAGTATTTGGGGGCAGTTGCGCTTCCACTGACCGGTTCCCTTGCAATAGTAGCACTCAGTCTCAGGTTTGGGTCCATTCTTTTTCTTCTTCCCGACAACTGGCTTACCGGGCGCAACAACAGCTTTGCCGTCTTTCTTGAAGTTTTTCTTACCCTTGACTTTCTTGAAACTGGTGGTCTTATTGACCATCAACACTTGATGATCTTTCTTAATTTCTACCTCTGCAGATTTGAGCATCGAGTACAACTCGGGAATGGTCTTATCCATCCCTTGCATGTTGTAGTTCATCACAAAGCTTTTATAGCTAGGTGGAAGCGACTGGAGGATTCTGTCAATGACAACATCATCCGGAAGTTCGACTCCAAGCTGAGTCAGACGACCGTGCAACCCAGACATTCCGAGTATATGCTCACTGACAGAATTGTTCTCCTCCATCTTACAACTAAAGAACTTATCGAAGACTTCATCTCTCTCGATTCGGGCATGACGCTGGAAAACTAGTTTCAGCTTGTGGAACATCTCATATGCTCCGTGTTGCTCAAAACGCCTTTGGAGCCCCGGTTCTAAACTGTATAGCATGCCGCACTGAACCAGAGAGTAGTCATCACTCCACGACTGCCAGGCGTTCTGAACGTCCTGGGCTGACGGGTCAGCGGGAGGATCACATGGCGCCGCATCAAGGACATAAGCCTTCTTGGCCGCAATAAGGATGAGATTTAAGTTATGGACCCAATCCGCATAGTTGCTGCCATCATCTTTCATCTTTGTTTTCTCTAGGAACGCATTGAAATTTAGGTTGACAGGTGCGTTGGCCATTGGATCTACAATATTTGTAAAGACAACTTTTAGACTAATTTCATGATAATCAAGTTCATATAATCAAATTATGTAATCAACTCCCACTTAAATTGACATCCCTCTAGTCATCTTAGTGTTACATGATCCATGTCGACTAGCCCGTGTCCGATCATAATATGAGACGGATTAGTCATCAATGGTGAGCATCTACATGTTGATCGTATCAACCATACGACTCATGTTCGACCTTTCGGTCTCCCGTATTCGAGGCCATGTCTATACATGCTAGGCTCGTTGAGTCAACCTAAGTGTTTTGCGTGTGTAAACTGGCTTACACCCGTTGTATGCGAACGTTAGAATCTATCACCCGATCATCACGTGGTGCTTTGAGACAACGATCCTTCGCAACGGTGCACACTTAGGGAAATACTTTCTCGAAATTTTATGAGGGATCATCTTATTAAGCTACCGTCGTTCTAAGCAATAAGATGAAAAACATGATAAACATCACATGCAATCATATAGTGACATGATATGGCCATTATCATCTTTTCTCCTTTGATCTCCATCTTCGGGGCATCGCATGATCATCATCATCACCGGCGTGACACCATGATCTCCATCATTGTGTCTCCTGAAGTTGTCACGCCAACTATTACTTCTACTACTATAGCTAACCGTTAGCAATGAAGTAAAGTAATAAACACATGGCGCTGCATCTCATACAATAAATTAAGACAACTCCTATGGCTCGTGCCGGTTGTCGTACTCATAGACATGCAAGTCGTGAATCCTATTACAAGAACATGATCAATCTCATACATCACACATGTAACATCACATCCTTTGGCCATATCACATCACATAGCAAACCCTGCAAAAACAAGTTAGACGTCCTCTAATTGTTGTTGCAAGTTTTACGTGGCTGATTTGGGTTTCTAGCAAGAACGCCTTCTTACCTACGTCACAGCCACAACGTTGATATGCCAAAGCTATTTACCCTTCATAAGGACCATTTTCATCTAATCCAATCCGACTAGAGTGGGAGAGACAAACACCCGCTAGCCACCTTATGCACCATGTGCATGTCTGGAGGTGGAACCAGTCTCACGTAAGCGTACGTGTCAAGTCGGTCTGGGCCGCTTCATCCCACAATACCGCTGGAAAAGATAAGACTCGTAACGGTAAGCAATTGAAAAAATCAGCGCCTACAACTTTTATGTTTTACTCGTGCATAGAATCTACGCATAGAACCTTCGCTCGGATGCCACTGTTGGGTAACGTAGTAAATTCAAAATTTTCCTACGCCATACAAGGATCTATCTATGGAGAGACCAGCAACGAGCAAGAGGGAAGAGCATCTTCATACCTTTGAAGATCTCTAAGCGGAAGCGTTACTAGAACGCGGTTGATGGAGTCGTACTCGGAGCGATTCACATCGCGGTGTGATTCTGATCTACGTGTCGAATCACGGCACCTCCGCGTTCAACACACGTGCAGCCCGATGACGTCTCCAACACCTCCAAACAGTAAGGAGGGAGGAGAGGTTGAGGGAGAGCTCCGGCAGCACGACGGCGTGGGGGCGGTGGAGCTGCGTGGAACTCTGGCAGGGCTTCGCTAAGCACCGCGGAGGACGAGGAAGAAGAGAGGTAGGGCTGCGCCGAGAGAGAGAGGTTTGTGTGTCTCAAAACAGCCCCAACTCATGGGTATATATAGGAGGAGAGGGAGGAGGGGGAACCACCTCTAGGGTTCCCACCCTAGGGGTGGCGGCAGCCCCATCTGTCGCTAGGAGGTGGCGTCCAGGGCAGGGAGAGGGAGGGGTGGCGCGCCAGGTGGGCCTGGCCCCCTCCCGCGCTAGGATTGCGCCCCCCTTCCCTCCTTTGCCACGCCTTGGGTTGGGTGGGAGCGCACCAACCCACCAAGGGGCTGGTTCCCTCCCACATTTGGCCCATGTATCCTCCCGGGGCTGGTGGTCCCTCCCGGTGGACCCCCGGAACCCTTCCGGTGGTCCCGGTACGTTACCGGTGACGCTCGAAACATTTCTGGTGTCCAAAATCTCACTTCCTATATATAATTCTTTACCTCCGGACCATTCTGGAGCTCCTCGTGACATCCGAGATCTCATCCGGGACTGCGAACAAACTTCGGTAACCACGTACACTATTTCCCTATAACCCTAGCGTCATCGAATCTTAAGTGTGTAGACCCTACGGGTTCGGGAGACGTGCAGACATGACCGAGACATTTCTCCGACCAATAAACAACAGCGGGGTCTGGTTATCCATGTTGGTTCCCACACGTTCCATGATGATCTCATAGGATGAACCACGATGTCAAGGATCCAATCAATCCCGTATGCAATTCCCTTTGTCTATCGGTATGATACTTGCCCGAGATTCGATCGTCGGTATCCCTATACCTTGTTCAATCTTGTTACTGGCAAGTCTCTTTACTCGTTCCATAGCACAACATCCCGTGACTAACTCCTTAGTCACATTGAGCTCATTATGATGATGTTCTACCGAGTGGGCCCAGAGATACCTCTCCGTTACAAAGAGTGACAAATCCCGGTCTCGATTCGTACCAACTCAACACACACTTTCGGAGATACTCGTAGTGCATCTTTACTGTCACCCAGTTACATTGTAACGTTTGGTACACCCAAAGCACTTCTACGGTATCCGGGAGTTGCACAATCTCACGGTCCAAGGAAATGATACTTGACATTAGAAAAGCTTTAGCAGACGAACAACATGATCTAGTGCTATGCTTAGGATTGGGTCTTGTCCATCACATCATTCTCCTAATGATGTGATCCCATTATCAAGGACATCCAATGTCCATGATCAGGAAACCATGATCATTTGTTGATCAACGATCTAGCCAACTAGAGGCTTACTAGGGACATATTGTGATCTATATATTCACATATGTATTACTGTTTCCGGTTAATATAATTATAGCATGAAAAATAGACAATTCTAATGAACAAGGAAATATAATAATAACTACTCCCTCCGTCTGGAAATACTTGTCCTAGAAGTAGATGTATCTAGACTTATTTTAGTTATAGATACATCCATTTTGTATGTTTCTAGGACAAGTATTTCCGGACGGAGGGAGTACTTTATTATTGCCTCTAGGGCATATTTCCAACACACCGAACCTTAAGTGTGTAGACTCTACGGGTTCGGGAACCATGCAGACATGACCGAGACACCTTTCGGACCAATAACCAATAGCGGGTCTGGATACCCATATTCACTTCCACATGTTCCACGATGATCTCATTGGATGAACCACTATGTCGAGGATTCACTCAATCCCGTATACAATTCCCTTTGTCTATCGGTATAATATTTGCCCGAGATTCGATCGTCGGTATCCTTATACCTTGTTCAATCTCGTTACCGACATGTCTCTTTACTTGTGCCATAACACATGATCCCGTGGCTAACTCCTTAGTAACATTGAGATCATTATGATGATGCATTACCGAGTGGACCCAGTGTCGGGGAGATAACCCCGGGGTAGGCTCATCAAGCCTGCTCCTTCATTTCCTGCCCAAAGGATATGACCAAATACAGTTTCCCAAGGCCCAAGTCTTCTGGCCGGCTAGGCTGCGCCTGCCGGATGGAGGACGAGGTGGCCAACTCTCTGGCCGGCTAGGCTGCGCCTGCCGGATGGAGGACGAGGTGGCCAACTCTCTGGCCGGTCAGGCAACCCCTGTCGGCTAGAAGCGAGACGGCTACCTCTTCCTGGCCGTCTTGGCCAAGCCAGCCGGCTAGGAACAAGGCGGCCGTGCCCAAGCCGGCTAGCCAAGCAGGCTAGCCGATTGGGGGTATGAAGTCACATCAGATCGTAGGTCAGGACGAGACCTTACGATTAAAGGTGGCTACGCGTCAGCAAAGGTACTGGATCGGAGTGTCCGGCAGGTACGAGCGTCGGCGGCCACGCCGATGACCTACCTCGGCTCTGATCCATCACCGAACATAGTGTCCGACCGTCACATTCCCACTCCATTACTGCACTCGGCGTGGGGAACAGTGGAGGCGGTCGTACTACCAGCCCATGACGAATCTCGCTGGACGACGCTCGACGGACAGTGCGTGCTCGGCGTCAACCTTACGCGAGAGCTTCATTGGCCAGTCGGTGGGTCCCACGGCCAAACGAGACCATGTAGTCGGCGGGCCCCTCAAGCGACAAGACAAGACCCTCGTGGGCCCCTGGTCAGCCGGCGAGGCTGCCAGCCGGGTCCCACTCTTGTACCCTTTATCCATATTGTAGGCCGGCGGGTTCGTCTATAAAACCCCCCGGTCACCCTCCATGCAGAGGGTTGGTCGAACAACACTTCACATCCACCAACCACATAGAGAGAGGCAGAGACGAGTCGGCTGCTCCCCTCTTCCTCCTCCCAACACAGCTCCAGGAGCAACCTTGTAATCCATCCATATACATCAAACACTCTAGCAGGACTAGGGGTCTTATCTCTATGGTGAGCCCTGAACCTGGGTACATCGTGCGTTCCATGCTTGTACCAACCTCGTTCCCAGCGTCCTCCTTTGCCCCTTCGGTTCTCACCGACTTTAGCCTACCTATGGCATATGTTGTGAGTATTCACCGACATTTGGTGCCCACCGTGGGGCCGATCGCAGCATCGGCTGGCTTTACGCGCTGGCCGGGGGCCGCACCTACGCCACCGGATGCATCGCGTCCGGATCAGTCTGCATGCCCGTGGAGCCCGCTTTCGACGAGGCAACACCGATGATGATCGACGTCCCCATCCGCCATGCAGATTCGGATGAAGATTCTGATGACGAGGCGCTTCCTAGTGTCGTCGTCGCTGCTATTGAGAACCTCAACGTTCTCTTTAGCGACTTACGTCTCAACGACAGTCCTCGCTACTTTGGCGAGGAATTCGACGTTGAGGCGCTCTGCGCCAGCTTCAGCAGGCTCTCTATCGCTGAGATGCCTGCACATGACGTGTACCCGAGCAACGTACTCGTCTTCGACGACCCTCCGCCGTCGATGGGGTTCCTCACCCCATACCATGTCGCCGTCGTATCCAACGTCGTGGAGGTGATGGTTATCGGCGCTGGCACCAGCACGACTCATGGTAAGGCGTCAGCGGTGAGCCTGCTGCTGTCACCGTCGATATTCTTCAGGACGCTATCGCCGGTCTGAAGACACCTACCTCCACGAACCCTAACGATGCTCGAGCCTCACTGGAGGAGGCTCGCAAGCATATATTGGAGGAGGGCATTGTCGTCGCCTCGGCAGAATGTTGGATGGAGGCCACGCAGCGCGAGTATAACTCCGCATACGGCCTCACTCCGATTTCCGAGGGGCCTAGCCAGATTGGATCGGTCCGCAGCCGCGGCCGGTTCATTGCTGAGATCCTAGGCGGCAACCAACCCACCTACGAGACCCCTGCGGCAAACATGCGGGCGACGCAAGCGGCCATGGAAGAAATGGCCAGCTTGGAGGGCGAGGAGCGCGCCTTCCAGGAGAAGCGGGTCAAGGATCTCCTTGACGCCGCCAACGAACAACATACTCGGCTTGACCCCGGTCAGGCCCAGTCAGAGTCTCCGGGACCCAACCCCGGAGCTCGCCGCAACCCTAGCGGTCAGCATCATGCGGAGGGATCTTCCTCGCATCGCACCTCCGGCCGGAGGGGCGAGGGAAGCCAGGACCGGCGCTCCTAGCGCTAGAGCGAGCACACTTCGAGCAAGCGTCGCGGTGGCGACGAGAGCGATTCGGCGTGTGAGGTTCCTCGCCTGGGAAGGACCCATGTCTCCGGTTTGTGAGGTGCCTCCCCTATCGCTACTCGGATTGGCGCTCGCATTCCCCAGGATGATCGGGACGCCCGCAGGCGTCTCATCACCCTGGCCTAGTCATCCCTCGTGGAGGAAGACGGTCCCATCGGTCCAGCCTGCTTCGGCCCCCGGATCTGAGGGGAACCATTCCCCCCAGGCTTCACCTTGCCTCGGGACACGCCCAAGTATAATGGCACTGCCAAGCCAGAGGACTGGCTGATCGACTACACCATAACCGTCGGCATTGCTAGGGGCAACAAGCGCGTAGCGGTCCGCTACGTGCCACTCATGTTGGACGGCTCGGCTCGGACTTGGCTTAACATCCTTCCGGCTGGCAGCGTCAACTCCTGGGTGGATTTCGATGAGGCATTCGTCTGCAACTTCACTGGCACCTACAAGCGCCCTGGCCGGCCTCGCGAGTTGGCCATGTGCGTCTAGAGGCCCGACGAACCCCTTCACGACTACGTCACCCGGTGGACGGAGCTCCACAACTCCTGCGAGGGGGTGCATGAGGTACAAGCCATCCAGTACTTCATCGACGGTTGCCGAGACAGCACCCTCCTCAAGCACAAGCTTATGTCCTCCGTGTTGGGGAACGTCGCATGGGAAACAAAAATTTTCCTACGTGCACGAAGACCTATCATGGTGATGTCCATCTACGAGAGGGGATGAGTGATCTACGTACCCTTGTAGACCGTACAACAGAAGCGTTAGAGAACGCGGTTGATGTAGTGGAACGTCCTTACGTCCCTCGATCCGCCCCGCGAACAATCCCGCGATCAGTCCCACGATCTAGTACCGAACGGACGGCACCTCCGCGTTCAGCACACGTAGAGCTCGACGATGATCTCGGCCTTCTTGTTCCAGCAAGAGAGACGGAGAGGTAGAAGAGTTCTCCAGCAGCGTGACGGTGCTCCGGAGGTTGGTGATGACCTTATCTCAGCAGAGCTCCGCCCGAGCTCCGCAGAAACGCGATCTAGAGGAAAAACCGTGGAGGTATGTGGTCGGGCAGCCGTGAGAAAGTCGTCTCAAATCAGCCCTAATTGCTCCATATATATAGGAGGAGGGAGGGGGGGCCTTGCCTTGGGGTCCAAGGACCCCCAAGGAGTCGGCCGAGCCAAAGGGGGGAGGACTCCCCCCCCAAACCGAGTTGGACTTGGTTTGGTGGGAGGAGTCCCCCTTCCTTCCCACCTCCTTCCTTTTTTTCTTTCATCTTGATTTTTCTTCTCTTGGCGCATTGGGCACTTGTGGGCTGTCCCACCAGCCCACTAAGGGCTGGTGTGGCTCCCCAAATGCCTATGGGCTTCCCCGGGGTGGGTTGCCCCCCCGGTGAACTCCCGGAACCCATTCGTCATTCCCGGTACATTCCGGGTAACTCCGAAAACCTTCCGGTAATCAAATGAGGTCATCCTATATATCAATCTTCGTTTCCGGACCATTCCGGAAACCCTCGTGACGTCCGTGATCTCATCCGGGACTCCGAACAACATTCGGTAACCAACCATATAACTCAAATACGCATAAAACAACGTCGAACCTTAAGTGTGCAGACCCCGCGGGTTCGAGAACTATGTAGACATGACCCGAGAGACTCCTCGGTCAATATCCAATAGCGGGACCTGGATGCCCATATTGGATCCTACATATTCTACGAAGATCTTATCGTTTGAACCTTAGTGCCAAGGATTCGTATAATCCCGTATGTCATTCCCTTTGTCATTCGGTATGTTACTTGCCCGAGATTCGATCGTCAGTATCCGCATACCTATTTCAATCTCGTTTACCGGAAAGTCTCTTTACTCGTTCCGTAATACAAGATCCCGCAACTTACACTAAGTTACATTGCTTGCAAGGCTTGTGTGTGATGTTGTATTACCGAGTGGGCCCCGAGATACCTCTCCGTCACACGGAGTGACAAATCCCAGTCTTGATCCATACTAACTCAACTAACACCTTCGGAGATACCTGTAGAGCATCTTTATAGTCACCCAGTTACGTTGCGACGTTTGATACAAAGCATTCCTCCGGTGTCAGTGAGTTATATGATCTCATGGTCATAGGAATAAATACTTGACACGCAGAAAACAGTAGCAACAAAATGACACGATCAACATGCTACGTCTATTAGTTTGGGTCTAGTCCATCACGTGATTCTCCCAATGACGTGATCCAGTTATCAAGCAACAACACCTTGTTCATAATCAGAATACACTGACTATCATCGATCAACTGGCTAGCCAACTAGAGGCATGCTAGGGACGGAGTTTTGTCTATGTATCCACACATGTAAATGAGTCTTCATTCAATACAATTATAGCATGGATAATAAACTATTATCTTGATACAGGAATTATAATAATAACTATACATTTATTATTGCCTCTGGGGCATAATTCCAACAGTCTCCCACTTGCACTAGAGTCAATAATCTAGCCCTCACATCACCATGTGAATTACATTGTAATAAATCTAACACCCATACAGTTCTGGTGTCGATCATGTTTTGGCCGTGGAAGAGGTTTAGTCAGCGGGTCTGCTACATTCAGATCCGTGTGCACTTTGCATATATTTACGTCCTCCTCCTCGACGTAGTCGCGGATGAGGTTGAAGCGTCGTTTGATGTGTCTGGTCTACTTGTGAAACCTTGGTTCCTTTGCTAAGGCAATGGCACCAGTGTTGTCACAGAACAAGGTTATTGGATCCAGTGCACTTGGCACCACTCCAAGATCCGTCATGAACTTCTTCATCCAGACACCCTCCTTAGCCGCCTCCGAGGCAGCCATGTACTCCGCTTCACATGTAGAATCTGCTATGACGCTTTGCTTGGAACTGCACCAGCTTACTGCAACACCATTAAGAATAAATATGTATCCGGTTTGTGACTTAGAGTCGTCCGGATCTGTGTCAAAGCTTGCATCGACGTAACCTTTTACGGCGAGCTCTTCGTCACCTCCATACACGAGAAACATCTCCTTAGTCCTTTTCAGGTACTTTAGGATATTCTTGACCGCTGTCCAGTGATCCACTCCTGGATTACTCTGGAACCTGCCTGCCATACTTATGGCCAGGCTAACATCTGGTCTAGTGCACAGCATCGCATACATGATAGAACCTATGGCTGAAGCATAGGGGACGGAGCGCATATGCTCTCTATCTTCATCAGTTGCTGGGCACTGAGTCTTACTCAATCTCGTACCTTGTAAAACTGGCAAGAACCCTTTCTTGGACTGTTCCATTTTGAACCTCTTCAAAACTTTATCAAGGTATGTGCTTTGTGAAAGTCCTATCAGGCGTTTTGATCTATCCCTATAGATCTTAATGCCTAATGTAAGCAGCTTCTCCTAGGTCCTTCATAGAGAAACTTTTATTTAAGTAACCTTTTATGCTCTCCAAAAGCTCTACGTTGTTTCCAATCAGTAATATGTCATCCACATATAATATTAGAAACGCCACAGAGCTCCCACTCACTTTCTTGTAAATACAAGATTCTCCAACCACTTGTATAAACCCAAATGCTTTGATCACCTCACCAAGCGTTTGTTCCAACTCCGAGATGCTTGCACCAGTCCATAAATGGATCGCTGGAGCTTGCACACCTTGTTAGCACTTTTAGGATCGACAAAACCTTCGGGTTGCATCATATACAACTCTTCCTTAAGGAAACCGTTAAGGAACGCCGTTTTGACATCCATCTGCCAGATTTCATAATCGAAAAATGCAGCTATTGCTAAAATGATTCTGACGGACTTAAGCATTGCCACGGGAGAGAAAGTCTCATCGTAGTCAATTCCTGGAACTTGTGAAAAACCCTTTGCCACAAGTCGAGCTTTATAAACGGTCACATTACCGTCAGCGTCCGTCTTCTTCTTAAAGATCCATTTGTTCTGAATAGCCTTGCGGCCCTCAGGTAGTATCTCCAAAGTCCACACTTTGTTCTCATACATGGATCCTATCTCGGATTTCATGGCTTCTAGCCATTTGTTGGAATCTGGGCCCACCATTGCTTCTTCATAATTTGCAGGTTCATTGTTGTCTAACAACATGATTGATAAGACGGGATTACCGTACCACTCTGGAGCAGCGCGTGATCTCGTCGACCTGCGTGGTTCAACAGAAACTTGAACTGGAGTTTCATGATCATCATCATTAACTTCCTCCTCAACCGGCGTCGCAATGACAGAGGTTTCCCCTTGCCCCGCGCCACCATCGAGAGGGATGAGAGGTTCGACAACCTCATCAAGTTCTATCTTCCTCCCACTCAATTCTCTCGAGAGAAACTCCCTCTCGAGAAAAGTTCCGTTCTTAGCAACAAACACTTTGCCCTCGGATTTGAGATAGAAGGTGTACCCAACTGTCTCTTTTGGGTAACCTATGAAGACGCATTTTTCCGCTTTGGGTTCCAGCTTTTCAGGCTGAAGCTTTTTGACATAAGCATCACATCCCCAAACTTTAAGAAACGACAACTTTGGCCTTTTGCCATACCACAGTTCGTATGGTGTCGTCTCAACGTATTTTGATGGTGCTCTATTTAAAGTGAATGCAGCTGTTTCTAATGCATAACCCCAAAATGATAACGGCAAATCAGTAAGAGACATCATAGATCGCACCATCTCTAACAAAGTACGATTACGACGTTCGGACACACCATTACACTGTGGTGTTCCAGGCGGTGTTAACTGCGAAACAATTCCACATTGTCTTAAGTGAGCACCAAACTCGAAACTCAGATATTCACCCCCACGATCAGACCGCAGGAACTTGATCTTCTTGTTACGATGATTTTCCACTTCACTCTGAAATTGCTTGAACTTTTCAAATGTTTCAGACTTGTGCTTCATCAAGTAGACATAACCATATCTACTCAAATCGTTAGTGAAGGTGAGAAAATAACGATATCCGCCGCGTGCCTCTACGCTCATTGGACCACACACATCGGTATGTATGATTTCCAACAAGTCACTTGCACGCTCCATTGTTCCGGAGAACGGAGTTTTAGTCATCTTGCCCATGAGGCATGGTTCGCACGTGTCAAGTGAATCAAAGTCAAGTGACTCCAAAAGTCCATCAGCATGGAGTTTCTTCATGCGCTTTACACCAATATGACCCAAGCGGCAGTGCCACAAAAATATGGCGCTATCATTGTTTACTCTAACTCTTTTGGTCTCAATGTTATGTATATGCGTATCGCTATCAAGATTCAATATGAACAATCCTCTCACATTCGGTGCATGACCATAAAAGATGTTACTCATAGAAATAGAACAACCATTATTCTCAGACTTAAAAGAGTAACCGTCTCGCAATAAACAAGATCCAGATATAATGTTCATGCTCAACGCAGGCACTAAATAACAATGATTTAAGTTCATCACTAATCCCGATGGTAGCTGAAGTGACACTGTGCCGACGGCGATTGCATCAACCTTGGAACCGTTTCCTACGCGCATCGTCACTTCGTCTTTCGCGAGCCTTCGTCTATTCCGCAGTTCCTGTTTCGAGTTGCAAATGTGAGCAACAGAACCGGTATCGAATACCCAGGCACTACTACGAGAGCCGGTTAAGTACACATCAATAACATGTATATCAAATATACCTGATTTTTCTTTGCCCGCCTTCTTATCTGCCAGATACTTGGGGCAATTGCGCTTCCAGTGACCCATACCCTTGCAATAGAAGCACTCTGTTTCAGGCTTAGGTCCAGTCTTGGGTTTCTTCGGCGGATTGGCAACAGGCTTGCCGCTCTTCTTCGAATTTCCCTTCTTGCCTTTGCCGTTTCTCTTGAAACTAGTGGTCTTGCTCACCATCAACACTTGATGCTCTTTACGGAGTTCAGACTCTGCGACTTTCAGCATCGCAAACAACTCGCCGGGAGACTTGTTCATCCCTTGCATGTTGTAGTTCAACACAAAGCCTTTATAGCTTGGCGGCAGTGATTGAAGGATTCTGTCAGTGATAGCCTCTTGCGGGAGTTCAATCCCCAGCTCAGCTAGACGGTTTGAGTACCCAGACATTTTGAGCACATGTTCACTGACAGACGAGTTTTCCTCCATCTTGCAAGCATAGAATTTATCGGAGGTCTCATACCTCTCGATCCGGGCGTTCTTCTGAAAGATAAACTTCAACTCCTGGAACATCTCAAATGCTCCATGACGCTCAAAGCGACGTTGAAGTCCCGGTTCTAAGCCATACAAGACTGCACATTGAACTATTGAGTAGTCCTCCTTACACGCTAACCAAGCGTTCTTAACATCCTGATCAGCCGTAGCGGGTGGTTCATCTCCTAGCGCAGCATTAAGGACATAATCCTTCTTCCCAGCTTGTAAGATTAGCTTAAGATTACGAGCCCAGTCTACAAAGTTGCTTCCATCATCTTTCAACTTAGCTTTCTCTAGGAACGTATTAAAATTCAGGATGACACTCGCGTGAGCCATGATCTACAACATAAATATATTCAAAGTGGACTTAGACTACGTTCAAGATAATTAGAGTTCAACTTAATCAAATTATATGCTAAACTCCCACTCAAAAAGTACATCTCTCTAGTCATTTGAGTGGTTCATGATCCACTTACACATCCCAAGTCCGATCATCACGTGAGTTGAGTATAGTTTCAGTGGTAAGCATCCCTATGCTAATCATATCAACTATATGATTCATGATCGACCTTTCGGTCTCATGTGTTCCGAGGCCATGTCTGCACATGCTAGGCTCGTCAAGCTTAACCCGAGTGTTCTGTGTGCGCAACTGTTTTGCAACCGTTGTATGTGAACGTTGAGTCTATCACACCCGATCATCACGTGGTGTCTCGAAACGACGAACTGTAGCAACGGTGCACAGTCGGGGAGAACACAATTTCGTCTTGAAATTTTAGTGAGAGATCACCTCATAATGCTACCGTCGTACTAAGCAAAATAAGGTGCATAAAAGGATTAACATCACATGCAATTCATAAGTGACATGATATGGCGATCATCACGTGCTTCTTGATCTCCATCACCAAAGCACCGGCACGATCTTCTTGTCACCGGCGCCACACCATGATCATCCATCAACGTGTTTCCATCAGGGTTGTTGTGCTACTTATGCTATTACTACTAAAGCTACATCCTAGCAAAATAGTAAACGCATCTGCAAGCACAAACGTTAGTATAAAGACAACCCTATGGCTCCTGCCGGTTGCCGTACCATCGACGTGCAAGTCGATATTTCTATTACAACATGATCATCTCATACATCCAATATATCACATCACATCGTTGGCCATATCACATCACAATCATACCCTGCAAAAACAAGTTAGACGTCCTCTAATTTTGTTGTTGCATGTTTTACGTGGTGACCAAGGGTATCTAGTAGGATCGCATCTTACTTACGCAAACACCACAACGGAGATATATGAGTTGCTATTTAACCTCATCCAAGGACCTCCTCGGTCAAATCCGATTCAACTAAAGTTGGAGAAACCGTCACTTGCCAGTCATCTTTGAGCAAAGGGGGTTACTCGTAACGATGAAACCAGTCTCTCGTAAGAGTACGAGTAATGTCGGTCCAAGCCGCTTCAATCCAACAATACCGCGGAATCAAGAAAGGACTAAGGAGGGCAGCAAAGCGCACATCACCGCCCACAAAACCTTTTGTGTTCTACTCGAGAAGACATCTACGCATGAACCTAGCTCATGATGCCACTGTTGGGGAACGTCGCATGGGAAACAAAAATTTTCCTACGTGCACGAAGACCTATCATGGTGATGTCCATCTACGAGAGGGGATGAGTGATCTACGTACCCTTGTAGACCGTACAGCAGAAGCGTTAGAGAACGCGGTTGATGTAGTGGAACGTCCTCACGTCCCTCGATCCGCCCCGCGAACAATCCCGCGATCAGTCCCACGATCTAGTACCGAACGGACGGCACCTCCGCGTTCAGCACACGTACAGCTCGACGATGATCTCGGCCTTCTTGATCCAGCAAGAGAGACGGAGAGGTAGAAGAGTTCTCCAGCAGCGTGACGGCGCTCCGGAGGTTGGTGATGACCTTATCTCAGCAGAGCTCCGCCCGAGCTCCGCAGAAACGCGATCTAGAGGAAAAACCGTGGAGGTATGTGGTCGGGCAGCCGTGAGAAAGTCGTCTCAAATCAGCCCTAATTGCTCCATATATATAGGAGGGGGGAGGGGGGGCCTAGCCTTGGGGTCCAAGGACCCCCAAGGAGTCGGCCGAGCCAAAGGGGGGAGGACCCCCCCAAACCGAGTTGGACTTGGTTTGGTGGGAGGAGTCCCCCTTCCTTCCCACCTCCTTCCTTTTTTTTTCTTTCCTCTTGATTTTTCTTCTCTTGGCGCATTGGGCACTTGTGGGCTGTCCCACCAGCCCACTAAGGGCTGGTGTGGCTCCCCAAATTCCTATGGGCTTCCCCGGGGTGGGTTGCCCCCCCGGTGAACTCCCGGAACCCATTCGTCATTCCCGATACATTCCCGGTAACTCCAAAAACCTTCCGGTAATCAAATGAGGTCATCCTATATATCAATCTTCGTTTCCGGACCATTCCGGAAACCCTCGTGACGTCCGTGATCTCAACCGGGACTCCGAACAACATTCGGTAACCAACCATATAACTCAAATACGCATAAAACAACGTCGAACCTTAAGTGTGCAGACCCTGCGGGTTCGAGAACTATGTAGACATGACCCGAGAGACTCCTCGGTCAATATCCAATAGTGGGACCTGGATGCCCATATTGGATCCTACATATTCTACGAAGATCTTATCGTTTGAACCTCAGTGCCAAGGATTCGTATAATCCCGTATGTCATTCCCTTTGTCCTTCGGTATGTTACTTGCCCGAGATTCGATCGTCAGTATCCGCATACCTATTTCAATCTCGTTTACCGGAAAGTCTCTTTACTCGTTCCGTAATACAAGATCCCGCAACTTACACTAAGTTACATTGCTTGCAAGGCTTGTGTGTGATGTTGTATTACCGAGTGGGCCCCGAGATACCTCTCCGTCACACGGAGTGACAAATCCCAGTCTTGATCCATACTAACTCAACTAACACCTTCGGAGATACCTGTAGAGCATCTTTATAGTCACCCAGTTACGTTGCGACGTTTGATACAAAGCATTCCTCCGGTGTCAGTGAGTTATATGATCTCATGGTCATAGGAATAAATACTTGACACGCAGAAAACAGTAGCAACAAAATGACACGATCAACATGCTACGTCTATTAGTTTGGGTCTAGTCCATCACGTGATTCTCCCAATGACGTGATCCAGTTATCAAGCAACAACACCTTGTTCATAATCAGAATACACTGACTATCATCGATCAACTGGCTAGCCAACTAGAGGCATGCTAGGGACGGAGTTTTGTCTATGTATCCACACATGTAAATGAGTCTTCATTCAATACAATTATAGCATGGATAATAAACTATTATCTTGATACAGGAATTATAATAATAACTATACATTTATTATTGCCTCTAGGGCATAATTCCAACACTCCGAGCCCACCTCTCTGGCGGTGCTCATGGCCAAAGCGGACAAGTACGCCACGGCTAACTCGACGATGCGCGTCAAGGTGACCTCCTCGGACAAGGCCGTCCCCACGCCGGCTACTCCCAAGCCGGCTCGAGACGGTCGAGGCGTCGAGAACAACAACAAGCGCAAGGCAGATCAGATGGATTCGCGCTCCAACAACAAGTTGGTAGCCAACATAGAGGGCGAGACGTCGGCTCCTCAAGCCGGCCCTCAGCGGAAGCGTTCCAACAGGAACAACGCCAACTGGCTGCGCAAGGAGTCCTTCGAGCAACTGCTAGACGCCCCGTGCAAGATACATTCTGAGGCACAGCCGTCTAATCACACCCTTCGATAGTGCAGCTTCGCACGCCAGCTGTCGCAAGGGGATGGCCTGCCGGCTGACCCAAGTGCGTAGGCGGCGCCTCATGCACCGGCTCCTGGTCCTACTCCGGCTCCACCGCCGCCGCCTCGCAACGACGGCCGCCTCCACGACGACTACCCCCATCAAGATGGAGCATTCATCGTCTTCACCAGTGAAGGCGATGACAAGCACAGCATGCGCTAGAGACGACGCGAGGTGAATGCCACGGTTCCCCCGGTTCCCTAGTACATGCATTGGTCTGACCGACCAATCACATGGAGCCGGGTGGACCATCCTGCGGTGATGCCCAACCCGGGCTCATACGCGCTTGTCCTCGACCCCACCTTCGCCTCCAAGAGGCTCACGTGTCGGTTCTCCCGGGTGCTGGTCGACGGCGGCAACAGCATCAACATCCTCTACCTCGACACTCTCCTCAAGCTCGGGCTCAAGGAGACGAACGTCCTGCCGACCAGCACTGTCTTCCACGGCATCGTGCATGGGCAGTCCTGCTCACCTATCGGCAAAATCCAGCTGGACGTCCTCTTCGGCGACAAGGCTCACTTCCGCTGAGAGTCCATATGGTTCGAGGTAGTTGATAACCCACAAGTGTAGGGGATCACAACAGTTTTCGAGGGTAGAGTATTCCACCCAAATTTGTTGATTCGCCTCAAGGGCAAACGAAAGAATATTCTCAAGTATTAGCAACTGAGTTTGTCAGATTCAACCACACCTGAAAGATTAGTGTCTGCAAGCAAAGTATCGGTAGCAAAGTAGTATGATAGCAACGGTGCGAGAAACAGTTATGTTGACGGTAGACTATTCCTAACTGTTGTATCAATGGCGCCAGTAAGTTGCACGTGGACGGGGAACTATTCTTCCCTGCCAACGGTGATGAAAAAGGATCTTGCGACAAGTAACAGCGAAGTAGCAAGGACCAGCAGTAGAGTAACAGCAGTAGCAACAGTAGTAGCAAAGTGGCCCAATCCATTTTGTAGCAAGGGACAAGCCTAGACAAAGTAACATAGCAAGGACCAATAGTAAAAGACTCGTAGGCAGTGGATCGGTGATGGATGAGTATGACGGATGTGATTCATCATGTAACAGCTATAACACGGAGAGATATGTAACTAGCTCCCGTTCGTCAATCTAATGTAGGCATGTATTCCGTATGTAGTCATACGTGCTTAGGGAAAAGAACTTGCATGACATCTATTGTCCATCCCTCCCATGGCAGCGGGGTCCTAATGGAAACTACGGGATATTAAGGTTCTCCTTTTAATAAAGAACCGGACCAACACATTAACACTTGGTGAATACATGAGCTCCTCGTACTATGGTCATCTCCGGGAGTGGTTCCGGCTATTGTCACTCCGGGGTTGCCGGGTCATAACACATAGTAGGTGACTACAACTTGCAAGATAGGATCTAAAACACACATATATTGGCGACAACATAATAGGTTCATATCTGAAATCATGGCACTCGGGCCCTAGTGACAAGCATTAAGCATGGCAAAGTAGTAGCAACATCAATCTCAGAACATAGTGGATACTAGGGATCAATCCCCGTCAAAACTAACTCGATTACATGATAGATCTCATCCAACTCATCACCGTCCAGCAAGCCTACGATGAGATTACTCACGAACGGTGAAGAGCATCACGGAATTGTCGATGGAGGAAGGTTGATGATGACGATGGCGACGATTTCCCCTCTCCGGAGCCCAGAACGGACTCCAGATTTGCCCTCCAGATGAAGAACAGGAGGTGGCGGCGCCTCCGTATCGTAAAACACGATGAAACCTTCTCTCTGATTTTTTTTCCCGGGAAATACGGAAGATATAGAGCTGAGTTTGGGGGCGGTGGTGCCACGTGGGCCCCACAAGCCCTCACGGCGCGGCATGTGGGCTTGTGGCCCACTAGCACGCCCCCTCAGGTGGATATTTGCACAAGTATTTTTCTTTTATTCCAGAAAAATTCTCCGTAAATTTTCAGGACATTCCGAGAACTTTTATTTCTGCACAAAAACAACACCATGGCAATTCTGTTGAAAACAGCGTTAGTTCGGGTTAGTTCCATTCAAATCATGCAAATTAGAGTCCAAACCAAGGGCAAAAGAGTTTGGAAAAGTAGATACGACGGAGACGTATCAACTCCCCCAAGCTTAAAGCCTTGCTTCTCGTCAAGCAATTCGGTTGACAAACTAAAAGAGACAAAAGAAAAACTTTGACGAACTTTGTTTGATCTTGTTGTTGCAACTATGTCTAACTCATAACCAGAATTTCAGCAAGATCACAAGTAAACCACATAAGCAAATGACATCTAGGTCTCACGGTAAACTCATATCAATGGCATAATCAACTAGCGAGCAAGTAATAATAAGTCTCAAACGTCCACACTTCAGTCAAAACAACATGAAGCAGCACGAATAGATGGTATCTCGCTAGCTTTTTCTGAGACCGCAAAACATAAATGCAGAGCACCTTCAAAGACCAAGGGCTGACTATACATTGTAATTCAAGGCAATGAAGATCCAGTCACAGTCATACTCAACACAGTTAAAAGCAAAGCATAAAAATGACAGAGGTGCTCTCTAATTGGTGCTTTTGTAAGAGGAGGATGACTCAACAGGAACATAAATAGACAGACCCTTCGTAGAGGGAAGCATTGATTTGCAGAGGTGCCACAGCTCAAGCTTTGAAAACAGAGATACTAATTTTGGGTGGCATGCTTTCATTGTCAACGCAATGACTAAGAGTTCTCAACATCTTCCACGCTACACATGCTATAGGCGGTTCCCAAATAGAAAAGTAAAGTTTTGATTCCCCCACCACCAATCAATCACACTCCAGGGCTAGTCGAATCCTCGGGTACCGTCCATACCAACAACAATCCTGGGGGAGTTTTGTTTGCAATTATCTTTTTGATTTGAGTATGGAACTGGGAATTCCAATTACCGGCCCCTTTCTCGTGAATGATAGTGAATAAACACATATCGAGGATAACACGCATAGCATGGAAGATACCAATAGCCCCCTATCACCACATGAGCGGTTCGGGCATGCAAACCAGATTATTTCTTGAAGGTTTAGAGAGTGGCACATGCAAATTTACTTGGAACGGCGGGTAGATACCGCACATAGGTAGGTATGGTGGACTCATATGGCACAACTTTGGGTTTATGGAGGTGGATGCACAAGCAGTATTCCCGCTTAGTACAAGTGGAGGCTAGCAAAAGACTGGGCGGCGACCAACTAGAGAGCGGCAACAGTCATCCAAATGCATTGAGATTAACTAGCATTGAGTGCAAGCATGAGTAGGACATAAATCACCATGAACATGAACATCATAGAGGCTATGTTGATTTTGTTTCAACTACATGCGTGAACATGCGCCAAGTCAAGCCACTTGAAACATTCAAAGGAGGATACCATCCTATCATACTACAACACATTCATCTCAAAATTCATGTGGGCATCCAAGACAAACCATTATAAGCTCCTAGCTAAGTAAGCATGGCATAAGAAACTATGATCTCTAAGTTGTCATTGCAAACATGTTTCTCTCACAACAAAGCTGAATCAGGCATGATGAGCTAGTCATATTTACAAAAACAAAATAGATCGAGTTCATACCAGCTTTTTCAGGCTCAGTCACTTCATCATATATCGTCATTATTGCCTTTCACTTGCACGACCGAACGATGTGAACAATAATAAGCGTGCTCGTGCATTGGACTAAAGCTGGAATCTGCAGGCAAACACAAAGGAGAAGACAAAGTAATATGGCTCTTTGAAAGCTAAACAGGTATGCATGCAAGATCCACTAAACATTGTAACCAATATCTTCTACCTTGACAAAAAGAAAAAGAAAACTATTTACACGGGAAAGCTACCAACAAGCAAAATAAGAAAAAGGAAATCTTTTTGGGTTTTTCAAACTAGACAGACACACTAAACGAAAACGAGAAAAGGAAAATAAACCAACATGGATGATACAGTGGCAAAGTGTGAACACTGGCTAACAAAGTGAAAGCATAAGCAAGAATGTAAAGTCGGTGAGAACACGTACTCCCCCAAGCTTAGGCTTTTGGCCTAAGTTGGTCTACTTCCATGGATGGTCCTGGCGAAACCCAAAATCATAATGGGGGTTATACGGGAGCGCTGCAGCCACTGCCTGAATAGCTGCCTCACGGAGACGAGCAACCTTTGCCTCCCTCTCATACTCCTCTGCCTCTCCTCTGGTTATGTAATATCTCCGTTTTACCTGAAAGTCAAAGAAGGCAGGAGCAGGAAGGGTAATATGGAAAACACGTTGCCGGTTAAATATCAGACGGTATAGGAGGGATTCATCATCCCTCTCAAGGAACTGGTAGCGTGTCAAAGCGACGCGGTCAAGGAAAGTTGTATGGAGCGGGGGATCTCCTTCGCGGATGGGTACTCCAAGAAAATTTGCTATGCGAGTGGCATAGATCCCACCAAAGAAATCCCCTTCAATAGCATTCTTATTCAGCCTCCTTGCTATAATAGCTCCCATGTTGAAGCTTTTGTCACCCATTACTGCGCTCTTAAGGATACTAAGGTCGGGTGCGTAGAGGTGACAATGCTCAATCTTGCCATTGATGCATCTGCCTATGAAGAGGGCAAAATAATGCAAGGCAGGAAAATGAATACTCCCCATGGTAGCTTGCGTAATGTCTCTAGTTTCTCCAACAGTAATACCAGAGCAAAAATCTCTAATCGAAGATTTAGGAGGATCATTGAGGCTACCCCAAATAGGTATTTTGCAAATTCTATTGAAATCCTCTAAATCCATGGTATACGATTTATCATAGAGATCAAACAGTACTGAGTATCATGGCCAACTGAAAATTTGAATCTACGAACAAAAGAGGCAGTGAGAGCAACATATTGTTCACATTTATCGGAGATGAATTCTTCGAGTCCGACGTTGTGAACAAGTGCATCAAACTCATCTTTGAAACCTGCCTCAATCATAAATTCATCAGAAGGCCATTCACATGGTTGTACCTGCACGTCCCTTGGTTGGTAAGGATCAGGCTCCCGAATCACAAGACGGGGACCTCTCTTGCTTGAGGAATCACCATGAAAGTTTCTCCTGAACATCTTCCTTTCAGTGACCCAAAGGAAAGGTGAACAAGGCTCAACTAAACTAGTAGCAACTACTCCCACAAGTGCCTAGAGGCCATATTACGCATCAAAACTACTTGGGACCAGCTAGAATTAGCATGCAAAGCTCAAGAACATGGTCACCAAGGCAGCAAAAATACGCGGAGTATAAGGCACTAGAGCAAAAACTAATTGGACCAATGGAGGAGTCACTTACAAAGGAGTAATTTCCCCAAAACAATTCGGAGAACGGTGATTTGAGCAAAGAGATCAAAAATCCCAGCAAGAGGAGCAAGAACACGGGTTTGAGCTGCGAAATGATTTTTTCTAGAGGTAGGAGAACCAGATGAGAGCAAGAATGAGTGGAGGGGGTGCCTGTGGTACCCACAAGCCTGGGTGGCGCGGCTAGGGGGGGTGCCCGCGCCGTCAGGGCTTGTGGCTCACTGATGTGGCCCCCGGACAAACTCTTTGTCTCAGAATTTTTCAAAAATTCCAGAAAAAAATCATTTTTAGGACGTTCGGAGAACTTTTATTTTCGGGGTACTTTTCTACCGGACGTTAAAACATAAAATAGGGAAAACTAAACAAAACCTATCATTTTTCTTCTAAGCAACCTAAAGTGAAAGCTTGGAACAGAGGTTCGTGACTCCTCGATGGGGATGTGTATCTCCCCAACAAGCAAATCATACTTCATCTTGACACGAGGTATAGGGCATTCAAAGCTCCCAATAAGAATCGATGAAGTTTTTTCGATAGCATTGATGCAATGTACTCGATATTGTTTCTTCAGAAAGTGCACCGTATGCTCATTACCGTTGACATGGAAAGTGACATTGCCTTTGTTGCAATCTATAACAGCCCCTACAGTGTTTAAAAAGGGTCTTCCGAGGATGACCGTCATGGCATCGTCCTCAGAAATATCCAAGATAACAAAGTTTGTTAAGATAGTGACATTAGCAACCACAACACGCACATCCTCGCAGTTGCCGATAGGGAAAGCAGTTGATTTGTCGGCCATTTGCAGAGAGATTTTAGTGGGTGTCAACTTATCCAGTTCAAGTCTATGATAAAGAGAGAGAGGCATAACACTAACACCGGCTCAAGGTCGCATAACACAGTTCTAACGTAGTTGCCTTTAATGGAGCAAGGTATAGTGGGCACACCGGGATCACCTAGTTTCTTAGGAGTTCCACCCTTGAAGGTATAATTAGCAAGCATGGTGGAAATCTCAACCTCAGGTATCCTCCTCTTATTAGTCACAATATCTTTCATGTACTTAGTATACGGAGACATCTTGAGCATATCTGTCAAACACATTTGCAGAAAGACACGTCTGATCATTTCAACGAATCGCTCAAAATCCTCATCATCCTTTTTCTTGGATGGTTTGGGAGGAAAGGGCATGGGTTTCTGAACCCATGGTTCCCTTTCTTTACCATGCTTCCTAGCAGCAAAGTCATTCTTATCGTATCTCTTAGTCTTAGGCTGTGGGTTATCAAGATCAACAGGTTCAATCTCCACATCCTTATCATTGCTAGGTTGAGCATCATCATGAACATCACTATTGATATTATCATTAGGCTCATGTTCATCACCAGATTGTGTTTCAGCATCAGAGACAGGGACATCATTTGGACTCTCAGGTCTAGTACCAACAGGGTTGCTAGTGCTAACTCCTTGAGAATCTTATTCAATTCTCTTTGGATGACCCTCAGGATACAAAGGTTCCTCGGTCATTCTACCGCCTCTAGTGACGACTCTAACGGAATTGTCATTCAACTCATTGAGCAAGTCATTCTGAGCTTTAAGTACTTGTTCTACTTGAGTAGTAACCATAGAGGCATGTTTACTCACGAGCTTAAGATCATTGACATTTCTGTCCACACAAGCACTTAAATGACTAAGCATACGAGCATTCTGTTCCAATTGTCTGCTAACATAATCATTGAATATTTGTTGTTTGGCAACAAAGTTATCAAATTCATCCAGGCATAGGCTAGCAGGTTTATCAAAAGGAATATCACTCTCATCAAACCTACACAGAGAATTTACTTCTACTACCTGTATCGGGTTATCGAGACCATGGATCTCTTCGATAGGTGGTAGATTTTTGACATCTTCAGATTTAATGCCTTTCTCTCGCATAGATTTCTTGGCTTCTTGCATATCTTCAGGATGAGGAATAGAATACCTCTTTTCTTCGGAGTTGGCTTAGGAGGTGGTTCGGGAATAGTCCAAGCATTCTCATTGCACAAGATGTTATTCAGTAGAATCTCAGCTTGTTCTATGGTTCGTTCCCTAAAAACACAACCGGCACAACTATCTAGGTGGTCTTTGGAGGCATCGGTAAGTCCATTATAGAAGATATCAAGTATTTCATTCTTTTCAAGAGGGTGATCAGGCAAAGCATTCAGTAGCTGGATGAGCCTCCCCCAAGCTTGTGGGAGACTCTCTTCTTCAGCTTGAGCAAAGTTGTATATTTCCTGCAAGGCAGCTTGCTTCTTATGGGCAGGGAAATATTTTTCAGAGAAGTAGTAGACCATGTCCTGGGGGCTACGCACACAACCAGGAGCAAGAGAAGTGAACCAGGTCTTAGCATCATCCTTTAGCGAGAAAGGAAACAACTTGAGGATATAGTAGTGGCGGATCTTTTCCTCACTAGTGAATAGGGTGGCTATATCGTGCAGTTTGGTAAGATGGGCTACAACCGTTTCAGACTCATAACCGTGAAAAGGATCAGATTTGACTAGAGTGATTAACTCAGGGTCGACAGAGAATTCATAATCCTTATCGGTCACAAAGATAGACGAAGTAGCAAACTTCGGGTCGTATTTCATCCTAGCATTCAGAGATTTTTCTTTCCACTTGTGCAGTAATTTCTCAACATCATAGCTATCCTTACATGCAAGAAAGTCCTCAGCTATCTCTCCCTCCATAACATAGCGCGTATCATGCATAACAGGCAATTCAGGCATAGTAGCAGGTTCTACTTCAATAGTATCAGCAGTTTCAGAAGTATCATCACGTCTAGCAGCAACTCTAGCAATATGTGCATCAAGGAATGCACCTAGTGGCAAAGCAGTATCAGGCATAGCATCATCAGGCATAGTATCAAGCATAACATCATCAGGCATAGTATCAAGCATAGCATCATGGGCAGCAGAAGCAGCATCATCAAGCACGGGCGACATATCAAGATTTCTAGCAGGAGGTGATGTCGCAAACTTACTCATAACTGAAGGTGAATCAAGTGCAGAGCTAGATGGCAGTTCCTTACCTGTCCTCGTAGTGGAAGGCAAGACTTTAGTTCTTGGATCTATCGGTTTCCTCATAGTGACCAGCAGATGAAAATCCAAAGTGACTCACAAAATATAGCTGTGCTTCCCCGACAACGGCGCCAGAAAAGGTCTTGATAACCCACAAGTGTAGGGGATCGCAATAGTTTCCGAGGGTAGAGTATTCGACCCAACTTTGTTGATTCGCCTCAAGGGGAAACGAAATAATATTCTCAAGTATTAGCAGCTGAGTTTGTCAGATTCAACCACACTTGAAAGATTAGTGTCTGCAAGCAAAGTATCAGTGGCAAAGTAGTATGATAGCAACGGTGCCAGAAACAGATCTATTGACGGCAGACTATTCCTAACTGTTGTATCAATGGCGCCAGTAAGTTGCACGTGGACGGGGAACTATTCTTCCCGCCAACGGTGACGAAAAAGGATCTTGCGACAAGTAACAACGAAGTAGCAAGGAACAGCAGTAGCAGCAGCAGCAGAGTAACAGCAGTAGCAATAGTAGTAGCAAAGTGGCACAATCCCTTTTGTAGCAAGGGACAAGCCTAGACAAAGTAACGTAGCAAGGACCAGTAGTAAAAGACTCGTAGGCAATGGATCGGTGATGGATGAGTATGACGGATGTGATTCATCATGTAACAGCTATAACACGGAGAGATATGTAACTAGCTCCCGTTCGTCAATCTAATCTAGGCATGTATTCCATATGTAGTCATACGTGCTTAGGGAAAAGAACTTGCATGACATCTATTGTCCATCCCTCCCGTGGCAGCGGGGTCCTAATGGAAACTACGGGATATTAAGGTTCTCCTTTTAATAAAGAACCAGACCAATGCATTAACACTTGGTGAATACATGAACTCCTCATACTATGGTCATCTCAGGGAGTGGTTCGGGCTATTGTCACTCCGGGGTTTCCGGGTCATAACACATAGTAGGTGACTACAACTTGCAAGATAGGATCTAAAACACACATATATTGGCGACAACATAATAGGTTCAGATCTGAAATCATGGCACTCGGGCCCTAGTGACAAGCATTAAGCATGGCAAAGTAGTAGCAACATCAATCTCAGAACATAGTGGATACTAGGGATCAATCCCCGTCAAAACTAACTCGATTACATGATAGATCTCATCCAACTCATCACCGTCCAGTAAGCCTACGATGAGATTACTCACGAACGGTGAAGAGAAACATGGAATTGTCGATGGAGGAAGGTTGATGATGACGATGGCGACGATTTCCCCTCTCCGGAGCCCAGAACGGACTCCAGATCTGCCCTCTAGATGAAGAACAGGAGGTGACGGCACCTCCGTATCGTAAAACGCGATGAAACCTTCTCTCTAAAAAATTTCTCGGGCGATACGGAAGATATAGAGCTGAGTTTGGGGGCGGTGGTGCCACGTGGGCCCCACAATCCCTCACGGCGCGGCCTCGGGGGGTGGCCGCGGCCTGTGGGCTTGTGTCCCACTGGCACGCCCCCTTAGGTGGATCTTTGCGCAACTATTTTTCTTTTATTCCAGAAAAATTCTCCGTAAATTTTCAGGACATTCCGAGAACTTTTATTTCTGCACAAAAACAACACCATGGCAATTCTGCTGAAAACAGCGTTAGTCCGGGTTAGTTCCATTCAAAGCATGCAAATTAGAGTCCAAAACAAGGGCAAAAGAGTTCGGAAAAGTAGATACGACGGAGACGTATCAGTAGTGGACCTCAGCAGCCCGTATCACGCGCTGTTGGGCAGACCGGCTGTGGCCAAATTCATGGCTATTCCACACTACGCCTACCTAAAGATGAAGATGTCGGTCCAAAGGGCATCATCACTGTGGCTGGCGACTACAAGAAGTCGCTCGAATGCGCCCAAGATAGCAGCTGCCTCGCCGACGCCCTGGTGATCGCTGAGGAGAAGCGGCAAATCGACCGGCTCGTGGCCCAGGCCACTGAGCAGTCGGCGATTCCTTCTCCTCCGTCCCAGTCGGCCGGCGAGGGCTCATTCAAGCCGACCAAAGAGACCAAGCAGGTGCCACTCGACCCTGCCAACCCCAAGCAATGCGTCACCATCAGAGCTGGCCTCATCCCCAAATAGGAAGGCGAGCTCGTTGACTTCCTCCGTGAGAACCGGGACATCTTCGCATGGTCTCCCAAGGACATGTCGGGTGTTCCGAGGAAGTACACTGAGCACAAACTTCACGTGCGACCGGATGCAAAGCCGGTGAAACAACCTTTGCGCCGCTTCGCCGAAGGAAAGCAATGCACAATCGAAGAAGAGATCACCTGGCTCCTTGCAGATGGCTTCATCATGGAGGTTTTCCACACAGACTGGTTAGCTAATCCAGTCCTGGTGCTGAAGAAGAACAACACCTGGCGAATGTGTATTGACTACACTAGCCTGAATAAGGCATGTCCGAAAGACCCTTTCGCGTTGCCTAGGATAGATCAGGTGATCGACTCCACTACAGGCTACAAACTGCTGTCGTTTCTGGATGCTTATTCAGGCTACCATCAAATCAAGCTGGATCCAGCTAATCACCTCAAGACCTCCTTCAGCACGCCCTTCGGGGCCTACTGCTACACCACCATGACATTCGGTCTGAAGAACGCTGGTGCGACATTCCAACACTGCATGCAGCAGTGCCTACTGCCATAGATCGGCAAAAACATCCACGTCTATGTGGACGACATCGTCGTCAAGACGAAGCAGCACTTCAGCCTCCTCGACGACCTGCGGGAGACGTTTGCCAACCTGCACGAATACAAGATCCGGCTCAACCCGGAGAAGTGCGTCTTCAGGGTTCCAGGCGGCAAGCTCTCGGGGTTCTTCGTGTCCGCTCCTGGCATCGAGGCGAACCCCGAGAAGATCGGCACCATCGAGCGGATAGTGCGACCGACTCGAATCCTAGACGTCCAGAAGTTCGCCGGCTGTCTGGCGTCCCTTAGCTGGTTCGTCAGCCGGCTTGGCGAGAAGGCCCTTCCACTCTATCAGCTCATGAAGAAGACGACGAAAGTTGAGTGGAATGACCAGGCGGACGAAGCCTTCCGCGACCTCAAGCGGGTCATCTCGAGCCTGCCAATCTTGGCAGCGCCGGCTGAAAGGGAACCCATACTCATATACATTGTCGCGACCACTGGCGTGGTTGGTGTAGTGTTGGTAGTTCAACGCAAGGAGGAGGGCAAGGTATTGTTAGTACAGCGCCGTGTCTACTACCTCAGCGAGGTCTTGTCCGCCTCCAAGCAGAACTATCCCCATTACCAAAAAATGTGTTATGGTGTTTACCTTGCTGCAAACCATCACTGTGGTGAGCACTGCTCCACTTTCAGAGATCATGGGCAACCGTGATGCAACGGGCAGGATTGCCAAATGGTCCATCGCCAAGGCGGACCACGATATTCGCTACGAGCCTGGCACTGCCATCAAATCTGAGGTGGTGGCCGAATTCTTAGTCGACTCAGCCGAGACCCAGTTCGAGCCACCACCTCCAGACTCTACGCATTTGCGGATGCACTTCGACGGCTCGAATATGCGGACGGGTCTGGAAGCCGGCATCGTCTTGACATCGCCGAAAGGAGACCAGCTCAAGTATGCTCTCCAGATCCACTTCGCTGCCTCCAACAACGTCGCCGAGTATGCAGCGCTGGCTCACGGCCTACGGCTCACCAAGGAGATTGGCATCCGGCGGCTCATATGCTTTTGCGACTCAGACTTGGTGGTGCAACAAGTTTCTGGCGAATGGGACGCCAGGGACGCCAACATGGCAAGCTACCGGTTCCTCATCCAGCAGCTCAGCGGCCCCTTCGAGGGCTGCGAGTTCCACCATGTTCCCAGAGCAGACAATGAGGCGTCTGATACTCTGGCCAAAATTGGCTCCATGAGATAGGCTATCCCAGCCGGCGTCTCCCTCGAGCAACTCCACAAGCCGTCTATCAGGCCATCTCCTGAGTCGGCATCGATCTTCGTGTCAGCTGATTCTACGGTGCAAGCGCCGTCGGCTCCACCAGCTACGCCGGCTACAGTTCCTGTGCCGGCTACGCTGGCCACGCCGACTCCAATAGCGGCACCGGCTGAATCTACGGTGCAAGCACCGTCGGCTCCACCAGCTGTGCCAGCTACAACTCCTATGTCGGCTACGCTGGCCATGCCGACTCCAATAGCGGCACCGACTACAACAACAACTCCGGCTCCGCCCTGCCTCGAATCCTGTCGTCTCGACACCCAATGGGTGGACGTCATGGAGGTAGACGGCGAGCCAGCTGCCACAGCAGCACCAGAGACACCTCGTCTCGAGTCCACGACCGTTGCTCCACCAAGCGTGGGGGCTGCAGAAGCCCCTAACAGTCAGGTCGAGGCGGAGCCAACCCTTGTGTCGGCTCCATCATGGGCTCAACCTATCCTGGACTTCCTCCTTCGCGGCGAGCTTCCTCAAGACGAGGCAGAGGCGAGGCAGATCCAGCGCAGGTTTGCAGCCTACGCCATCATCAATCACGAGCTGGTACGGCGCAGCGTGACTGGCGTGTTCCAGCGCTGCGTCGAACCAGAAAAGGGACAGGAGATCCTCAAAGACATTCACCAGGGGGAGTGCGGGCATCATGCCACCTCTAGAACCCTGGTGGACAAGGCGTTCCGCCACGGATTCTACTGGCCCACGGCCCTCGAGGAGGCCGTGGATCTGGTCGACAAATGCGAAGGCTGCCAGTTCTTCAGCGCAAAGAGCCACATGCCGCCTTCGGCCCTCAAAACCATCCCCATGTCATGGTCGTTCGCCGTCTGGGGACTTGACATGGTAGGGGCCTTCAAGACGGCTTGTGGTGGCATGACCCATCTCTTGGTAGCCGTCGACAAATTCACCAAGTTGATCGAGGCCAGACCTATCAAGAAGCTTGATGGCCCCACGGCTGTCAAGTTCATCATGGACATCTCTGTTCGATATGGCGTCCCCCACAGCATCGTCATCGACAACGACACCAACTTCGCCAAAGGCGCTCTGGCGCTCTACTGCTCCAAGGTAGGCATCTGGCTCGACTTGGCATCAATGGTACATCCCCAGTCGAATGGCCAGGCGGAGAGGGCCAACGGCCTGATCCTGGCCGGCATCAAGCCAAGACTGGTGGCACCACTTGTCAGGTCGGCCGGCTGTTGGATCGAAGAATTACCGGTTGTACTATGGAGCCTCCGCACCATGCCCAACCGGTCGACCGGCTTCACCCCATTCTTCCTCGTATACGGGTCCGAGGCTATTATTCCTACGGATATCGAGTTCGACTCACCTCGGGTCACCCTATACATAGAAACGGAGACGAAGGAGGCAAGACAAGATGGTGTGGATCTCCTCGAAGAAGCAAGGGACTTGGCCTTGAGCCGGACGGCCATCTATCAATAGAAGCTGAGATACTACCACAACAAAAAGATCAAGCCTCTCTCTTTTAGGGAGGGAGACTTGGTCCTCAGAAGAATCCAGCGCACTGCCGGCCAGCACAAGCTCTCATCCCCATGGGAGGGACCCTTCATCATCAGTAGGGCATTGCACAACAACGCATACTACTTGATCGATGCCCAAAAGCCAAGGAAGCGCAAGAGGGAGGAATCTGGCCAGGAGAAGGAACGTCCATGAACGCAGTGTTGCTTCGCCCATTCTACTGCTAGAAGGCAAGTACCAAAAACGGAAAGAGCATGCACAAATGTATCTTTCTCCCTCTTCAGGGATTCTCAATGAATACAATGAAAAGAGCATGCCTCATGCTTCTTTTTAAAATTCATATCTAGAGTGCTCACTCTGCGAAGCCCCTTGCTGGCTCTAATAAGCTCGGTGGCTCGCTAGCCGCCGGGACGCCTTCCTTATATTGTAGAAGAACACATAGTGTAAGCCGGACCGATCCCTGGTCACCTCATAATAGCTTGCAGACCGGCTCCGGTCGTCCGACTAGCGAGGCGATGCCACGTAAGGCCGGATGCATGTAAAGTTCGACTACAAAAAGGTTGCCGGCTCGGGTTGGCTTGATCTATTTTACGATCTCATTCAGGCCAGCCTCTGCTGGTTTATGTCTAAATCTTTAAGTCTTGATGGCTTCGAAAAATCTAAGGCTTGTGTTCTAAGGCCAGAAACCTCGACCTAGTCACAGACCGGCTCCCGGCTGTCGGGCTGACGGGGTGGAAACTTGGGAATACAGGGGTTGGAGAAAAAGAAGTCAACCAAGAATCAAAAGATAAAGATATAAAACAACACGCATGGCGATACGAATATAATAATGAATATATACATTAAAAATGCATTGGCCCACGGCCGAGGTTCATTACACCCCCAGTGGGTGGAACTGTTGGACTGACAAGAAAATTGCAGACAACGATAGGACACCGGCTACGGGGCTGCGGCCTCATCGGTCGCCCCGACTGCTGCTCCTGAAGTGGTGGCTTCACCATCCCCGGTCGCTCCCGAGGCGGTTGCGCCGTCTCCTCCGTGAGGGCTCCCGGCTCCGTCCGCACCAGAGTCAGCGTACGCCGCACCACTCGAGGCGGCAGCATTATCCACGTCGTGGGCCGTCTTGTCGGAGCTGCCATTGGGGTCATAGGGCTGAAGGCCGCGTAGATCTTTAGGGATCACATTGCCGCCTTCACCCCGCTCCAAGTTAAGCACGTCCCAAGCGGCATACTCGGTGATGTCGCTGGCCCTCACGCGCAGCGCCTCCTCCATGGCTTGCAGCTCCGCCTCTGAGCAATCACGCTGAGCGACGAGCTTTCCCAAGTCCAGGTTTCGATACCAGGACTTGGCCAAGCATAGGGCCATGTAGGCTCCAGCATGCGCGGCCGAGGCGTGCCAGGCGTCAAGGCGATCCCCGCCAGCTGCAAGCCAGCGGGCGAGCCGGCTCATCAACGCCGGCTCCACGCCATCCGACGACAGGGCCGCCACCATCCACGAACCTGCGACCTGGAGCCGAGCCATAGACTTGCCCAGGGCGCGCAGGCGGGCCCTGAGGCCCACTCCGATCTCCTCCACGCTCCAGCCGGAGGTAGCATCTACCTCCTGCTCAGCCGCAAGGCGCTCCTCACGGCTCACCTCGACGGCCGTGTCGGCTGCGCCCTGGGTCTCAGGGAAGAGGACTGAGACAGGAAAAGGGGTGCAAAAACGAGTAAGAAGAGGAGACGGACAAGAAAGCTCATGACAAAACAAAAAAGAAAGACTCACGATGAAAGGCGCCATCGGTCTCATGGGCGCTCTCTAGGACCTCGAGCTCCCGCACCTTGCTCGCTTGAGTAAGGCGGGCAACTTCCTCCTGGAGAGTCGCCGCAGATTCCAGGGCCTTGACCAGCTGCGTCTGCTTCTGGACAAGGGCCTCCTCCTTCTCCCTCAAGGCAGCGTCCTTGAGCTTCATCTCCTCGAGATGAACCGAGGCGAGGCATTCCACGTCGGCAGAATGGGAGGCGTCCTTCTCCTGCAGCATACCACGCAGCTGCTCCAGCTCGACCCAGCTGGCCGCCTCGAGCTCCTTCTTCTCCATCTACAGAAGAGTCAGTTGCTCCTGGAGCTGGTCGCCAGCGTCTCGCAGAGCGTCCTGCTCCACGACGACTTCACCCAGCCAGCCTTGGAGCCCGGCAACCTCGCCATCGGCTACCTGGTGTTGAGCCCGCAACTCGTTGTAAGCCTGCACATGGGCATCATAAATATCCTGCAAAAGCAAAGAAGAAGCAAAAGTAAGAATCGGCCTGGTTAAGTCATAACCAGCTCGATTCTCGGGGGCTACACCCAGTGGGTGCGCTAGCGCGCCCCCACTAAAGAAGCAGAACAAGAAGAGAGGCTCAAAAGAGATTCGGCCCAACCGATGCTAAGTCGGTCCGATTCTCGGGGGCTACACCCAGTGGGTGTGCTGTCCTCGGGGGCCCCCACTGACGCAAGAAGAAGAAAGAGAAAAAATTCAAGACCAAGATAAGGCACTTACCCTAGTGCGGGCCTCCACGCGCTCCAAGTCGCTGGCCACCACGCGGGACAACTGCTCCACCTTGGACCGGCTGCTGGAAAACAGCGACACCAGCTCCGGGACACCGGTAAGCGCAGTGCCGACGGGCAGTCGCGCGCGTGCGGAATTGGCCGCCCGCCACGACTTCATGGGTTGGCTCCCGTCCCGACCACCAGCTCCCGGCGTAGCTAGACCATGGTGGGGGACGACGATGGCGCCGGCTCCAGGTGCCAGCGCGGCGATCGGCTCCGCTGATGTCCCGGCCGGCGCTGCCTCCTCAATGGTAGGTGGATGGGTCGCGTCCGGCGCATCCATGGTCACCCCTAGCGCAATAGGGGTCGCGTCTAACGCGTCTAGGATCAGTTCCTGCGCGTTAGGCGCCGCCTCAGCCCTGGGGGAGTCAGGGATCGTCTCCAGGTCCACCGATGCAGAAGCGTCCGGCTCGGAGGGCTGGGCCCCCTCAGCCCTCGGGGCGTGCCTCGGAGCCGCCTTGCTAGCTGGCTCCTCCACGCGAGCATGCGCGGAGGGGTCATGTCTAGCCTGCGTACGCTTCTCCATCGGCTTCTCGGCCCAGCTGGGGCGAGACTGGCCCTCGGTCGTCTTCCCCGCGGCCCCATCCCACCGGCGCTTGGATTGCTCCTCAAGCTCCCACTGGGCAGCATCAGCTGCTATCCAGCCGGCCCGCTCGGCTGCGGAGGCGGTGTCTTCCTCCACATCCTCCGCCTCCCTGTCGAGCGACATTCTTAAAGAACAAAGCTTCCTACAAGACAAACGAGCAATAGGGGGAGGAACACTTACCCCGTGACCATGGGCACCTGCCTCCTGCCGGCACCACGATGCTTCTTGGCATCGCGTGCCCGTGCTCCGGCTGGAGGACCCGACACCAGGCGCTTAGGAGCTGGCCTGGAAGCTGTGGCACCCTTTCCCTTCTTCCCGGCCGCCTCGTCAGCGATGGTTGCCCCGGCCCTTTGACGCTGACCGCGCATCAGCGGCGGGCTGGTAACCTCCTCCACCCCATCGGAGTCTTCCTCGAAGGCTGCATCAGACAGGAGTGAGGAAGTCTCGTCGTCATCCGTCCAGTCTACGACGGAGGGCCGCGGATACTCACCAGACGGCTTTGTCCCTTCCGACTCCAACGCGTTCTCCGAGCCTGTGGAGGAGTCCGAGTGGGACTCGAACACGCCCTCGTCCTCAATCTCCGAGGCGTCGGACGTGGCCACGTCGGGAGCGGGCGGGCGGAGGGATGCATGCAGCCTCTCGAACATCTACGAAAAAGGATTCAACAGCCGGCTCAGCGAGACGGCCAGCCGCGAGACAAACAACAAAGAACAAAGAGAACACTTACCACCGGAGGCGGGCAAGACCTGTTGAAGGGGGTCATCCCCCACGACCAGTTCCCGTTGTCATCCATGCGGGCGGTGGAAATCAGGTTCACCCCTCGTGCCACCGCGCTGGGTGTGAACCTCTTGGTAGACGTCCTGCAGGGGTCATGCCAGCCGCTCATCTGGCAGACCAGATGTGGTCGCCTCTGCAGCGGCAGGATCCTGCGGGTCACCATGGTGGTGAGCAGGTCGCAGCCAAGGAGGTCGCCCTTCTCCAGAATCTCGAGGTAGGCGTCGATCTGCGCCACCTCGGGAATCGGCTTGGGGGTCTTCGCCGCCCAGTTCAACTTCGCCGGCGGGTTGATGTTGAACGGGGGCATGTTGAGGGCGTCCTGGGCAGGGTCGGCGTTCTTCACGTAGAAGAAGCCCCTCTGCCACTGCTTGATGGACTCCTGCAGCGGCAACTGGGGGAAGCCGGACTTCGAGCAATGATGCACCAGTGCGGCTCCGCACGGTGTCATCGGGCGCGGTCCGGCGAGCTTCTCTACCTCGGCCTTCTCCATCGCGATGGACTGCTGCTTGAAGAAGAACAAGTTGCGCTAGAGATTGACGCGGGGCTCGATCCCCAGGAAGCCCTCGCACAGGACCACGAAGGCCGACATCTGCAATATGGCGTTCGACGCCAAATGATGCGTCTGCAGGCCGAAGAAGTGAAGCCACTCGGAGAAGAAGGAGCTCGCCGGGAGCCCGAAGCCCTGGTAGAAGTGCTCATTAAAGACGACGACCTCCCCCGCGACAGGTGTAGGGGCGGTCTCGGCGCCAGGGATTCGCACCAGCACCTGGGAGGCCGGGGGCAGCAACCGATGATGGCGGAGCGCATCGATATGCCCCTGGAAGATCTCGTTGCCCAGCCAGGCTCCCTGCGACGAGGACTTCTTCAAGGTGGAGCCGCCGGCCATGGCTGCGGGCGGCCAGAGCTCGAAAGGGCTGGTGGCTCAGTGGCGACGAAGGAGATGAAGACAAAGAGGATGGGCTCTTTCTCTCTGAGCTCAGGGAGCAAGAGAGCGTCGATGCGGGGCAAGAATGGGGGTGAATGGCCTCCTAGGAACCCCCGCATCCCATTTAAACCCCACGAAGCGTCATGGGAAGAGGATCCGGTGCGCGCAGAACCCCACTAACCCCGTGTGTTATGGACGGTAGCGCTTCTCTAAGCCCAACCGTCATGGAGTAAATCTGCAGAGGATCTCTCGCGCAGAGGCTGAGGGGGCGTCATGGCGGGACCCAGGGCCCAGGCCCAGGCCCGTCACCAGTAATCACCATCATTACGACGGGCGGGGCCTGGCACGTGGCGCATTCTGAGCGACCTACGACGAAGCCGAGGCGTCGCTTCGAAGCCAGTCGGCTTCGGAGCCGGCATCCCCTATCGCGAATGGCGGCAGAAATACCAAGACAAAATATCAAGCCGATGAGGCCGCCCGTCCATAGATGGTGGGCCTCTCCAGCTTCGGGGACTACTGTCGGAGGGATAACCCCGGGGTAGGCTCATCAAGCCTGCTCCTTCATTTCCTGCCCAAAGGATATGACCAAATACAGTTTCCCAAGGCCCAAGTCTTCTGGCGGGCTAGGCTGCGCCTGCCGACTGGAGGACGAGGCGGCCAACTCTCTGGCCGGTTAGGCAACCCGTGTCGGCTAGAAGCGAGATGGCTACCTCTTCCTGACCGTCTTGGCCAAGCCAGCCGGCTAGGAACGAGGCGGACGTGCCCAAGCCGGCTAGCCAAGCAGGCTAGCCGATCGGGGGTCTCAAGTCACATCAGATCGTAGGTCAGGACGAGACCTTACGATTAAAGGTGGCTACGCGTCAGCAAAGATACTAGATGAGAGTGTCCGGCAGGTATGAGCGTCGGCGGCCACGCCGCTGACCTACCCCGGCTCTGATCCATCACCTAGCATAGTGTCGGACCGTCACACTCCCACTCCATTACTACACTCGGCGTGCGGAACAGTGGAGGCGGTCGTACTACCTGCCCATGACGAATCTCGTTGGACGACGCTCGACGTACAGCGCGTGCTCGGCGTCAACCTTACGCGAGAGCTTCATTGGCCAGCCGGTGGGTCCCACGGCCAAACAAGACCATGCAGCCGGCGGGCCCCTCAAGCGACAAGACAAGACCCTTGTGTGCCCCTGGTCAGCCGGCGAGGCTGCCAGCCGGGTCCCACTCTTGTACCCTTTATCCATATTGTAGGCCGGCGGGTTCGTCTATAAAACCCCCGGTCACCCTCCATGCAGAGGGTCGACCGAACAACACTTCACATCCAGCAACCACATAGAGAGAGGCAGAGACGAGTCGGCCGCTCCCCTCTTCCTCCTCCCAACACAGCTCCAGGAGCAACCTTGTAATCCATCCATATACATCAAACACTCCGGTAGGACTAGAGGTCTTAGCTCTACGGAGAGCCCTGAACCTGGGTACATCGTGCGTTCCATGCTTGTACCAACCTCGTTCCCAGCGTCCTCCTTTGCCCCTTCGGTTCTCACCGACTTTATCCTACCTATGGCATATGTTGTGAGTATTCACCGACACTCAGAGATACCTCTCCGTCACACGGAGTGACAAATCCCAGTCTCGATTCGTACCAACCCAACAGACACTTTTGGAGATACCTGTAGTGCACCTTTATAGCCACCCAGTTGCGTTGTGACATTTGATACACCCAAAGTATTCCTATGCTATCCGGGAGTTGCACAATCTCATGGTCTAAGGAAAAGATACTTGACATTAGAAAAGCTTTAGCAGATGAACTACACGATCTTGTGCTATGCTTAGGATTGGGTCTTGTCCATCACATCATTCTCCTAATGATGTAATCCCATTATCAACGACATCCAATGTCCATGGTCAGGAAACCATGACCATCTATTGATTAACGAGCTAGTCAACTAGAGGCTCACTAGGGACATGGTGTGGTCTATTATTCACACATGTATTACGGTTTCCGGTTAATACAATTATAGCATGAACAATAGAAAATTATCATGAATAAGGAAATATAATAATAACCATTTTATTTTTGCCTCAAGGACATATTTCCAGCAAAGCGGGGTGGGTCGGTCGACAACACGGCTGGGAACCGCGGAAGCAATGCCTACCATGAGACCAGTGGACCCACCAAGCGGAGGTGTCGAGGTGGGCGATGCGAGATCGCTAGTTGGCGTGGTGTGGGTGGGGTGGAGATCCGCCTGGTGGTGTGGAGCACGCACCAATGGACGAGGCTGCTGTGGGCCTCGGAGAAGACCTCCTTGGTGTGACACGTACACTTGTCACCATCGATCCCAAGGAGAATCGGGCTGCAGGCTGCAGGAGAGGATATCCCGAGGCAGAATCTTCACATAAGCGTGTGCCACCATGGGGACACATGAAATATCGTCCTAGTGCACTATTTGGCACCAAATTTTTAGTAGTTTGAACTTCATTTTCATGGTTGTTCGGCCCTGTATCATCATACTCAGGCAAGGATTAGGACGATTAGTCAAAACAAAATTAGTACAATTATTATCACCCTCATGAGATATGCGAGAAAGGTGGGAAGGAAGAAGGAGAATTTCTTGACGAAGAAGAGCACCGACATTTGGATGATTTTTTTCAAAGGGAAATTGTGTTTCATCAAAAATGACATCACGGGAGATATAAACATGACCACTAGAGACATCAAGGCACTTGGCCCCTTTATGTTTTGCACTATAGCCAAGGAAGACACATCGGGTCAAATGAAACATAAGTTTGCATTTATTGTAAGGACGGAGATTCGACCAACAAGCACAACCAAAAACACGAAGTGATTTGTAGTCGGGTTTAGTGTGGAAAAGACATTTAGTGGCAGTATCATTCTGAATAACACGACTAGGAAATATGTTGATGAGATGAACGGTAGTGAGGAAAGCTTCATCCCAAAAATTTAGCGGCATAGATGCAGCAGCAAGCAAAGCAAGGTTGACTTCAACAATGTGCCTACGCTTACGTTCTGCAGAACCATTCCGTTGATGAGCACGAGGACAAGAGACATGATGAGAGATGCTTATTTGTTGGAAAAAAGAATCTAATTTTTCGTATTCGCCACCCCAGTCAGATTGAACAACAAGAATTTTACTAGTGAATTGACGTTCAACAAGAGCTAGAAAATTGTGAAAAACTTGGAACACATCATATCGTTTCTTAAGAAGATAGATCCAAGTATATTTGCTAAAGTCATCAATAAAACTAACATAATATGTATGTATCCTAACAGAGGAAGGAGCGGGACCCCAGACATCAGAAAAGATAAGTTGCAATGGTTTGACAAAAACAATAGTAGAAACAGGATATGGTAATTGATGACTTTTAGCTCTGTGACACGAATCACAAATAGTTTCAGAACTATGCTCACCGATAGATGGGAGCTTATTTTTACTAAGTACTTTATGAACAATATAAAAAGTGGCATGGCCTAAACGATGATGCCATCTATCCAATGAAAGTTTGATGACACCGAGCACTTGTTTATTGAATCTCCTAAACTTGGGAATCAACGGGTAGAGTCAATCCACACATCTACCTCAGTAGATGATTCTCCTCGTGGCCTAGTCCTTAATCAAAAAGAAGTAGGGGTGAAATTCTAGAAAAACATGGTTGTCAAGTGCAATATGATGGACACAAAGGAGACTGTTAGAGGTATTAGGAACATGCAGAACATTGTTTAGATGAATATCTTGAAGTGGGGTGTTAATAATTGAATTACCGATATGACTAATCTCCATACATGCACGATGTGTGTTGTGGACTTGATCATGGCCATGGCACCTCTCATGCATGGTGATCTTCTCCAGATCGTGATCGGTGGCACCCGTGTCGGCGTACCAATTTGTATCTACTCCATAGGAAGTATCCGCCATGGCAGCAACTTTCTTCTTCATGGAGTTATCCGTGGCATAGCGCCACTTGAAATATGTTGCAATATGCTTATCTTTCTTACAAATTTGACAGATACCATCATACCCTTGGGGAAAAGAAGAGGCGGTGTCGCGGTTCTGGTTGTTGTAGTAGGATCGTTGCTCGTTGTTGTTGGAGCCTCCACTGTGGCCACCATAGTGATACGTCTCCAACGTATCTATAATTTTTTATGGTTTCATGCTATTATCTTGTCAAACTTTGGATGTTTTGTATGCCTTTTATATCTTTTTTGGGACTAACTTATTAACTCAGTGCCAAGTGCCAATTCCTGTTTTTCCGTGTTTTTTACCCTTTTCAGAGGAGGATTTTAAACGGAGTCCAAACGGAATGAAACTTCCAAAAAGATTTTTTTCTGAAACAGAAGACGATCGGGAGACTTGAGAACTAAGGCACAGGGTCACCAGGGACCCCACAAGCCCCCTAGCCGCGGCCAGGGGGGTCCGCGCCTCCCAGGCTTGTGGGCTCCCTGGGCCTCCTCTACCCTAGGTGTTTTGCCTATATATTCCCTAAAATCCCAAAAAAAATCAGGGAGCCATGAAAACACTTTTCCGCCGCCGCAAGCTTCTGTCTCCGCAAGATCCCATCTGGGGCACGTTCTGGTGCCCTGCCGGAGGGGGGGTTCGGATACAGAGGGCTTCTTCATCAACACCATGACCTCTCCGATGATGCGTGAGTAGTTCACCATAGACCTACGGGTCCGTAGCTAGTAGCTAGATGGCTTCTTCTCTCTCTTGGATCTTCAATACAAAGTTCTCCATGATCTTCATGGAGATCTATCCGACGTAATCTTCTTTGCGGTGTGTTTGTCGAGATCCGATGAATTGTGGATTTATGATCAGATTATCTATGAATCTTATTTGAGTTTCTTCTGATCTCTTATATGCATGATTTCATATCCTTGTAATTCTCTTCGAGTTGTGGGTTTTGTTTGACCATCTTGATATATGATTCTTGCAATGGGAGAAGTGCTTGGTTTTGGGTTCATACCGTGCGGTGACCTCACCCAGTGACAGAAGGGGTAGCGAGGCACGCATCGTGTTGTTGCCATCAAGGGTAAAAAGATGGGGTTTTCATCATTGGTTTGAGTTTATCCCTCTACATCATGTCATCTTGCTTAAGGCGTTACTCTGTTCGTCATGAACTCAATACACTAGATGCATGCTGGATAGCGGTCGATGTGTGGAGTAATAGTAGTAGATGCAGAAAGTATCGGTCTACTTGTCTCGGACGTGATGCCTATATGTATGATCATTGCCTTAGATATCGTCATGACTTTGCGCAGTTCTATCAATTGCTCGGCAGTAATTTGTTCACCCACCGTAATATTTGCTATTTTGAGAGGAGCCTCTAGTGAACACTATGGCCCCCGGGTCTACTTCACACCATATTTTCAGCCTTACTCTTTTACTTTGTTGCACTTTCCGCCTTCAGATTTCACTTTGCAATCAATCTTGAAGGGATTGACAACCCCTTTATAGCGTTGGGTGCAAGCTCTTTTGTGTTTGTGCATGTACTCCGGACTTGACGCGATTCTCCTACTGGATTGATACCTTGGTTCTCAAACTGAGGGAAATACTTACTGCTCCTGTGCTGCATCACCCTTTCCTCTTCAAGGGAAAAACCAACGTAAGCAAGTCTCCTTCAACGTGTCAATTTCTGGCGCTGTTGTTTGAGAAGTAGCACATAGCCATTACCATGACCATGGACGTAGCCTCCATATTGTCCATGATAGGCGCCACCACCGCCCTGATGAGGGGGGCGCCACCATATCCACCAGGTCGGCCACCTTCGCCATTGTTGTTGTTGCGGTAACCACCGCCGTCGCCACCCTAGCCAGGGTAGTCGCCCAAGATGGATCCGATGTTGCCTTGTCCAGTGCCGCCACCTACCTTTTTTGGACGCCCCTTGGAGTAGCCCCGGACGTGCCCAACCATATTCGTGGAGGACTTGAATCCGTCGGGACCCGTACCATGGAAGAGTTCTACATGTTGATCAAAGTTGCTCAACATGAAATAAAGATCGTCAACGGGACTTGGTCGGTGCGGACGTCGAGTGCTGAGATGATGGGATGATAGTCCATGTCTAAACCAGCGATGATGAAGGAGATGAGTTGGTTGGCGGAGATGGGATCACCGGCCATGGCCAGCTCATCTGTGACATACCTCATGTGGCCAAGTAGGCAGCCGCAGATTTCCTCTTATGTGCGCTCGTCAGGCTGATGCGGATGTTGTTGACGCGGGACCTTGACGTAGAAGCAAACATGCTGGTCAAGGCTGTCCAGATCGCATCTGATCTCTCATGCGAAGCAACCTGAATCAACACCTCTTTGGAGAGATTGTTGAGCAGGTAGGCAAGCACCTGCTGGTCCTCCCTTGCCCAGACCGTGTACTCAGGATTGTTGACGATATAATCTTTCCCTGTGGAATCTTTGGTGGTGATTGGTTTGGGAGGTTCGGGAGAGGATTGATCTAGGTAGCCATACATGTCCGCAACTGGATCTGCGATAGCACTTGGGCGCGCCATAGGATGAAGTTGGTTCTGGTGAGCTTTTTTGAGACTTGAGACTTGAGGGAGAAGCTTGATGCGGAGCTGCGGGAGGACGCCATGGCAAGAGGTTTGATGGAGAAGACTAGATGTGATGGAAGGGAAGGGTTGTGTATACCATGTAAGATCAGGTAAAGGGTCTCAACTCTCCAACAGGAGAGCCCACACGGTATATATTGATTGATCGAGAAAGGAGATCCCTTGTACGTTACATAGTCGGTTGGTTTAGAGAAGATAGAAACACAAGAAAGGATAGAAACTTAAAAGGACTCTATCTATCTATCTATCTATCTATCTCTATGACTTGTACATGAAGAGAGGAGGGGGCACATGTTACAAACCAACGTGCACACATATGCTATATTTGACATGACATTGATGAATCTGGTCGAATCTGGGGCACAGGGTGTCCTGGTTGAGGGGAGGAGCCATGAACGACGAGGTGGGACCCATGCTGAGATAGGAAACAATGACAGTGGTTGTGGGCTGCATGATCGTGTGCCTACTTACCATCACAGTAACTATTTTTCTTGAACTAAAATATAGTCTAAAGGTTGTCTTTTTAAAAAGTTGCGAACTTAAAATTTTAAGGAGTTAGACGTCTAGGAGATCCGCTACCTAGACGTCGATTTCCTAACATTTTTTTCTGAATAAAGACACCACAAGCATTTTAGATCTCATTAGCATTGGGTAAAAAAAGTCAGTACAATAATCAGTAGTAGGATGTACAATGTGCACGACTAGTAACATGCAAAAGTACACTCGAAGTCATACTAGCCTTCCTTCTCCTTTAGTTGTACTAAAAATTACACTGAACGAGCAATAAACAAAAGAGATGTCTATAGAAACACTCGTCATATTAGGCATTGAAGACCGCAATAGCCACTAGCCTCTTAAGATGAGATTTTAGAAATCAATGTAACATATAATTTTGAAATCAACAGAACCATACTGTTATAAATCATTGGTGAGGACACAAAGTTTGAGATAGGGAACCAATAGATATGAGAACATAAACTTTCATGGATCATTCGTCGACGTGTGATCGAAAGTCGTCAACGTAGGATAGACAAAAGATCCCTTATTTCAACATGCCATCGCCACATCGAAGGTCGTCAACGTAGGATAGACAAAAGATCCCCTTATTTCAACGTGCCATCGCCACAACCAACTCGTCAATCTCGTTAGAAAAACGAAAACCTAAAAAGAAAAAAAAACAAGACGAACGGGTCCTGCTAGTCTTGCCGTTGAAGGTCATCAAACGGGGAAGAGAAGATGGACCTAGGCGGCGGCCTGTAGGGAAGTTGTGGTGATGACGGCGAGAGTGGCTAGATTTTTCTTTTTGAAACCAACATTGGCTAGACTTAGCTCTTGTGGTTGTGGGTGGTATTCTGTCCAGCGTGAAACTTTTAGAGCAAGTACAATAAGGTACAGTCAGCAGGTTGTAAACATTAGAATATTATATTTTTGCTGAGTTGGATGAGAAAGAAGAGGAAAGAGAAGGGAAGCGGGTTCTTCGTGAAAAGCTAGCTCTAGTACGTGCTTTTAGGTGCTTTGTGAGAATGAAAAATGAATCATATACGATAAAAGTAGTATTCTTTTATACTCCCTCCGTTCCTAAATATAAGTCTTTTTAGAGTTTTCATTATAAGACTACATACAGATGTATATAGACATACTTTACAGTATAGATTAACTTATTTTGTTTTGAATGTAGTCATTTAGTGAAATCTATTAAAAGACTTATATTTAGAAACGGAGGGAGTATCTAACTATTGTACAAGTTAGTTATAGGATGAACTATAAGATGGCTAGCCAGCAGTTGGCTATATATTAACCATGCTCTTAACCATGCTCTTAAGGGATGTACGGTAAGGTGTGTGCCTTGAGAGTTGAGAGACTCAATTGACTTGACCGGACTCGAACTCGACCAACCGCCGCGTCGAGCAGCGACTGCTCCCCACTCCGATTGAGTCGGCTCCCATGGCGGCTCCACTGCCTCGCGCACCCTTCTCCTCGCCCGCGACCCGCGCCGCCCTATGGCCAGCCCGCTCCAACCCTTGCACGGCTGCGGCGCCATCCTCGGGGGCCCTCGGGTGGCGGCGCAGGCAGCCTTGCCCGGTGCTCTCCATGGCTCCGGGCTCCGCCCGGTCGACGCCAGCAGCCCTCGCCGTCGATCCCAAGGTCTGTCGATTGATTTACCCGCAAAATCTGCTCCCCTCCCCTTTCTCTCTCTCTCACTCGGGAGCCCTTCCAAGTTAGGAACCGGGGTGGACTGGTGTGCTCCTCGGCTTTGAGCATTTTTATCTAAGGCTTTGATGGTTTCTTATGCGAAACTTACACAATATAGTTACATCATGGAAGTAATGTTTTATGGTTTGCCTGATGGAGACTACAGTTTTATGTTTATATACACTAGCAAGCATTAAGCCAGTGTGAGGAATTCATCCATCAAACCTTTGTTTGTGATAGTATTGCCCTTAGAGAAATAGAAAAAAGGTACAGAAAATATTTAACATCGGCTTGTCATCGTCATGTGAATCTTTTTTAGGTTGAAACGTTACTAGACAGTGTGAAGTGGGACGTCAAAGGGCTGGCAGTTGCGATTGCGCAAAATGTGGATACTGGAGCCATTCTTATGCAGGGCTTTGCTAACAAAGAGGCCCTTGCAGCAACTATATCGACCAGAAAAGCTACATTCTATAGCCGTTCACGGTCTTCATTGTGGACTAAAGGGGAGACATCCATGAATTTCATCAATGTGCATGACATTTTCCTGGACTGTGACCGTGATTCAGTAAGCATCTTCTGCTTTCTGTTATGCATCAGAGCCGTCAGTCTGGCTTCAGTTGATACTAACTGGGGTGTTTGTGTTTTCTTGAAAGTTAGATAATATACCTTGGTACGCCAGATGGACCTACATGCCATACAGGGGCAGAGACCTGCTACTATTCTTCAGTCTATGATGCACTACAAGATTCAAAGGTATCTGTCTTTAATGAATCTTCCTGGGAATATAAATTTACTTGAAATTAAAATATTATTGTATTTCACAGTCCAATCAGGAGAGGCAGGTCACCACAACTCTCTACTCGCTGGAAGATACGATCAATAGGCGGAAGGAGGAGATAGTTACTGAAGGGATTGGTAAGCCATCATGGACGAAAAAACTACTGCTTGATGACCAGCTGCTTTGCTCGAAAATACGGTAAGTGTTGCTTCGTTTAATTCTCGTGGTCTATTATATATCTGTCTATAAATTATTAACGTGCCAAGACAATCGAATAGAATAGTGTAGTACTCCCTCTGTCTCAAAATAAGGGTCGTTGAGCTAGTATAAAATTTGTAGTAATCTAGCACTAAATTTGCAACACTTATTTTAGGACGGAGGAAGTACTTTTCTCTTTCTCTAGCCTGGTTATCTTGTTCTAATCTTGTCATCATTACTGTTCGATATGGACATATACTTGTTGATCTGGTGAGGATGGGCACACTTGTTGCTAAGCGGTACCTACAAGAGATTTCTCCCTTTTTTCTGTTGAAAAGCGCTATGTAACATTGTTTAGGGTATACTTCCGTTGTTCATGTACATTACGCATTTTTGTCATAATGTTATGAAATTAAGCACAACATCATGAAACTAGTTCCTGGATGAATGTAGTTTTGCAAGAAGCTATCGTTCAAGGGTTAAAAAGGTTGGCAGTGATCCTCCCACAGGAAGTTTCTCTTATTGGAGGAAGTAAGCCACTAGAAAAATCTAATTCTGCAACAGATTGTAGACTGCATTTATTTCTCAGGTTTGATGACCTGCATTTACATAATGTTGAATGGGAAGCTAATGCCCAAATTTTGTGCATGAAACTTCACATCAAAATTTTGTTGATATTGGCTCATTAGTAAGATTTAAAAGGTACCAGAGGTCTGAATAGAATCCATTTTTAGTAAATCCAATTCAACACTTGATATACAGGACTCTTATTAAAATAACTAGGGGTAGCCTGTGACAATTGTTTTGATTCAAAGCATATAACTTAAGGCTAGCCATGATATATTCCTATTTTTGATAGAACAATTATCTCTGCGGTCCATATTATGCCTTTAGGTGATAATACTATCCATTAGATTATCAAGCTTACTAGTTTGCAGTTGTACAGTATGGTTATTGATCATTATCTGATCAGCTTTGTTCTCAACTGCATATGTCCGACAGTATCACAATGATTTTTTGAAATCTGTTATTTGTATACGGTTTTGATCCTGTTAGCTGGTCCTTTGAACAACTTCATATGACATAATGCATTTGCCCGAAAATATCACCATAACAGTGTTACTCAGAGCATAGAGTTATCCATGCTCCATGCATGCACAGTTTGTTTTGTCACCTAATACTATGTCTTTACAAACACCTGGATTTTGGATATAATTATTACGAGCTGTCCCATACCATTAAATTTGGCGCAATGTATCAGCTGGAACAACTACTGTCAGAGGCTAACCTAAGAAGATATCAGTACAATTTTGCGAGTACATATGAGGTGCAACGTCATCATTTGGTATGAAGTACTGCTACGTGTAAAAGCAACAATTTCAACATATAATTTTTCTCAAAAAGAAAAAAACTTGCAAGAGTGTAAGACTGATAGGTGGCATATTCATCTATCTCTTGGACATTATTTGGTGTCAATGTAAGGAGTTCTTTGTCGATACTTGTATCGCTGTGACGATTCATATATATCTCTCTCTATCTATCTCTATCTCTTTTAGTACATTGATGGCATGGTACATTGATTCTCTAACCATTGGCAACTAGTGCATACTTCATACCTTTTCTCTTGTTATCATTCCATGTTTGACCTTTTTCAGTTATTCTCTTGATGCCAGTATATTTCTCTCTTACTGCCGGTGCACATTTGTTTCTGGTCTTTCAGCGAAGAAGCTGGGGAACTAATTCAAACACTGCTTGAGAACGAGGACAAAACCCGTACTGCCTCGGAGATGGCTGATTTGCTGTACCACGCAATGGTGCTTCTCAGTGTGAAGGATGTGAAGATGGAAGAGGTGCTGGAGGTCCTGAGGAAACGGTTTTCCCAGTCCGGCGTTGAGGAGAAGGCCAGTCGCAAGAAATCTTAGTGTGATCACCATGTAGGTGGATGAATTCTCTATCTGTTTGGGCAGGGTGTACTATGGAGTTGTCCAGCTTTTTACAGATTTATGTTTTCTCATTATGCTCTCCAAGAAGAAGACTGAACTTGGCTTGTGCTTTTTTCCCCCCTTGCACAGTCGCAGTGGCGCTGTTGCTGCTTTGGCCAATAAAGTTTGTTTGCTGTGTACGAGTAGGGCGTTTTGGAGCTCAGGCTCCATGGCACCCTTTATTTTTGAAAAAATCAAAATTCAAATTATTCAGTTTCAAAAAAGTCTAAAAAATAAATGCAAGTACACAAGGATGAAATGTATATGTGTGCAAAAATTCAGGATGAAATATCTTAAGATGCGATGTGTGCAAAAAGAACAAATTCATGAACTTTTGGGACGAATAGTATCATGTGTTAAAAAGCCACAAATTTGTCTTTTTTGCACATACCTCATTTCAACGTTTTTTGTTCTAAAGATTTGCACACATATGTGTTATGCCTTCATGTATATCCGTATCTTTTTCATAATTTTTTGAAATGTAAAAATATGAATTTTGATGAATTTTTTGGTTTTTTTTAGAAACTAGGTGCCATGGAGCCCGAGCTCCAAAATGCATTTTCGGCTGTGTACCCACTATATATGTGGGTGATTTTATTTAGAGTATGGAAAATATGTTTTGTTGTACAACACACAAACAAAAAAAGGTTTTTAAAGAGGACCTAGTTGTAAATATGGTTACTTTGGGTGTTCTTTGTATGACAGAGATGAAATAGATTGAAAGTTTGTAAGAAAAAAAAGAATTATTAAGGCATGAGGACTTGCTAAATTGTTCGGGTGAAGTTGTGTTTTGCGTACAATGTTCATGTGGATGGTGTTGTTGATTCACTAGTGAGTGGTAGTTGGAATTTGAGTAGTGTCATTGGACATTGGGTGCGAAAGTGAAAAATACACGCGTATGTATATGTTTTGCACATTAGGCCCAACATCCTATACGATGATTCATATGGTTCTTTCAGGCTTTTGTTTCTGTTGTTTGGAAGCGAGTGACGATCATGTGCAATAATTCATCGCTCTTGGGCGTTTTTGTTTGGAGGCCCTACCACCACCAGCGTGGAAGTGACGTCACATTTTCTTGAGATAAAATTCTCAAACACCAACGCGACTTGCACAAAACAAAATGCGTCAATCTATCGGACCGGATAGCCAAAACTAGTTGCGTCAGTTAACTAAAACTCTGTCTCAATTAACGTGGACCATACAGCCGACTTGATAGGGACTTGTTGTTGAATATAAAGGCAAATTACTATGATATTTAATATGAATAAATAGTAAATAGATGCTCACGACAATAACAGAGATTGAATTAATCATACGGACTAACATAGTAGATGAATAAAATAAATCCATGGCACAAACTAGATATATGAATTCTAGCATCATTTCAAACAAAGTGGACAAGATTGCATACGGTGTAGCGGGAGCAGATCCGCCAAAGCTGGTGTAGTCAGCCATGTCGTTGATGAACAGTTTGGCGAGATCGGGGAAGAAGTCGTTGTCCGGGAAGTAGTCGCCGCCAGCAGTCTCGCGAACTATGACTCATTAAGAAATTACCTCCGATAATCATATCAAGTACAAATCTATACCAAGTGATAATACCAACATAAAATTTACGTACCAAGATGTTGTGGGATTGCTTATGAATTGATTTATTTTGAGCATTACAAATCTTATACCATGCATCTTTTAAACTTTCTCCTTTCCTTCATTTAAAGTTGAGTACCTCATTATCGGGGTAAAGGGAATAAAAGAAGAACTAGCCATAACGACAAGCAAAGAAGTAAACTAGCAACTAGTAAAGATAAATATTTTTGTTTTTTTGTTTTTTTATGAAGCAAGCAAAATATAAGAACAAATAAAAAGAAGAACAAGTGAATGATAATTTGTTCGAAGTTACTTGGTAGTAGGTTAATGATACTCCCCGGCAATGGCGTCAGAAATCCTTTCTCATACTTGTGATCCGCGTTGGTTTTTTCATGAAGAGGAATGAGTGATGGAGCACAATATAGGTAAGTATTTCCTTCAGTAGAGAATCAAAGTTTATTGAACCAATAGGAGTAACAACCAACCCCCATCTTCAGCGACTACACATAAGAGAAACAAACACTTGCACCCAACATGGGAAAAAGGGTTGGCAATCCCCTTGTCTCGTTATTTGGAAGCAAGTAAGTAGTGTGGTTGGAAGTTGCAAAATGAAAAGTAAATAAAGGCAGTGAGGAGATTGTAGCGTTTGTAAACTTATAAGTGAATAGACCCCGGAGCCATAGTTTTTTCTAGTGTCATCTCTCATGAAAGTAAGCATACAGTGGGTAAACAAATTATTGTTGGGCAACTGATATAAAAACCCATAGTTATGTGATATTCACGACAATTATCATGTGTATATAGGCATCATGTCCATAAGCAAATAGGACGACTCCTGCCTACACCTATTACTATTACTCCACACATTGACCGATATGCAGTATGCATCTAGAGTACTAAGTAAAACAGAGTAATGCTTGGAGAGCATTGACATGATGTTGACAAAGAGAATTCAACTAATATGAACTAACCTCATCGTTTTATCTTTAGTGGCAATAATACAAAGACGTATCTTGTCCCCTTTCTATCACTAAGATATAAAAATCCGTTAGACTACAAGGCACCCCTCTCACTAAAGAAAGATCACTCTACTTGGCCAAAGTAAATCAATAGATCAGAGAGATTTACGAAGCTATAATGATCATGCACATGAGAATCATATTTAGAATTCAGAGAAGACTCAAATATTTATCATGAATAATCTGAACATAAACTCATAATTCATCGGATCCCAACAAACGCACCACACAAAAGAATTACATCGGATAGATCAAAGCAAAGATGTGATGATCATTGTATTAAAGATCAAGAGGGAGAGAGATAGACATCTAGGTACTAACTATGGATCCGTAGGTCTATGGTTAACTACTCACACATCACCATGGGAGCAACAAGGATGATGTAGAGGCCCTCCGTGCCCGACCCCCATCCGGCAAGGCACCAGAAGAGGGCTCCAGATGGGCACATGGCGGAATAGAGACTTGCAACGGCGAAAAAAGTGTTTCGGAAGTCTCTGTAGGGTTTTTGGGATATACGTGAATTTATAGGATGAAGAGGTACGTAAGGAGGCAACTGAGGGGAGCACGAGGCAACAGGGTGCGCCCCTAGGCCCTAGCCACACCCCGTTAGCTCGTGCTTCCTTCGTGAGTCTTCTCGCCTCCTCCCGAAGCTTCTAGGTCTTCTTTTGATACAAAAAAAATTAAAAAATCATGGCAGTTTGACTTCGTTTGGTACTGTAACCTAAAAATCCAAAAAACATGCAGAAGACAACAACTGACACTTGACACTGGGCGAAATAGGTTAGTGCTAAAAATAATGTTAATTGGTATATAAACTCCCCAAAAGTATCCTAGAATGATAATATAATAGCATGAAACAATAAAAAATTATAGATACCTTGAAGACGTATCAGTTACAGACTCTTCGTTCCGGACCGGCAAAAATAAGCGTGTAGGTATGAGTTGGCTCGTCTCAATCCCGCAAACCGCGGTGCGTCGTGATGTGGCGAGGCGTGGCGAGGCGAGGGAGGAGGAGTGTGCGAGGGTCTCTTCTCTTCTCATGCTCGTACAAGTGTTAGAAGAGCTCACCTTATAAGAAGGTGTAACTCTCTCCCAACTAGTGGTATGGGACTAAATTTTAGTCCCATTCACACCACACAAATAGCCAAGGAAATGGGCCAAGAGAATTTCAGATTTTAGTTGGGTTTTGGGCCAAAGGCCTACTAGCAAAAATCCAACACTTCTTGGAGCGGGCTCTTCTCAAATAGGGATTCTCTCAGCTATGGGTGGCTTATGTGATGATTTGTTTTTGATCCGTAATTTTTGATGTTAAATTTAATGGCAAGCTATTGGAATCCTTCTCTCCATCAAGAGGTCTCAAACAAAGTGACTCATTGTCTCCTTTTTATTTCTATTTATTGCCGACTCTTCGTCTGGCTTGGTGAATAAGGCAATGGTGAAGCATGGACTAGAACTAGTGAAAATGGAGGACATCACCTATCTCATCTATTTTCTGCGGATGATTCACTAATGTTTTTTCGGGCGTATGCTCAATAGGCAACAGTTGTGAAAGGTTTGTTGAACACTTACGCATCATCCACGGGATAACTTATTAACCCCTCAAAGTGTTTCATGCTTTTCTCTAAAAAATGCTCAACGGCTGTTATAGATGAAGCGAAGGATACTCTTCAAATCTCTCAGGAGGTGTTTGATCCTAAATATCTGGGACTTTGTGTTCCTGATGGGAGAATGCACAAGGGTCGCTTTGAATCATTATTGGATAGACTTACTAAAATATTGGGAAATTTGAGTGAGTAGTATATGTCATCTGAAAGTAAAGAAATTCTAATTAAGTTCTGTCGCACAAGCAATTCCAACGTATGTCATGAGTATCTTTCGGTTATCAACCTCAGCTTCTGATGAGATGACTCACTTAATATAGCAATACCGATGGAGCATAGAGAAGGGGAAAAGGAAAATGCAATGGCTAAGTTGGGATAAAATGATCATGCAAAAATCTAACGGATATATGGGATTCCGTGATATGGATACTTTTAACCAAGACCTCCTAGCAAAACAGGCTTGACGCTTCTTGAAATCTTTGAATAACTTTTGTGCACGACTTTTTCCTACAAAGTATTATCCCCATGAGAATGTAATGGAGATGGTTTTTTTTCGAGCAACGTGTGTGTGGTATGACGTAGTATAGAGCATGGTCTTGAATTGTTAAAGAAAGAGCTCATTTGAAGGATGGGTAAAGGCACTCAGATTTGTACTTGGCGGGACCCATGGATTCTTTGTGGTCCTACTTTCAAACCAGTCACTTCAAAACGGAATTGCTGATTGAACCGAATTTCTGACTTCATACATGACGATAGAATTTGAAATGTACGGTTACCTAACACACATTTTTGGGTCATGAATGTGCTGCACATTCAAAAAATTCATACATCACTAAGACAGTGTCATGATTTTTTAGCCTGACAACCGAAGAAAAGTGGTTGTTTTACTGTGAGAAGTGCTTGCCATTTAGCTATATAAAATCACGAAGAAGCCTTCTCCAACGGAGCGTCGAGCGCTCATCCTGATGGTGCAAGAAATAAAACTCGTTATCCTGAATTTAACTTTTGCCAAGCTCACGAGGAAGCCTTCTCCAATTTTTGCGAGCTGATTGTAACTCTGCATGTATTCCGTATGAAATAAAACTCTTTATCCTGGCAAAACAAAGTGGCTATATACTAGTCGAGTGAAATTTTGCAGGGAACGCGTGAGAGTGAGTCCAACCAAACCCTCCGCCGACCGCCGTACCCGTGCGCGTGCGAGACCGCCGCGGGGAGCGAGCGACCCAGGCCGAGATCGGGAAATTTCCCCATCTGCGCCCCCCACCCCCACCACACCCGCTCCGTCCCACGGCATGGATCCCGTCGCCGACGCGCCGGACCCGCCGGGCTCTGCGGCCACCGTCCTCGACACCCTGGGCGAGGAGGTGCTGGCGGTCATGTCCCCGGTCTCCATCTGCATGGCCCTCGTCGTCCTTCTCATCACGCTCCTCGCGCCGCCCTCCTCCCCCCCCTCCGCGCCGCCCCCCGTCACCGCCGCCACGCTCGTCTACCTCGAGTCCCCCTCCGACTCCCCGGCCCAGAAGCTCGTCGGCGCGCTCCTCGACGCCGTCGTCTTCATCGCGCTCGTCGCCGTCGTCACGTTCGTCCTTGTCGCGCTCTACTACTACCGCTGCACCGGCTTCCTCAAGAACTACATGCGCTTCTCCGCCTTCTTCGTCCTCTTCTCCATGGGCGGCGCCATCGCCGTCGCCCTCCTCCGCCGCCTCGACGCCCCGCTCGACGCGCCCACCGCGCTCCTGCTCCTATTCAACGCATCAGCCGTCGGCGTCCTCTCCGTCTTCGCATCCGCGGTACCCATCCTCGTCCGCCAGGGATACATGGTCGCGCTCGCCGTCATCGTCGCCGCCTGGCTCTCCAGGCTCCCCGAGTGGACCACCTGGATCATGCTCCTCGCCCTCGCCGTTTATGACCTCGTCGCCGTGCTCGCGCCAAGGGGCCCGCTCAGGATGCTTGTGGAGCTCGCATCATCCAGGGACGACGAACTCCCGGCGCTCATCTACGAATCACGCCCCACGGTAGGCCCAGCCGAGACTTCCTCCTCCTATGCTCCGGCAATGTGGTCCGAGGAGTCGCAGCACCACGATTCTGCTGCACGATCGGGTCCAAACCTCTATGACAGGGTGGGTCAGCACGATGATTCGGCTCCTGCCATGGTAGAAATGAGGGATCTTGGCTCAACAAGCCGTGACATGGCTACCTCAAATCAAGCTGTAACAGGGCAGACATCAAATCAAGGTGGGAGTGCACAGCATGCTGTCATTCAGATCGAGCGGCGTCAGGAAGAAGAATTAGAGACAGCTCCATTGGTGTCAGCGGCATCTGCCAACCCTACCGTCGCCAATGAGGAACATACACAAATTTCTTCATCAGAACCTCCCGAGGAGGAGTTTGAGATGTTTGAGTCTAGCAGGGGCATCAAGCTGGGACTTGGCGATTTTGTCTTCTACAGCGTGCTTGTGGGGAGGGCTGCCATGTATGATCTCATGACGGTGTATGCGTGCTACCTTGCCATCATCGCCGGGCTTGGCTGCACCCTCATCTTGCTGTCGATATGCAGACATGCATTGCCGGCACTCCCAATCTCCATCATGCTGGGAGTCGTGTTCTACTTCTTGACGCGGTTGCTGATGGAGCCATTTGTTGTCGGTGCTTCAACCAATTTGGTCATGTTCTGAGTTGCTTCGACCAATTTGGTGATGTTCTGAGTTCTGACTAATGTTATGTTGTCCTTGTTACATGTGTGTCAAGCGAAAAAGCAATTGAGAACATCATGTGGGAGTGATTACTAGTTTGTTGGTCACATCTTGTAGGTAGACAGTCATGTAGTTATGTTATGACTAGGAAATGTCATTGAGACTTTAGACTCTTAAGTAAGGTAACATCAGTTTTATCTGGGATTAACCAGTCCATGTCTTGTCGTATAGTTCTATCAACATTGCATGGTATTCGAGAATAACACATTTGCAATTTAAGTATCATTTTTTATTCTTGCGTTCTTCTTGTTTTTTGCTGGTGTTCTCCATTAGATTAGTGATAAAGTAAACCGATCATGTTTTTAATCAATCTGCCTGCAATTTACTTTACTTTTCTTTTCATGTCTGTTATTGTTTCTGATACATTGTACTAATAGATAGGGAATAGAGTTATCAAGCAAATGTATTATTTCAAAGCCATTTATTGGCAATTCAGGAGTGCAGCAGCTGTTTGTTGGTAATGTTTGTCTTTCTTATTTGATTCTAGGATTGACCATATTCCTCTTGTCTGCATGAATTGAATTGACAAGCCGGGAATATTTGTTTTTGTTTGTCTTTTGAAGGAAAAATAGCATGAAACTCCCCGTGTTCAAATTCAGGAGTAGCGTTTTGTGTGTGTCCACACAAGAGTAACAAAATCAAGACTTTGTTAGTTTGTACTCCCTCCGTTCCTAAATATAAGTCTTTTAAACGATTTCACTAGGGGACTACATACGGAACAAAATGAGTGAATCTACACTTTAAAATATGTCTATATACATCCGTATGTAGTCCTTTAGTGAAATCTCTAAAAAGACATATATTATGGAACGAAGGGAGTAGTTGCTTATTTTACTGCATTGTGCTTTGTGTTGTTTATCATGGACGCTGGAGAGCCAAGCATTTAGCTGTATTTAGTTGTAGTGAGCAGAAGTGCTTAGAGTCTTTTGTTGTGCCCTTGCATACATGCATACATTCAGTATTCTCCTCAGAAAATCTTTGTTTTTGTGTCATTTTGACATACATACACACATTCAGTACTCTACTTGAGCTGTACATGTTCTTTGTTTTTGTGTCATTTTGACATATAAATTGATTTGTCACCTCACAACATTTTGGTTGTACATACGATATGGCGTTTGTTGAGTATCCATCCAGTAGTTGAGTTGCCCATCATCCTATCAGTGTTCCTTGAGGTAATGAAGGGGTGTTTGAGATTTGCGTTGTGTTTCAGACCCGCTGCTTGACTGTTCTATGTGGTTGATGTACCACTCGGGCGAGGAGGGGCGGTCGCCCTCCCTCCCTATCCTTCCTCCGGCAGGCAGCAGTGACGACAGGAGTAGTAGTCAGTTCAGTCCAGTGGCGGCGCTGCATCTACTCCGCTTTTATATTGCTTTTATATTATGAGACGGAGAAAGTATAATTTTGCGAAGGGGTACATTCAGGAGAGACAATGGGCTGGATTGGGCTACGTTTGCACCCAGGAAAAGCCCAATTAGGCTAATGCCGTGTTTGGATTCTCGTTTTTCTCCTAAATACATTTGTAAAATATATAGATCTTCGATGGTTCTTTTGGTTTCCGATTGTAAATAGCTAAATTACATTTGGAAAGTAAATACACTTGTATTAAATTACAACCAAACCAAGCGCGACGTAAGGGCAGTAGGGTGTGCACGGTGAAAATCGAATCCCCTCGCTCATGTTTGTCTTCTTATCCCTCAAGAGAAAAATGCCCGTCTTTCTAATCCCTAGCTCCCTGCGTGCGCATACCAGGCCAAATCACTATTTTGACCTTTTGACGAAACTTGAGCGCAATTTGACCTTTGTTTGGAAGTAATTGGATATTGTTTAGTAGTACAGTGAGACTTCCGCGGCGTCTCGCGCTATGCCCTTTTTGAGCTCTCCATCGACGCGTCTGGACAACGTTTGGTGGTCGCGGGCTGCCTCCTAGGCTTGTGGTCCATGGTGGACGGAGACAAGTTGGAAGTGGATGTGGCACGAGCTCTCTTCCCTTAATAAGTCAGAGGTATTCTTTAAGGGAAAAAATTACATCTAGTCGATCCGTTGATCCATCCGTCGCCCGTTCGTCCGTTAGATCTCGCCTCGATCACGAACCATTTTCTGAAACTGGCTCGTTGTTTCAGAAACTGAAGCGTTGTTTCAGGAACGGGGGCTGAAGCTGGAGCACTCCAGGTTCCTCGTTGTGGCTCTTCTGCTACCGGGGACGAGCCTGTCGGAGTCCGGCGAACCGCCGCCGCCGTCGATCTTCGCTAGCTCGCCGGATCCCCACCTCACCGACAAGATCCAACCCCTCGCCGGATCGCCGGATCCCCACCTCGCGCGGAGAACGAGGAGGTGTGCGGTGCGGACGCCGGCGAGCTCCAGCCGCCGGGGAGCTTCTCTGCCTCGCTGGAGACGCGTCCCTGCTCGCGCGTCCGACTCTCCGTTGAGCATGGATCCCGGCTGCAACGTGACTTTCGTTGTAAAAATTCCTAAAACTCGACCGCTGTTTCAAAAAATTCTTCTGTAAAAATACCTATGTTACAGAAAGACGAAAAAATATTTATTCTGCAACAAGAAAATTGTTTCTGAAACTCGATCGTTGTTTCAGGAATTAACGGATCCAAAGTTTATTTATTGCAACAAAGCAAAAGTTTCCGCAACTCGAGCGTCGTTTTAGGAAATAACTACTGATCATGCGTCGGGGATGCGAGACGTTAGATTGGCATCCGACGGCTAGCTAGGTGACGAATAATTTTTAAAAATCATCCGACGGACACGTAACGTTTCCCATTTTTTAATATGGAGGATTGCCCTCTATAGCAACTTGCTCTTTCAGGAAACTTCAGTAGTCGATGTTGTGCAGGTGATGCGGTCATGGCGTTTCGTCATGCCAAGTGGTTCGTCTCTGGTGATGGCGAGGTTCAATTCAGGCGATGGTTGCTAGGGACCAGATCATATTTCTGGCTTTCAGTTTGTGGTCCTCCATGTAAAAGTCAGGGGCTTAGTTGTAATTTCCTGTTTCATTTGGATCCTGATGTAAAATGTGCTTTGATAATTATCTAATAAAAAGACTGGGTCCTTGGGGACCCTTCTACTGTTCAAAAATAATAAAAAAAAAATTGCTAATTTTAATCAACAAAGGGGAGGTCCAGTGCATTGAAGCTAGTGAGGTCAAGGGACATGAGGTCTTGAGTCCGTTAAAAAGTCAACTTTTTTTTATCACCGTTGACGTTATGTTCTACAAAACACATTTCAATATCGTAGTAAGTAGATGTAACGTGTTCTTATTTGAGATTAGCAAAAGGGTTTGTGCGTTGCAACGGATGAACAACAAAAGGTTAAAATTTACAACCCCAAAATAAAACAATTTGAATTTAGTGAAATTGTACCAATCTGCCGTTAATTTTACAAATCAATGATTAATTAAGAAAACTCGTTCAAGAAAGCCAAGAACAATAGAGATCCAATTTTTGACCCCTAAGGAAAAAGAAATAGATCGGCGAACAAAATGGATCAATGATTTTTATTGGTGTATACATTCAATACGACATTTTCATAATACGGTTTTAATTTATGGTCCCAAGGGAATGTTTCTCCTTTAATTATCCATCTATCTCAAGAATCTTGATTCGCATATAATAGGGAGGTAGACAACTCATTATACCTAAAAACATAAATATGTATATAAACGGGTACGAAGGAATGTAAGGGAGCAAGGTGAGACTATTTAGTGAGACTAATTGATCTTTTTTCCTTAGGCTCTTTTCCTTAGGCTCAATAACATCCGTAATGTGACAACGAGCCGATGCTCAAAAATAGAAGCGGGTGCGCGAAATTTTTAATCATTATATAAATCACTACACAAGGACCAAAAAACTTGAGAATTCTGCCTTTCTTTATGATAGCCTTCGTCACACAAGAACCCCTCAAAACAAAATTTAAGAAAATATAATTGCATCGTCCACGTAAAGACCCACAACATGCCGAGGTCCCAAAGAAATTTATATAAACCAATGGTTAAGCGTCCCAAGGACACCCGATACAATCATCTATCTACTTAGAGCTAACCCAGCACAACATCATCTTGCACGTGTATTTTTTTTTCTTTTACAATACGCATGTCCAACATCCGTTTAATTTGCCCATCGGGCAATATGCTCCCCTCCAATTTAATTAGCTAGCACACCGATTTGCATTGGCACATATGCATGCCTCCTTTATCAGCTCCCACCGTAACAGTACTTGGTCCATAAAAAAGAAGTAATTTAGATGGTAGTACGTAGAGCGATATCCAACACCTTCTAATCGGTTCGATTAAAAAAAAGCAGTAGCCATCTAGCCCGGCGAGCAACCTATCTTATCCACAAGCTCGCCATTGGTCAGCCTCTTCTCCTTCCAGCGCTACGCGTCCCCTTGCCCCGTGCTCCGCCGGAGCGCCATGGACGTCCGCCGACTCCTCTTGCAATGGTCCGTGGCCCGCCAGAGCGCCATGGACGTCCGCCGCCCCTTGCTCTGATCGACGCCCGACGTCTTCTTTTCCCCTCTCTTGATTTCCGATGCCGCTTCCTCTTTGTCGTTGCTGCGTTTAATTTCTTCAGGGACCGTTTGCTGATTCCTTTTTCCCTTCCTTCGTTTCCTTCCTAATTTCAAGGCCGCTTGTTGATTCTCTAGGCTGTACGTATATAAAATAGCGAGATTAGATGTAAAGGAGCAAGGTGGGATTATTTTGACTATAACTGTAGGAAGAACCCTCCTCTAGCACATGTATTTTTAAAGCCCCACCGTCCAGCTATGTGGGCCGATGCCGGCAGATTAGAGCGAGGCACGACGTATAAAATCAGACAAACAATGACAACCAGTAGAATGCTGGTGCGTTGCCACGGGCTCTTACGATATTTTATGAGTTATACAAAGGTAATGCACGTTACTTTTTACATGTAGAGACTATATAACATTAGCACAGTTACTTAATAATAAAAGTCCTGCAATGTAAATTCATAACAAAAAAGTAAATTGACGACATGTCCATGTAACAAATTGAGCGATGATCAAACTAAATCCATTACAAATTATTAAGATCTATTTGATGCGCTTAAGAAATTCTGCCATAATATGAGGAAAGTTGCCTTTAGCTTCATTCCCACGATGTTCTAGCAAGTATAATAAGAATTGCTTCCTCAACTCACACCCATCCTACACAATCAATGTATGTAGTTAGCGTGAATATTTCACATCGAATGGCTTAAAACATGTAACGAACAATATTCAATGTGCAGACCGGCTTGACCAGTTCTTTACCGTTCCATCAAAGCATAAAATGAAAAACAAGTAGGCAGTGCCTTTTTCCTAAGTTGTGATATTCATTTCCATCCTCCATAACTTCGGATTGCTTGCAGCATTCTCCATCAAGTCCTTCCCTGAAGTTTTGATAGATCCAACATTTTCTCAAATGGAAATGATAGGAATTAGCGACCGACTCAATTATTCCATCGACCGCTTCCCAGTGAAGCATATATCTTTAGGATATTCATGCACATTAAGCAACCCATCATCTATGCCTCCCGAGTCAAGCTCATTGCCACCGTGAATGGCATATCTGGCTCAAAATCCTACAACTTTTCACGCCCACACGAACATTGCTTTTTTTACACAAGCCAAGTAAATCCTTATGTATAGAACATTATTCAGATTTATTAACTGAAAGTAATTAAGAGTTGGATGGTCAAAACCATTTACAGTTAAGACAATGTTTGCTCGCATATGAAAAAAAATCATAATTATTTTGGATATAGTCACAAGAATATGTAGTGGTTGGTAAGGCATGAAACAATCAACGTGTATAGAGTAGAAAACTTATTACTAAAGCACATAATATTCTATGTTACCTGCATTAGAAGTTGTGAGGCTCGTGAATCCAGGGGGAGGCCGCAAAGTCAGACCATGATCTCCTCGTCGTGATTTTTGCTTCTGATGCACCTGTGGAGGAGGAAATTAGGCTGCCCCAGCTCTAGGTTAAACTACATGTAGTAATTTATTCTTGTCAAGGATATTTCTATCCCTCGAAGTATTAGTCCTCCTTGCATCCGTAAGCAATCCGAGGTGCGAAAACCAGACGAGGTGGGGCAAACGATGGTAAATAAATTTGGCGGGGCATCTATACCTAAAAAACTAATCATGCGAGTCACTTCTATTTTTTACCATCAGATCAATATCCAATGTTTAGGAGCATGCCACCAAATGTTTATATTCCTCCCACACCATCTTCCTCCTCCCCCGCGACGGTTCCTCCTACTTTCCCGTGGCCTACACAAGCCTAACCACCTGCCTCCGCCCTCTGGGGTGCCTGCTATCGCTGCCCCGCCCTCCCCTCGACATCCCCCATCGTCGTGTTTCCCCTCCCATTGTTAATTTTCGGACTCCCGCCGGCTCCCACTCGTACACGGCTCAACATCGCCGTCCCCACATTCAGCCTCATGCAAAGCAGAAAGTGACTAACGCAAAAAAAAAAAAAAATCGGGCATGTGAGATTTTGCAAAACCGATAAATCAAATAACTATACTTTTAGATACATACTTCACGTTGCAAATTTATCATCATACGTCAATCATGTTTTAGCAACTTGATCAAACAATGATTGAAGAATTATTTGATATCACAATGATGTAATTTCTCCTTCATCTGAAGGTCCACATGAATCACATTCTCTTTATAATTTTGTTTACCTAATCATTTACTTCCCATCTTCTTACAGAAAATGGAAGTGATTGTACAAATTTATTAGTTACTCATGTCTAATGGCTTGTCCTATTTGTCACGAGACTACTCCACTAAATATCGAGCTTCACAATAACCCCAACGATCATCCTAAATGATTTTACCATCTTCCTCTCCAATAATTGTGTGGAGCTGCCAAAGTTGTGGACTTCAAAAAAATACAATGAACATGAGCATTGATGGAAAGGGAACAGTTGCAAGACGATCACGATCTAACCTTGGGGCGCAACTTCGCTTTCATCCTATGCCAACTCCTTTGGTCTCTCCCTCGTTTCTCTCAGCTTCATCGCCCCCTCCTTCTTCATCCCCCCATCTTTCTCCTTCCTTGTTGCATCATCTCTGTTGGTGTCTATCATTCATACCCTCCCGCTCGCTACCATCATTTCCTCCTACTCCAGCTCGACAAGTGTCTCAACATCACCTTCCATTACACATAGCACTATTTGTGTTGCTGCATACTATTGAACAAAAAAAATCAAAAAAATAGAGCTCCTTCGTGACGAGTGAGCAACTACAACAAATAGGAGTCACCTTTGCCCTATTGAAAGAAATTTTATGTTAAGGTCTAGCAAAATAGCCGAAAAACATACACAAAACTTGATAAGTTCAAAGGCAAAAAAACAACATTATTTGAAGTTCACCATCCTTTGGAAATCTTCCTTAAACTTTACCAGGTCTATGGAAACTTGACCAATGGATGCATTATAATGTTTCTTGGGTGTACTTTCCCCATGCTAGTTGGCTGATAAATTTACATAAACCTTTTTGTCCCGTGAAAGCCATTTTATAACTGCTCCAACTAAAGTGGGGAAAAAGACAAGAGTTAAAGAATTCAATAATATAAGATCTTACTGATCTTTCTTATTCCCTTATGGATCATAAACACATGTAGATCAACTACATACAATAAAAAATGTTTTTATTTTAAAGCGGAGGTCGAGGCACACACACATATACTCAATCAACATGACTGATTGTCCTCCTAGATTATTGCTACAATATCAGTCAGCTCCTTTAGGTAACCGCAGAAAGTAACCTAAATGGTAAGGGAGGTCCATTTAATACAAATGAAGTAGCATAAATCATCATAAGTATAATATGCAACCAATCGTAAATTAACATTTTCGAATGACCGAAGTTGTACATCAAGTTATGCTCATACCTCATTTTATTGACTTTGAACTAAAAATCAAATTACTCATATGCTCTGCCGCACACTCCCTCGCCGCATCTACCACGTACTGCCCTCTAGGATAGGCTGACGAAGGTCTTGGTGATGTCAAACATGACATGTCGCCACCGAAGCCGATGGGCAGCATTTAGCTGCACTGCGAGAAGGCCTCGGTCTGCATCCCAAGGCTTCACTGTACTAATATATTCTCAAGTACCATCTCCATAAGAAACCTATTGTCAGGTTTAGAGAGCATACCAAAATTGAGTTACGAAACAGAAATAAAGAAAAACAAATCAAATCTCTATTGGGAAATTGACATGTGCAGGCCTGAAACCACATCGTTGTTCCGGTCAGAGTACTAAACCTGGAGAGCAATATGCACTCTAACTGCGCTAACTGAGGTACACAAAATGAATATTCTGACAATGACGAGAACTTTTGAAAATCATTAATTAAATGGATTTAAGATTGTAAACTACATAATCTGCAATAATTATAGAGGCATGGTAAAAATTCACAAACTTGTTGCTGAAGATACAAAAATCAAATGATTCGTACATAATTCATGAGATTTAAAACTGACAATAACAAGAATTATTTGATGTCCTAATGACAGGGAAAGGACAGAATATACACATAAGATTCCTCTTTACCAGTTTACCTTGAATACCTTGATGAAAGAAACAGATAAATTCACCCTGGTTATTAGTGCGAGAACCTCGTCAGTCGGATACAAATTGGACTTCTGGTGGCTCCACTGACGAAATGAGGCAAGGGATGTCTATTGTTGTGACTATATTTTTCAGTCAGTGCGGTCATGTGAATTATATTTTCCATCATAAAGGTTGCGTCAAAAGTTGGAGGATCGACATGACCATAGAGCAGAAACTGAACTTGAGGTTTTCAGTAGCACAGGTTGTGAATTGCATCTCCAATACCATGGGGAAGTACCGAAAATAACCGGCCTCGTGTAGGGCAGAAGCACGACAGCCAGACATGTCAAATGACTCTAATGACTTGCCATCCCAGTAAAGAAGTCGCTGAAACAAAGTGATTACATTAGGATCCCGCAAATCCAAGAAAGAGAATAGTCATAGTAGCTGCTGCCCGACTGTCATGTTTCTAGTATTGTCCAAAACAAGACTGAGTCATCACACGACGACGATAGCAATGCCCTGCAGCCGGCAGGAACACTGATGTCTATATCCCATTAGACAATGGTATTAAAGAACATACCAAACCATTGTAATTGTAGCAGGTTAATGTTTCCAAGCATTAGATCTTCCAATAAGCATGTTTTACAAGCAAATCAAATATAATATGAGAAGCGCTACGCATCCACCGGTAGATGTTTAGTAAGCATTCGTCATCATGATAAACGTTGGATCTTCACACGTGCAGCCATCCGCACCCGTCCGATCTAACTCCTGACCCGCGACTCGGTCGCCTCCCCTCACACATTAATTCTTGAAGCAACAAACCAGTTGCGAAAAAACCCGCTTTGTTTCGACCTTGACAGAGCTGCGGACGGCAATAGAATTTTTTCTACAATAAAGATTATGTATTTATGTTGTAGAAATACCTGTGTATTTTTTCTGCGACATAATTTGTTATACAATGTCTTATGCAACAAAAATCGTGTTGCGAAAACACATGTATAATTTTTTTTACAACAAAATTTATTATAGAATATTTTTTTACAACAAAGATCGTATTGTGGAAACACATGTGGATTTTTTGTAACAGATTTTGCTATAGAATATTTTCTATAACAATGATCGTGTTGCGGAAACAGCTATAAAAGAATTTTTTTAAATATTCATTGCCTTGCGAGCCGTCGGATCTGGCGTATCTAGCATTCACGCGTGCTTTATGTGAAATATCTAGCATCCGGTTCCGTTACCTCGCAAGATGCTGATACGTCCGATTGCATGCGTGCCCTGTCAGAATCCAGATCTTGCAACAAACTACTTGATGCGGAAAAGAAAATTGCGACAATGGATCAGTTGCAAATTTAAACTATAAAAAAAGATGCTTTAAAGTGGTCTGATTATAAAAGATCCGATGGTCAGAAAGGCGATTGATGTGCACACAGACAGATCCGCCGGCTGACCAAAAACTTTTCCCTTATAATATTTCTAAAATATGGAAGTAGTTCACAATCACATACACACAGCAAGTTAATAAAAATGAGCTTTCAAATCTTAAAACTACTACAAATATTTCTAGACAGTAACATAACTAAAGGGCAGTAGAAGGCCAAGCCAACATATACCGGGGACAATGTGCAGAAAAGGGGCTGCTCCCCTGATCCGGTGTACTACATGAGTCGCTCAACGGATGAAGACAACATTCTTTTGCTCACTCAATGCCTATTTTTCAGGCTATTTGGCGGCTCATGCTGCTACCTGCAACCTCGGCTACTTTAGGCCCCTCCAGCGACACCAGCCGCCTCTCAGATTGAGTGGAAAGTTCCGCTGCCAGTCTTGCTGCCCCGAAGAAGAAGGGATGGAACTACTTAGTGCAGGCTATCTGGTGGTTCACGTGGAAGGAGCGAAACACCAGAATTGTCCGCAACTTAAGTTCCACCATTTTGAGTGTCTTCAACCTGATGTTGGATGAGATCTCACTTTGGAAAGAAGCCGGACGTCCCAAGATCATGCCCTAGGTTAATAGACACCGGCAGCCTGATTTTTTCTTAGCTAACCTTGTTGTCGTTGTACATGTGTTGTTTTTTCCTCTTGTTTATGGGTACCTGTTACAAACGACTGCTTTTATAAATGAAATGAAAAAGCTGTTCCGTCAGCATTTAGTCAAAACATAGCAGATTATATCCCGATCTTTCACACCCAATAATTACTTGTCTTCTCCTTTATAACATATTGTATATCTACTTTCCACATATATCTATCATCTATAAATATAATCATCGTTCCTACTTAACATTGAAACGTTCAGTATGGATGCATAATATAAACCCATATGCAATAATTGATACTTGTATGTTACTGGGTGAAGGGAGTATGTAAGCTGCATCATACGAATCCAAAAGAAATTGGAATTCTGCAAGGAGCAAACGAATCCCTATGTGAGAAGGACTCTTTCCTCGATTTTGGCTATTTTTATATTATGAACGAAACAGCGGCAAAGCCGATGTGACCTCATTTGGTCTGATCCCTATGAGAGAATGCAAGGCCCTGGCCAATCAGGCACTAAATCATACTCTTCTTATTGTATGAATTATGAATGAATGAATGAAACAGAGAAGTACATTTATCACATACCAAATAGAACAGGATTAGAATGCAAATTCAGGGAGGAGGGGGGGGGGGGGCATTACATACCCGGTGTTCGTTCACATCGGCTGCCTCAGTCCATGCCGTTCTCTAACAAAATTATTAGAATGCCAATGGATGCCCTTTTCCATAAATTGATAAATGTGAGATTCCAAGAGACCTATAGATGTGCGAGTTGCTCTTTCACCAATTCCCTTTTTGTCTCTAGCTGCCTTGCCACTGCATATAGAGTTCAGTCTATCATCAGAAAATTCAGCTACAAGCCTACAACAACGCAACAAAAATGTGTACAAGGCATAATACTGATTGTGACTAAAAGATTCATATTGTATAACTGTACTTCGCAAAGAAGCATTTACCTACAGGATAAAAATAAAGTAATAAAATAAGCACAATACACATCACTAATTTGTGAATTTTCGTAAAGAAAGAGAAGGTATTAATAAAGAATAGTACAAATCTGAAGCATACCCACGCTCCGGCTGTTCAATCCAACAACTATCTCAAATGATAGTTTTTTCACTCCCGAGGGCCTCTCACATTCTTGACAGGCCAGTTGATGTTTCAAACGTATAACCATCTGCACTTGCTGCAAAAGACTGCATTACTATATTGGGATAGCAGTACGAGGCAACTAAAACACAACAACAGTGCATCGCTAAAATGTTGGCATAGCCGATCTGAGCAAATATTTCCAACATGATATTCTTTTAACTTCTAACTTTCGAAACAGATAGAAACACTAAATTACAAGCTTGAAGATCTACCATCCACTATGAAAGCATTGGATTCATGATGTCATTCGCTTTCACCTATTGGGCATATATTATTGTATCAAACTAATGGAGAAAACACACATAAGTATATATAATAACTGTGTATGAAGCTTAGGAGAGGATACTGAATATTAGATGCTGATAGTGACCTTTTCGACACATTTCAAGGTGAGATCATATTGACGTAAACTCCTACAGGTGCATAACATCCAGGTCGAGTATTTGACCAAGTATTGCATTGCAATTCGCAAACATTATTGTCGAGTATTGAGTACACCAAGGAGACCTACTTGCTATTTTAAAACTACACGAGGGAGCCTGCTAACTTTCAATATGACAATTTATGACAGGTTAGAATAAAAAAAATTGATCTATCCACACTATTTCAATATGACCCAAGACACTTGTGCAATTACAGATGCCACATCAAGTCAAGAAAGGTAAAAGGCACATGCATATACTAATTCACGATTTGTAGCAGCAATGTAATTAATGATTTTTTATAGATGTAAAACAAAAAGGAAACACCTACAAATCCTGTCAAGATTAGAATCAACAATCAGACTTGCTACAGGATTTCCAAATATAGCAGATACCAAAATACGCTCATAATACTGTATGCCTAAGAACTAATCTGATTTCCGTCCTTATACACCCCCAGCTAACAAATCATATGCATTGTCATCTCAAGTGAAAGCATCACATTACGGGAAGTCACCTGCAAAATAGAAAGATGTTCGCCTAACGATGCATTGGCACAACGTATATGTTCCATAAGTATCCCTTGCTCTGCCGCATGGGCACGAGCTCAGTCCTGAGACCTGCTAGCTCTGGGCATCAGTCATGTGAAAATCTGAACCTAAGCCAAAAACATGGAAGCATAAAAAATCAGTTACTATTAAAAATGTATTGACTTTCCAAAAAACTAAGGTCTAAATAGTAGTTAACTACATGGAAGAACATCTCACAAACATGCTGATCATATTCTTGATGTCCCTCACGGCCCTCCGGTTCATGTTGATGCCTTCATAGCCGTCTCCGACGCATATTTTACTTCCTGCACTGTCACAATCTAGTGGTTCCGAAATCTCACGGCTTGCACATGATTCTCAATTGCTGATGGAACGCATGTAGAAAATCGCAAAAACAAAATTCTCTTTCAAAAACCGAAAAACCTAGGGATCCACTGCCGCCTCCTCGAGTGCATTGATCCGGCAACGATAAAGCAAGCGTGCATAGAGGAGAAACACCAGCCTAGGTGACAACACCAGATGCCCAAATCCGGCCACACTTGACGGATAGCCTCAATAGCTGTGGCGTCACAGCGTGTCAGCTCCATCCTCGACCAAGGGACGACAATCATCTCTCTTCCTCGGAGGCGAGCTCGGCCGTTCCCTAACTCTATGTGTCTCTCGCCTGGCATAATATCAAGTTGAACCTGAAATAGCAGAAGCATTTTCAGTTTCATCAATATGTGAACATATACTTGTATTGCTGGTCTAGAATCATTTGCAGGTTCAAGATAATGCATATAGATCTTGTTTGATATGCATACCAACGCCACCTCCGCCTTGGCGGCCACATCGAACATGCCGCACGTGTGCCACATCGAACATGCAAAATTGGCGATGAAACATAGTATTAAAGAATAGTCTACTACTAAGTCCTTCTAGAATATGTGCTAGCCAACAAGCATTTTCAAGTTCAACATCAATATGCATTAAAAAGCATCTCAATTGGCCAATATATATTCTATTATTACCATATTAGCTGATCTTCTGCTTCAGTGAAAACATGCTTCTCTTCCTCAGGTTGTGCAATTTGTTCATCACTTTCACTCCAGATTAGAGCCTCGTTGCGAGCTGAATCATAGTAAATTCTCCTCCTACCAGCAATTGATTGATCATCGGCCATTCTTTGGTTTCTGCACTGTGTTGTTTCAGAAAGAATAAATATCAAAGACAAAAGAAATGCAAGAATTGTCCTTACACTGACGTATGAGCCATATAACAAAATCAAACTACTCAGAATGAATCCAGCTAATGAACTTTTGCTAAGTAGCACGACACATCGATCATGTCAATAGTCATATTTCTCGGAAAGATCATGGATATAAAAAATGCTTACAGATTTGCATATGTTCTTAAACTACGGAAGTCAAATTTCACCACTTAATCCAGAGCAATATCATTAATAATGCTATCTGAAGTGTAATGCTCGAGTAAGTAAATACTTCCTCCGTCCGGAATTACTTGTCGCACAAATGTATAAAAATAAATGTATCTAAAACTAAAATACATCTAGATACATCCATTCCTATGAAAAGTATTTTTACGGACGGAGGAAGTATATGATTTGTCAAATTCTTATGCAGCTCCCGAAGCTAAAAAGAAAATTTTCTAGCTATGGCTTGCATGACTAAGTTGTTCATCTGTCTGAACCATGCACATTCGAGTATCCTCCGATTTACATCTCAAGTTAATCAACTCTATCATGACTTCATGACTATGTTGTTCATCTAAATGCATGCACATTGAAGTATCCTCTCATATATCTCAAGTGAACTCTATATGGCATATGAGCTACTATAGAACTGAAGAGCAACCTATAACAGTATTAAGTCATCAAACTGGTCAAATAGAGTAGCAACACTATACTTGTCCAGGAAGATCCACGTGGTGTAGGGAGGAATCTTATCAACCGACGACAGCTTCATAATCTACAAAACGATGGTTTGTGCGCCGTTGCCGGAGCTGCAGAGCACGAGCATCCCGTCGGCCGACAGGTTCTCCTCCTGCACATGCACAACCTTCCTCTCCCCCGACCCTCTCGCCAGGTTCCACCCAACGATCCTGGACTGGCCGTCCGAGGCGAGCTGCGACAGCACATTGCTGCTCTCCGAGCCCCTCAACGCCGCCTCCGCCTTGGCAGCCACATCGAACAGGCCGCCGGTGTGCTTCTGCAACGCCCTCCTGTTTGCCTCCAGCTTCTCCTGTCAAAACACAACATAGGCACACAAGCTCAAAACAGGAGGATCACATTGAGTGACCCGAAACTCACAATTCACAAGGAATTCCGTAGATGATGCCGATGCTTTATCCTCATGGAGGTGAGGCGGGCCTGCTGGATTTGGCGCTTCATCTGCGTCAGCTTCCCGTGGAGCGCCATGAGCGCGGAGGTGCCCACGTCGAGCCACTGATCTGTCCGGTGCAGAGCACGAGATAAAACCAGGGGACGAAAAAGGATCGAAACAGATTAGATTCGGGAGGGAGATTGAGGCGGGGAACCGGGCGGCTAGGGGAATCGAAGGCCGACTAACGATACCATGGGGCCATCCCGGTGGGAGGAGGCTTTGGAGGAGGACGACGCCATGGCGATGGTTCGAGCCGCCGTAGGCCGACCACCTACTTCTCCTCGACGCGAGGCGGCCGTGGTCGGGGACGGGGTGAGGCGTCACCGTTCTTTGACAGGGTGACGCGGCCGCGGTCGGGGACGAGGCGGTCCTGCCGCAATCTGGAGGGAGCGGGGCGACCGCGATCGGGGACGTGTCGGCGCCGCCAAGGTCAGGCATGGGATCGGGTGGCCGCGGTCGGGGACTGGGGATCCCCTCGGCGATGATGACGGCGGCATAGGGTAGCGATGTGCGGGGGGTAGGATGACGATAGGGTTTTTTGACGCGCAATCTCACGTACGGGGCTGTTTTGATGTTATGCGTTTTTTTACTTGCGAGCGTTGGGAGACGAAAAATAACCAGAGGTGGACAAAAATAAACAGGTAGAGGTGGACGAAAATTAACCGGTGACGAAAATTAACCGGTGAGATCCGGCTACCAACTGCCCCTTTATTAGTAGAGATGTACCTAGCCACGAAGATTGACGCTGTATCAATTAGTACCACCTCACATATCTAAAAAATCATCTACGGTACGCAATTTTTTTAAGCAGGACGAAACCAAGAATATCAGCTTGCTTTATTAGTAGGTACTAGAAAAAAATACCCGTGCGTTGCAACGGGTAAAACAAATTCTTACACACATGATGCTCTATTTGTATTGTATTTTTTGTACGGCCACAATATCCATCTATTAACAACAAACGTGATCGATCCTAATCATCCACGTCGTCTGTAGTAGAAACAGTGATCCATCTTCAATTTCGACACTATAGGCAATGTTTTGAATTTTGATTTGATTTTTTGTGGCAACATACATTTATGTTGTGTCAATGCACTAATTTGTTTTTGAATTTTTCCGAACATTTTAGAATGTGCAACGGGGATCCGGTGCACCAGATACATCCCCATATGTGTTTTTCATGTAGAATCATAAAAGGTATAGTTCTCCTTGGCCTGTTCTAAAAGATTCAATGATTGAAAATACTTGAGATAGACTGATCTTTTGGTGTTTCAGATTACAATTGCTTCCCATATAATATCAAATTACATTTTATGTGCTCCCCGCCAAGTCATATGTGTGTACTTGCCCAATTTAAAAAAATAAACAAAAAAGTGATATATGGAGGACCCAAATCTGGGTCTTAGGTGTATGTAGAAGTTTGGTACCCCAACCAGTACGCCACTCCCACGTTCGTTGCAATTTAACGGATCGCTTATTAATAAACCAAACACGGCGCAACGCCTATTGGGCATGTATAGGCTGCATGGTTCATAATATGCCGGCCGGAGCCTTTTCTATTCCCTTGAAAATGTCTATTATGTAAAAAAAGTATGTATAGGAAGCATGCTCCATAATATACTGGCCAGAGCCTTTTTTATTCCCTTGAAAATGTACGGAATTATTACACTATGTGAAACATGTACTCGTTAGAAAAGAAAAAAAAGCATAAAAAAGTAAAAAAAGGAAGCAAAGGGATTCAAACCTGGGTCTTCAGGTTAGAAAAGCAAGGCTCTCTCCATCCCGCTAGTGTTCGACACTTGATATAGAATGGCATAGGTCGCTATAAGGAATACGCGTCGGGCGGTGATTTAAGGAAAACTGAATCGCTTTTTGACTTACGGGTGGCATGGTGAGTAATTTATGTCAACTTCAGGGGTAATTTTAATGACGGACGACATATGTACCTTGATGTTCTCTTGCAAGTCCATATGTTCTTCGGTTAATCCCTGGTAAGCATATTGTTCTCCATAGTCTGCACATGTACAGTAGGTTGAAGTGATACATAGTGAACATATGCACACTAAAGAAAGGATAAAAGAAAACAAGCCATTCGTATGCAAGAACAGAGAAAGAATACTCGGTATTTGTAGTGAAGAGGTGAAACCTGAGATGCTGCCATGGCGTCCTTGGTTGCAGAGAGCCTGGCCGACGAGCAAGCAAGAGAGGAGGAAGAAGAGGAGCAGGGAGCTCGAGGTAGTTGTGGGGCTACCACTGGCCATAACCCCCCTTCTCCAGAATGGGAAGATGGATAGGGAACAGGAGGATGGAATGGAGGTGTGCTTGTAATTAGAGAAACTGCTTAAGGGAGCAAATGCTAGAGGCTATATAGATGGCAGACGGGTGCAATATACCGCAAGAGCTCTTGTGCGTATGTGTGCGTTGCCTTGTGGCTCCGCTGTTGCCTAGCATATGTATGCATATCCCTGTGCCATACCATGCAGACGATGGTGTAGACAAGGGCGCGGTGGGGACTGGGGAAGATGGGCCAATTATTTGCGCCAATCATATGTAACATCGAAACGGCGGACACAGTGGGCAAAATCTATGCGGCAATAGTAGTAAACCTAATAGTCGGCGAAAGAAGATGCTTCAAGGAGTCTCTAAGTGAGAAATGGAAACTTATATTCAGTAGAAGAAACATGCTTCAAGGAGCTACCTGCCTAGGATGCTTGGGTAGTGATGGCGGTGAAAGCCAAGGGGAAGCAGAGCACACAGGTATGGCGTATCATCATCTCTGAACACGCAGAGGTGTATGTCTGTATGCCAGAGAAGTGTGGGAACTGGAAAAGCAACTGGGGTGAAGATGCTTGGGTTCTGCATTTCGGAGAGAGCAGCTTGGCGGAGGTGCTTGGATTTCTGCGTTTCTCCGGGCCTTGCTCTTGTTTTCTTCTCTAGCTCTCCTCTCCTCCTTCAGCACGGCGGGCGTGGTTTTGCCTCTGGATTCTGGGACAGTGTCCAGAGCCGTACCGCGCGCAGTCTGGCGATTTCTTGCAGCAGCAGTCGTAGAGAGCAATTCTCGGAAGCTCGGGATCTGTGGGGTGCATTTGGTCATATTGTTTGCGTGCTTCTTCTTCTCCTCCCTTTTTTCCTTGAAGAAGATGCACTGGCTGGCCGTGGACATTGCAGTGCTCAGCTGTGGTTGCTTTCAGTACAGAGTAGTGGCTACCACCGAGAGAGGACCAATGCTGGCGGTCACGAGACGCCAACTGGGTCAAGATCTTGGTCCAATCTGAAAAATAGCCAAGGCCGCGTACTTCAGCGGCAGCCCCACCGTCGCCGCCTCGTGCGTGGAGGCACCCACCACCGCATCAACGAGGGGAGGAGGATGAGGGGGAGGGGAGGGAGGGAGGAGGAGGACGAGGAGGGGCGACCGGGAGGAGGAGGAGGAGGAGGGGGAAGGGAGGGAGGGAGGAGGAGGAGGACGGGCGACCGGGAGGAGGAGGAGGGGGAGGGGAGAGAGGGTGTTTCCGCAAAGATGTACGATGGACGAAACGTTTTTTTTCACTTAAGAAAGGACTGCGGGTTGATTAACTGAAAATGGAGGAACTTTTTCGCAAAACTGCCATGACGAACGACTAGAAACCCTATTTGCTTTATTATTAGGGAGAGATAGATGGAGTAAACATTTTATTTTATTTAAGCTATTATTTTAATTTTGATTTAATTTTGATTTTGACTCGTCATATTGATGACGTGCACTTACGATTATACTAACGAGGCCGACCTATAAATAAACTTTATTTAAGAAAGCCTATATGTATCACTTTCACACCAGATGGAACACAAATTAAGATCGTAATTATGGTTCAATATTAACGTTCATGACTATCACACAAATAGTTCGAACATTTTTAAAATAAACCATTATGTACTTATAATGTTCATGAATTTATAAGTGTATGCACATCACAAAATTGCTTATACATTCACTACAAAAAGATAGTATAGTCCGATGGTAAGTACGCATGAATTTCACAAAAATAAGGTATATACGTACGGTCCTAGATCGTGCAACATGTATAAAGAAAGAATCTCATGCAAATATAGCATTGCCAAGGACTTATTTTTTTTCCTTCGCTCGCTCCTTGCCAACCAACATCGGTACGAAAGAAAGACGTACCATGTATTATCTAATTAGTTGCACCCTAAATTGCATTTTAAAAATAATGAACATGTAAAATAACGTCATATTCAAATTCTACACATTTTTCTAATCAAATTTCATATATAACATGTTAAAATTGGAGTTAGGGTTTAAGAGATATGTTTATTTGAAAATATATATTAATTCTTAATAGATGCAGGATGATTAACACATATATTAGGGTTTTTATGTAAAACTGGAAAAACGGTTCATAGTCACTTAAAAGAGGGACTGCGGGTTAGTTTGGATTAAATATAGGGGGTTTTGCGTAATACGTAAAAAGGTTCGACCTGACTTCCAGAAGGACTGCGTGTTAATTAATTGAAAAGACAGTGACTTTTTTTTGCAAAAGCACCAACAACGTACGACCAGAAGCAGTATTTGCTTTATTATTAGGTAAAGATTGGTCCTATCCCGTTGCACTTCGTGCCACGGCCTTGGATCATCCCCGACGATGAGCTTGTAGCTGGCTTTTCCTACTACTTGACTAGGTGGTGGCATTGCAAAAAAGGTGGATTTGCTCGAGAGGTTGTGCAAACATCATTGTTGAATTGGACTCTAGAGCTCAAGTGGGACTTGCGAGTCAGGCCATTCCCAACCCAACTTTCATCAGAATCAGCATAATCACTTTATAGGCCCTCTGCAACATCATGAGCAAGTCTTCCAGACGCCTCAAAACAAAGATAACCTAAATCTGCAGCTGGCTATTAATGTTAATGCTGCTATGGACTTGGCAGATGATGACGAGGATAATTATTTCCAAGGTTGGGGGCATTGGGCTATGCGTGAAGAAAATCTACTAGTTAATCAGGAAAACCATGAGGGAGAATTTCTCCATTTGAATGTTTTGATGGAGCCTATGGAAGAGGCGCATGAGATTCAAAAGTAGAGCAAGTTGATGATCCCAGTCATGTTACTTCATCTCAGGAGCCACTGAATAACAGTGGAGGCACAATAGCCCCTGCCAATGGACCTTTGGCGTCAATGTTACCTACTTTCCCAGATTTAAATGCGAAGATCCCTTCCACAATGGTCAACCAACTCAACATTTATCCTAAGAACTGCTTTTTGAGGAAATTTGGCACTCGAGAGAGGGGTGCTACTGCGACAACAGACCTTCCCTAGCAACGGCGCCAGGAATCCTGCTGCTACGGCTACGCCTATAGGGACTTCCTTGGCAAATATGCAAAGGATTTCCCCGCGGCCTTGGAGACTTGCGTTGGTGTTCCCTTGAAGAGGAAAGGGTGATGTAGCACATCAGCAGTAAGTATTTCCCTCAGTTTGAGAACCAAGGTATCAATCCAGTAAGAGGAGCGTTCAAGTCACAAGTACCTGCACAAAGACAAAGAGCTTGCACCCAACACTATGAAGGGGTTGTCAATCCCTTATAGATTGTTTGCAAAGTGAGAACTGAAAGCAAAGAGTAAACAAAGCAAAGTAAAAGTAAAAGTGGAAACGATAGTTGTGAATAGACTCGGGGGCCGTAGTGTTCACTAGTGGCTTCTCTCATGAAAGCAAGTAGACGGTGGTGAACGAATTACTGTCGAGCAATTGATAGAACCGCGCAAAGTCGTGACGTTATCTAAGGCAATGATTATATCTATAGGCATCACGTCCAAAACAAGTAGACCGATACTTTGTGCATCTACTACTATTACTCCACACGTCGACCGCTATCCAGCATGCATCTAGTGTATTAAGTCCAAAAGAACAGAGTAACGCCTTATGCAAGATGACATGATGTAGATGGACAATCTCATATCTACGATAAAAGCCCATCTTGTTACCCTTGATGGTAACAACATGATGCGTGCCTTGCTGCCCCTTCTGTCACTGGGAAATGTCACCACACGGTATGAACCCAAAACCAAGCACTTCTCCCATTGCAAGAATCATAGATCTAGTTGGCCAAACAAAACCCAAGACTCGGAGAGACTTACAAGGATATCAAATCATGCATATAAGAAATCAGCGAAGACTCAAATATAATTCATAGATAATGTCGTGGGTATAAGCCTGACAGTAGATGTGTAGGATACGAATGAGATGGGCAGAGTCCTAGCTCGGCGAGGTTGTATGAGTTCAGGCCCCTCTGCGGTGGAGGTAACAGCCCTACGTCTCAGTGCTCTCGGAGCTTGTTGTCGAGTGTAATATGGAATACAATGATTTTCTAACCCCTCTACGAGTGGGGGAGGGCGGCTTATATAGAGTGCGCTGCCCTCCACAACGGTTCCGGTATAAGGGCGGAGTAGTGGGGATTGAATGCATACGTTACAGGTAACGTATGCTCTAAATGCTAATAAATGCACCCGGAAACGTATGACCATTTCCCTCCAGGGAGGTTACGATGTACTGAGTGTATCCAGTCGGTTAGCTTGGTATTCTCCGAATGCTAGTATCCGACTGGATGATATAGGACCTGTTGCCGACTGGATAATGGGGATTCCTTAATTCAGTCGGGGTAGACTTAGGGTCTTGTCCTTTGTGTGGGGTAGTCCTTGGGTAGGACCTGCATGGCAGGCCTATGACCCTACCCTAGGACTATGACCCCGTCATTAGTCCCCGAATGGATTGGGGTTGAAACGACGAAGCGGTGCTTGAAGTTCGGATCCGACTGGATTAGATTCGGCTTGAGCGTTGCTTGCCTCTATCCATTTTACCTTTTCTGACCAACGATCCGAGTGGAAGTGCTTGCGAAACCGACTGTCGGGAGCCGAGTGTTTCCGCGGCATCTTTTGACGCGACCGGTCAACTGACAGCGACGGATTTTCTGGGATCTCAAATTTCGGGTTCCGCGCGCTCAGCGGGGACGACGTCAGCGCACTCGAGTAGTGCCTGATGCCTCGATTCTCGCGCCTTCAAGTCCTCCACTGATATCGCCGCGGCCGGTCGGGCGGATAAGGTTTCGGGGCCACCCGCCAGTGACCCAGTCGGAACCCTATTTAAATCTGGGCGGCGAGGCTTCTTCGTTACGCTCGCCGAATCTTTCGCTCTCGCCTGCTCCGTCTTTCTCGCCACCTCCAGCGCTCCAACACTCCCTCCTTCTCCTTCCTCTCGAGAGTTCGCCGTCGCCCCCATGACCAAGGGTCAGACCAGCAAGATGGAGGCGAGGAAGAAGAAGGGCAAGGCGGCGGCGCCTGCTCAGCGGCGGCAGCGGCCGCTGCCGGTGGGGTGGATCCAAGGAGAATTCCTCCCCTCCACGATGACGGAGGGAGATCTGCTGCAGCTGGTGGAGCACAGGGTGCTCGTGCACAAGTCCTGGAGACTGCCGGCGGAGGACGAGGTCTAGCCAGCGCCCCGGGAGGGGGAGCGCGTCCTGCTCCTCAGCCATGTCCACCGAGGTTTTTCTTTGCCCCCGCATCCTTTCTTCAAGGGCATCATGAATCACTTCGGTGCCCAACTTCACCATTTCCCTCCGAATGCCATCGTGCACCTTTCTGCCTTCATAGTCTTATGTGAGTGTTTTATCGGCTGCCCTCCCCATTGGGGTTTGTTCAAACACATCTTCTCCGCCCGATCCCAAACCATCAAACGACTTAGCCAGTCGGATGATAAGATGCACCTCCTCCAGCTCTGTGGGGGTTTAGGATTCCAGAAGAAGAGTCGGAGTAGCTATCCTGCTCTCCAGTTAAGTGAGTCGGTTAGGAACTGGCAGTCGACATGGTTCTACTGCCAGGATATCGCCTGTCCGAATGCGTCGACTGGTCTGCCTCCTTTTAGTCTAGACCGGCCCGCCCCGCCTAAGTAGCTCGCGCTCTCGAAGGCGGAGAAGAACGACGTCCAGCCCTTGGTTGAGGCGCTCGTGGACGTCGTCAGGAGGGGGGGTCACCAGTATAGACCTGCTGGAAGTCTTCCTTGGTCGGCGGATCCAGCCTCTGCAGGCTCGCGACCATGCCATGTGGCATTACACGGGGCCCGAGGATTCCACTCGGACCAATGTTGTGGGCGTGACTGAGGAGAGGGTGACCTCGTGGGTGCTCCAGATCACGGGTCCCTGTGAGAATCCCAAAGGATCACGACGAGTGAAGCCCTTCTGCGCGGATAATCCCCCGCCGAATCAGGTGAGAGACTCTTGTCGAGTGCTCCTAACTGTCTTAATCTTGTCGTTTGCTTGAATCTCTGTGTGATGTTTGATGTCGCCGACTGAATTTTATGCAAGAGTGGACCAACTGGTTTTCTCCCGTCTCGAACGGGAATTCGGCCGAGGAGGAGGAGGGCAGCCAGGAGGGCAGCGTGGAGAGCGCTGAATATGTCTCCGACAGTGGGGAGTCGGAGGAAGAGTCCAGCGAGGAGGAGGAAGAAGACGAGGAGAAGGACTCGCCACCTCCACAACTGGAGCATCGGACCAAGCGCCGACACGAGCCCGCCGTCCCCTCAGCTCCTCCCGCGTCTTCGAGTGCTCCGCCTACTGCTCCAGTGGTCCCGAGTGTTCGAAGTGCTAAGAGGACCAAGGATGCTGCCGCTGAGTCTGCGGGCCAATCTTCTAAGGTGCCCAAGCCGAGTGGGCCTAAACCTCGAAAGGCTCTGCCGCGAATGAGGGTCGCTGTCCCCGTCACCTCCACGTAAGTGTACTCAGCTTTCAGTTTTTTCTTACATCCGAGTGAACTTCTGTTTACTGGCCGACTGGATCTCACTCGACAGGGTCGCTACTTCTGCCACCTCCCCGGCGCGTCAGGAAGACAACTCCATGGACACGGACAACGTCGTCTCGTCTCAGCCAGGTGCGTTGTAGGAACGTCGAGTGTTTTATACCATCGCTTCTTTCTTTTTCTAAGACCTCGTGTCATTCGGCCTGCCAGGGGCGATCTGCCTGGATGAGGGCGACCAGGGGAGATCCGACCCAGCCGTGGAGCCTGTTCTTGAGGCTGCTCCTCCTGCTGCCGCTCTCGCCGCCGACGTGCTGCCGACAGAGGCACCACCGCCGACTGAACCGGTGCTGGTGGAGGAGGAGCCGACTGGGGCGGGCCTTGGGATGCCTCAGGAACCTCCGACAATTCCAGGTTCGTCGCATGCTGAATTCAGCATCCAGCATCTTCCGGAGGAGCAGGTGGGAGCGGCCAAGGGGGCTATGGTGCAGGCGGAGCTGATGACTGGAGAAGCCAAGAGGGCCTATGACTCCATTGCGGCCTTGTACCAGTGGAGCTTGGAGCTGCGCGATGATATCCGAGTAAGTGGTCTAGTAAGTATTTACTTTTCCCCTGTAACCCACTGGTGTTATTGAATATCAGCTGTTGTTTGCAATGGGTTCACTCTGAGTGAACCCAGTGGGTGTAGTCCCCGAGACTTCTGTCGAGTGCTTTCACCGACAGTTGTCTTTATGCACTTTGCCTTGAGTTTGGTTGTGTCTGTAAATAGGATTACCGAGTGCGAGTAATTGTTGCAGTCGGATTGCACTTACGGTAAGAGTCTCCGAGAGTAAGTTGTACTCAGCTCGGGTAGTATTGGCCTCGGAGGCGTAGGTGAAAACATGCATTTCAATAAGGCAGGCCTGCTTGAGGTGCATGCCAGTGGGGTCAGTCTTAGTGAACCCACTGGGTGTAGTCCCCGAGACCGCTGTCGACTGCTTGCGTCGGCAGGGGTCTGAAGAACTTAGACTGTTAACTGTTGAACTTTCTGATTGTCCCTTGTTTCTTATTGGCAGAAAACTTGTGGAATGGGGACGGCCTATGAGGCTCTCAAGGCGGAGAGGAATCAGTTCGCTGGTGAACTTGATGCGGCCATGCTTGCAATGGTCGGTATGAAGGAAGCTCTGGCGGAACGGGAGAAGTCATTGGAGCAGGCGCGTGAAGTGAACAAGGTGTTGACTGAGGAAGTGGACAGGATGGGGAAGCAGAGGACTGCGCTGATGAGTCAGATGGACGTGCTGAACAAATGATGCAGAGCACAAGAGAAATATGTGAGCGACTGGGCTCGGCAGATGATGACGCGTCTGGCTGGTAAGTCCTTATTTTTCCGAGTGGTTGTGCTATGCGCGTAGCACTCGGCGCTTATTGTCTGTTTGTCCTATTGTCGCAGATTTTTTGCTTTGACGCCGAAGCTGAAGCGGCTGACGTGGAGCGTTCGATTCTTGAGAACGTTCCACTCGGCGACGACGCCAATCGGGATCTGCTCCGTGCGCACATCCGCGTGGGCAAAGTTGGTCCTTTCATCGGTCAACCGAGAGAAGTCGTCGGCCGAATCGACAAGGAGCTTTGGCCAGAAGATGAGTCGTGGCAGGAGATGGAGAACCTGATGACCCGACTGGCGGAGATTCCCAACAGAGTGTAGTCGTGGAAGAAATCTGCAGCTCGTTGCGGTGCAGATGTTGCTCTGTCCCTGGTCCGAGTCCATTGCAAGGAGGTGTGTGAGGAAAAACTGAAGACGCTGAAGGTCGCCAACACGAAGAAGCTTCGATTCTGTAACATCCCAATTTTCGTAAATTCGGATGTTAATAGATCATTCATTTGCATTTCATATTTTATGCATCATTGCGTTCCTCTGAAAAAAAATTATCGTTATGTGACTGCGGGCAATTTATCGGAGTGGAGATAATATGACTTCTCCCCTGTGAGTTAAAGTCACCATTTTGGTTTTGCAAATTTTCTAAACTCCGAAGTATTTTTTTGTTGTTGAGTTTTTCGATTGAGTTGTGTGACCTATTGCATAAAACTTTTTTTTTAAAGTTGCATTAGGTGGAACTAGGATTCCTATATATATATTATATATATATTAGTTGTATATGTTATTTTGTTTTCTCCTAAGTTCTAGTGCATATATGTATATTAGTTCCTACTTTTTGTTAGCTAGGAATATATATATATATATATTTTTTTACTGTTTTGGTTTTCTTTCTTTTCTTTTTTGCTGCTGTTAGTTTGTTTAAAAAAAAATAGAACTGCCAGGCCGAGCCACAAGGGCTCAGTCCAGCCCCCATGCATGCATGCATGCAGCCCCCTCCCCCACGTCCCAACCTCCCTCTCCCTCCCCACGTTTCCCTCTCTTTCCTAAGTTCTCTCTCTTCTCTTCCCCCACGTGAGTACTCCCTCCCTTTCCTTATTTCTCTCTTTCCTATTTCTACTCCCTCCTTTTCCTTTTGTCTCCACCGCCACCTCTCCCTCTCTTTCCTATTTTCTCTCCCATGATCTCCTTCCCAAAGTTCTCCCTCTCCTTCCTTTTACTCTCCTCCCCTAAGCCTATATAAACCCCCCCACCGTCACCTCTCCCCAACCCTAGCCGCCGTCTCATCCACCGCCGCCTCCACAAGCCGCCGTCGGCGCCTCACCTCACCGCCGCCCTAGCTGCCGCCGCGAGCAGCGGCAGCAGCCCGAAAGCTGCTGCACCTCGGCCTCGCCGCGGAGGAGGAGCCCTCCCCGAACTCTCTCTCCACCGCCGCCTCTTCCCCGCGGAGGAGGAACCTCACCGCCGCCACCCGACGCCCCACCGCCCGGAGCTACTCCCTCCTTCCTCGCCGGCCATCTCCTTTCTTGCCGGTGCAACACCTCCAGCAGCAGGTAGCAACCTCTCTCTCTATAGATATATATTTCATGCACTCCATCTCAGCCCTTAGATCCCATGAAATGGCTAGGATTAGATCACCTATACCCCTTCGGTTTATTCCGGAAAACCAACGGTTCTTTTGTTCACTTAAGATTTAGCCAGTGGTTTTGCTAGTCATGGGACGTTTGCTCCAAAACCAAGAAACACACAGCCACTACAGCCAATAGAACTTGCCACGTGTGCCTCTCTTTAGCACTAGCAGTTTTGTAATTTTCTGTCCAGATTTCGAAAACAGAAACTTTCAATCTTGTTTTGATCACAACTTTTTATCCCTGCGTCCAATGACACTGATTCTTTTTCCAGTAGCTCACAAATTTCCTGTAGTTTTTAAAAATATATAATTGTTCTGTGTTTGGAATTTTTAAATATAAGTTAGAGCAGATTTAGTTTAAACACTGTTTTGCCTATTCCAGGAGTTTGAAAAATGATATTGAGTTGATTCTTTTTGCTACTGTTTTCTAGTGATAAAACCTTACTGTGGTAGAATTTTCAGAATTTTTCCAAGTATTTTTACTAGTATTTTCAACAGAAACAAGTTTCTGTCCTACCGACGCGCGATAAAATTCTTTTGCGTAGTCGTTTGCCAATCATTGCATGTGATGTTATTTTTACTCGTGGCATGATTGAATTGCTTATGGTGTGCTTTGTGTTTGTATCGGTAGATCATCCGGAGTGTGAAGCGTGTTACTTAGAGACGCTCGAGCAGGACAACTATCATCAAGGCAAGTCATCTTTGATCATGTTATTTTTACCTATGTTTTCAATGCATAGTAGATCACCTTCTTTGCCCTATTTGCATGCTGCCTAGGTACTTGGAAACTTTAGTCATAGGTGTAGTATCATGTGGTAGGAACACCAACACCCCGATACTTGGCCCCGGGACGACAAAGTTATACATGCTATGCTCTAGTAGACGGGTTATCGGTTGAGTGTATTCCACGAGTGATGCGAGGTTGATATAATAACCAAGACCGGACTAAGACAAGATTTTCAAGACCTCGGACGCAATGCAACACTGGGTGAAGGACGGTTGATCGGCGGATGCCCGGGATGCTGGAGAGGCCATGTCATCCTGCGGAAAGCTTCACCCAGGCTCAAAGGGACGGACTGAGACTTCAAGACTCAAGGCTTACCTGCACAGCCACAAGTCATTATGGGCTCTGGCTTGGTTGGACAACGCGGCGACTCTGGACAGGCGGTGCTAGCAGATGTAGACGAACGGTAGGAATGGATGGGCACCGACAGGGATTCAGAGGGACCCGTTGAAAGACCATGTTTTGATCATCCGGTCTTCAAACACCCTGAAGTGCGAGGACAAACCCGGAGGCGATCAAATCTTGTGGGGAACGTGTGCAAAACTCTGCAGAGTACTCAACCTAATCGATTAGCCGTGTCCACGGTCATGGACAACTTGAGCCGAAGGCATTGAATTTCCCCTGAACTCTCGACACAACTTAATAATGATGTGGGTGTTAACAACTATTAGGGTACGAGAACTGGTTGGCGGAACCATCTCGTTAACAACAAACTATGTAGTAATATTTTGCTTTCGACCCCTTTTGTTGTAGGAGAAAACTGGCTTTATGCAAAAACTTAGCTCCACCGGCCAAATATGCATGTAGAGATAGTGATTATTTTACTCCCTCTCTTGATGATTTGCCAGCATATTCAATATGCTGACCTACACGGCTGCAACGTATCATGTTGCAGAGTACTTTTCCGACCAGGAGTGAGGCTACGATTCTACGCTCAGCGACATGCCCTTGGAGTCGGATGGACTCGTCTACCTGATGCTTCCGCTTAGTCTTCGTTAGATAATCTCATGAGTTGGCCTTCAGCCACTTTATTGTACTCCTTTATTGTAATAAAGTACTCTTTATGAGATTTCGATTAATAAAGCTGTGTGATTGCACTCTTGAATATATACATTATGTACTGTGTGTGTACCAGCATGATCTTGGGATGGTACAGAAACACCAGAGGCTTGACTCGTTGAGTCGGGTCGCTACAGATTCGAAGACTTCATGGAGACGTTCCTTGAGAGTGCTACCCGCATCGCCGACGGAATCGACTTGGACACTTTTGTGGAGCCCTCCAGTCCTGGTGCCGGCCCAGCTGACGCGTAAGAAACTTTATCCTCGGTATGCCGAGTGTTTATCTGTAAGGTACTTTGGCCACTTCTGTTGGCCGTCACACTTTTAAATCGGTGCGGGTAAACTTGATCCGCACCGAGTTAGCTATCTTTGCGAGGATTTTGGAATCCGATTTTTACTCTTCTGTTGCAATGTTGATTCGAGTTTTTGTTTGGCGTTTCTTGGTGAAGCCAAAGGCAAACAGTCGATGCTGGATCGCTGCTAAGCCCCCGAGTGTGACATGAAGTGCACACTCGGAGAAGGTTAATACTTAGGCGATGCTGGATCGCAGCTAAGCCCCCGAGTGTGACGTGTAGTGCACACTCGGAGAAGTTTAGTACTTAGGCGATGCTGAATCGCGGCTAAGCCCTCGAGTGTGACGTGTAGTGCGCACTCGGAGAAGTGTAGTACTTAGGCGATGTTGGATCGCAGCTAAGCCCCCCGAGTGTGACGTGTAGTGCACGCTCGGAGAAGGTTAATACTTAGGCGATGCTGAATCGCAGCTAAGCCCCCGAGTGTGACGTGTAGTGCACACTCGGAGAAGGTTAATACTTAGGCGATGCTGAGTCGCAGCTAAGCCCCCGAGTGTGACGTGTAGTGCACACTCGGAGAAGTTTAGTACTTAGGCGATGCTGAATCGCAGCTAAGCCCCCGAGTGTGACGTGTAGTGTACACTCGGAGAAGTTAATACTTAGGCGATGCTGGATCGCAGCTAAGCCTCCGAGTGTGACGTTAAGTACACACTCGGAGAAAGTTAATACTTAGGCGGTGCTGGACCGCAGCTAAGCCCCCGAGTGTGACGTTAGGTGCACACTCGGAGAGGGTTAATACTTAGGCGATGCTGGATCGCAGCTAAGCCTCCGAGTGTGACGTTAAGTACACACTCGAAGAAAGTTAATACTTAGGCGGTGCTGGACCGCAGCTAAGCCCCCGAGTGTGACGTTAGGTGCACACTCGGAGAGGGTTAATACTTAGGCGATGCTGGATCGCAGCTAAGCCTCCGAGTGTGACGTTAAGTACACACTCGGAGAAAGTTAATACTTAGGCGGTGCTGGACCGCAGCTAAGCCTCCGAGTGTGACGTTAAGTACACACTCGGAGAAAGTTAATACTTAGGCGATTCTGGATCGCAGCTAAGTTTTTTTTTTTGAGACCGGAGTCTGTGACCGCGGAAGAACTTTGAACCTGCAAAAAACTCAATCTGCTTTATATTATTTCGCCAATACTTGTTCGTTACATCGCTTCAGTCGACGGTCACGTGTAGAAGCGCTTCAGGAGGTCTCCGTTCCATGCGCGCGGCTCGTCTGTCTCCCTCTGAATGTTGTAGAGTCTGTATGATCCGTTGTTCAGCACCTTGGAGATGATGAAGGGTTCTTACCAGGCCGGAGCCAACTTGTGGGGTCTTTGTTGATCCACTCAGAGCACGAGGTCGCCTGCTTGGAACGTCCGACTTCTGACGTGACATGCATGAAAACGCCGCAGATTTTGTTGATAAATGGTCGAGCGAGTTAACGCCATCTCGCGCTCCTCTTCCAGAAGATCCACTCCGTCTTGCCTTGCTTGTTCTGCTTCGGCTTCGAAAAAGAGTTCGACTCGTGGCGCATTGTGAAGCAAGTCACTCGGAAGGACCGCTTCTGCTCCATAAACGAGGAAGAACGGTGATCGCCCTGTAGATCTGTTCGGGGTTGTTCGAAGTCCCCAAAGCACTGAAGGTAGCTCGGTAACCCAAGCGCGAGCGGCATGTCCTATCTCTCGCAGGAGTCGGGGCTTCAGTCCTTGCAAAATAAGCCCGTTTGCCCGCTCTGCTTGTCCATTGGACTGAGGATGCGCTATGGAAGCAAAATCCACTCGGATGCCCTGGCTTGTACAGAACCCTTTGAATCTGTCCGAGTCAAAGTTTGTCCCGTTGTCCTTAATTATGCTGTGAGGTACACCGAATTTGAAGATGATGTCCCTGACAAACTTGACGGTTGTCGAAGCGTCGAGCTTCTTGATGGGCTTTGCTTCGATCCATTTCTTGAACTTGTCGACTGCCACCAACAGATGTGTGTATCCACCTTGGCCTGTCTTGAACGGGCCGACTGTATCTAATCCCCACACTGCAAACGGCTACACCAGAGGGATCGTCTTCAACGCGGACGTTGACTTGTGGGACTTGTTGGAGTAGAACTGGCAGCCCTCACATCGATCAACCATATCCTTAGCCATCTCGTTAGCCTGCAGCCAAAAGAAGCCAACCCTGAATGCCTTGGCTATGATTGCTCTCGAAGAGGCGTGATGACCGCAGGTCCCCGAGTGAATATCCTCCAGAATCAGCTGCCCCTCCTCTGGGGAGATGCATCGTTGAAGAACGCCTGAGATACTCTCCTTGTACAATTGGCCTTCAATGACAGTGAATGACTTCGATCTGCGGACTATCTGCCTGGCTTGGACTTCGTCTTCTGGAAGTTCTTGCCTCAAGATATATGCCATGATTGGCACAGTCCAATCGGGAATGACAGCCAGAATCTCCATGACCAGATCAACCACACCAGGTACATCGACTTCAGTCGGATCTGTTGTGCTCTTGGGTTGTATCGGTTCCTCTGTGAAAGGATCTTCTTTGACTGAGGGGAGGTGGAGGTGCTCGAGGCAGACGTCACTCGGGACTGGTCTCCGAGTGGATCCGAGTTTTGCTAACTCGTCAGCTACTTGGTTCTTCAGTCTTGGAACATGGTGGAGCTCTAGACCTTCAAACTTCTTCTCTAGCTTCCTCACTGCATTGCAATATGTGGTCATGGTGGGGTTCCTGACGTCCCACTCTTTCATCACTTGATTGACCACCAAATCCGAATCACCGTAGACCATCAAGCGACGAACTCCGAGTGAGATGGCCATGCGCAATCCGTAGAGGAGAGCTTCATATTCTGCCTCGTTGTTGGAGGAATCAAAGTGTATCTGCAGCACGTACTTGAGCTTGTCGCCCTTTGGTGATATGATCACAACACCAGCGCCGGAGCCATTCAACATCTTAGACCCATCGAAGAACATTGTCCAATGAGCCGAGTAGATGTGGGTCGGTTGCTGTTGTTCTACCCATTCTGCTATAAAGTCAGCCAGGGCTTGAGACTTAATAGCTTTCTTGGCCTCGAACTTGATGTCACAGTACAGCATCTCCATTGCCCTCTTCGCCACTCGGCCTGATGCGTCTCGATTGTGGAGAATTTCCGACAACGGAGCATCAGAAACGATAGATACCGAGTGGTCTTGGAAATAATGAGCCACCTTCTTCGCAGTCATATAGATCCCATAGATAAGTTTTTGATAATGGGGATACCTCTGCTTGGAAGGGGTCAGGACTTCGGAGACGTAGTACACTGGCCGCTGAACTTTGTATGCTTTGCCTTCTTCTTCTCGCTCGACTGTAAGAATAGTACCGACGACTTGATTTGTAGCCGCGATATATAGAAGAAGGGGCTCTTTACTGAGCGGAGCAGTAAGAACCGGCTTGGTGGAAAGTAGGACTTTGAGGTCGTCGAATGCGACTTGGGCTTCGTCTGTCCACTCGAAGGTATCTGATTTCTTCATGAGTCGGTACAGAGGAGGTGCTTTTTCGCCGAGTCGACTGATGAACCTGCTTAAAGCCGTTAGGCAACCTGTGAGCCATTGAACATCGTGTATTCTGACCGGCCTCTCCATTCGGACGATGGTCCCGATCTTTTCGGGGTTGACGTCGATCCCTCGTTCGGAAACGAAGAAACCGGGTAACTTTCTGCTGGGAACACCGAATGAACATTTGGCTGGGTTGAGCTTGATACCGTACCTACGAAGGTTGGCGAATGTTTCTGCCAAGTCAGTCAGCAAGTCAGAACCTTTGCGTGACTTGACTACGATATCATCCATATATGCCTCCACATTGCGACCGATCTGGTCGAGGAGACATTTTTGGATCATGCGCATAAAGGTAGCTCCTGCATTCTTCAGACCGAAAGGCATAGTGATGTAGCAGAAGCACCCGAATGGGGTGATGAAGGCTGTCTTTAACTCATCGGGACCATACAGACGGATCTGATGATAACCCAAGTAGGCATCGAGAAATGACAGACACTCGCAACCCGCAGTCGAATCGACAATTTGATCTATGCGGGGGAGCGGAAAATGGTCTTTCGGGCAGACCTTATTGAGATGCTTGAAGTCGATGCACATTCGGAGCGACTTGTCCTTCTTGGGCACCATGACGACATTGGCGAGCCACTCGGAGTGGTGAACCTCGCGAATGAAGTTGGCTTCCAGCAGCTTGGCCACCTCTTCCTCGATTGCCTTCCTCTTGTGCGCGGCGAACCGGTGCAGACGTTCTCGGACAGGTCGAGCCGTGGAATCCACGTGCAGTCGGTGCTCAGCCAACTCCCTGGGTACACCTGGCATGTCGGAGGGTTTCCATGCGAAGATGTCCCAGTTCTCACGGAGGAATTGGGTGAGCTCGGCTTCCTATTTAGGATCGAGGGTGGTGGAGATGTTCGTCGGGGCAGCAGTGGCGTCCGTCGGGTGGATGTTGACCTTCTTCGTCTCTCCCGCCGACTGAAATGCAGACTCTAAAGCCGGCTTTTTCGAGCGCATCAGGTCGGCGGGGTCGACTGTTTTCTTGTACTCGTCCAGCTCGAGGACGGCCATCTGCTGGTCGGTGATTCTTGATCCCTGCTGCAAACACTCTTCAGCCCGCTGCCGATTGCCTGTGATGGTGAACACGCCTTTCGGGCCTGGCATCTTCAGCTTCAGGTACACGTAACATGGACGGGCCATGAAGTGCGCATACGCGGGGCGACCCAGAATTGCGTGATAAGCGCTCTGGAAGTTAACCACTTCGAACGTTAGCTTCTCCTTGCGGAAGTTCTTGTCGGATCCAAAAACGACGTCCAACGCGATTTGGCCGAGTGATTTGGCCTTCCATCCAGGAACGACTCCGTGGAACTGCATGCTGCTCTCGCTGAGTCTGGACATCGGGATGCCCATCCCCTTGAGGGTGTCAGCGTACATGATGTTCAAGCTGTTGCCGCCATCCATGAGGACTTTGCGCAGTCGGACTCCCTCTACCACCGGGTCGACGACCAGGGCCTGTCTTCCCGGGGTGGGTACATGTGCCGGGTGATCCGACTGGTCGAAGGTGATCGCAGTCTGGGACCATTTGAGGAACTTGGGGTTGGAAGGGGTGGCCATGTTCACCTCTCTGTTCACCAGCTTCAGTCGGCTCTTGCTCTCGACGTCAGCAAAGATCATCAGGGTTGCATGGACTTGGGGGAACGGATCCTCCTTATCCTGTTCATCCTGTTCAGGATCCTTCTCACTCGGTTGTCCCTCGCTGAACCCCTGGATCAGGAGATGACACTGTCGAGTGGTATGCTTTGCGTATATGGGGTTGCCTTCTTCGTCCATCTTCGTGTGAACCGGACAAGGCTGGTCCAGGATGGGATTGTTGAATGGCTTCTTCTTGGGGGTAAACTGCGCCTTCCCTTTGCCCTTGAACTTGGCATTGGTCACGGCTGCAGCTTCTGCTTGCGGTGTGGGCAGAGCTTTCTGTTTCTGCTTCCGAGTGTTACCTCCGTCAACATCGCCGACTGTCTTGTGCTTGCCGCTCCGGATGCGGTCTTCTTCTTCGCCGTTTGCATAGCGAGTCACTATCTCCATCATCTTGCTCATGGAGATGTCGCCCGTTCGACCGAACTTTAGGTACAACTCTCTGTACCGTACGCCTGCCTTGAAGGCGCAGACTGCTTGATGCTCGGTGACGTTCTCCATCGTGTGGTAGAGAGTTGTCCAGCGCTGGATGAAGTCACGCAGGGGCTCATTCTGCTTCTGGACGCAGTGCTGGAGCTCCACAAGGCCAGTAGGGCTCTTGCACGTCCCTTCGAAGGTCTTGATGAACACTCGGGCCAGATCTGCCCAACTGTAGATGCTTGAGGGGGCCAACTGGTTCAGCCACGCTCGCGCCGAGCCGTCGAGCATCAGAGGGAGGTGCTTCATGGCGACATGGTCGTCCCCTCCTCCGATCTGGACTGCCACTCGGTAATCATCCAGCCATGTTTCCAGCTTGGACTCTCCTGTAAACTTACTGATTCCCGCCGCCAATCGGAAGTTGGGCGGGATGTCAGCCGAGCGGATGGCTCGACTAAAACACTCGGGACCAGACACGATGGCCCTGCTTCCACTCGGACGGTCCATATCGCGGCCATCGCGGTGGGCTCGACCTGTGTCGACTCTTCGCTGGGCGATACGTCCTCTTGCGTTGGGTCTTGGGTCGTAAGTGTCGTCGACTGAACGCCGATCATCATGATGTCGGGACCCATAAGGCCCACCCCACGGAGGGGTGCGTGAGCGGCGACGATCTTCATGGATCACGGAACGGCTGCCTCCCCTGTGGCGCTGACGGGATCCAGGGCTGTGAACCGACAGATGCGTGTTCGCGTGCACGGAGCTGTTATAGATCCGGTTGTGCGACTGGGAGACTGCCGAATTCTGCTGCTGCGCCGTGTGCAACAGGGCTCGGATCTGCTCGATCCCTCTGCCAGCTTCTGAATCAGTCGGCTGGAGGGAATCGGCTATTTTGGCAGCTGCAGCCAAGTTGAGGAGAGGTGTGCGGAACAGCTCCACATTGCTCCGCCGAGTGTGCCGACTAGCAGAACGGCGAGGTGGACGATGTGCGCCGGACGTTTCGCCGATCTCGCGCTCGTTCCGGCCAGCCTGACGGGGATCTTCATGGGAGTTGGCCATGTGTACTTCTGCTGCGGGCCCGTGACTCGCATACTCGGAAGGAAACTCAGTCGGAACCGAGTCCGAGCGCTGGGCCGACGGGGCAACCACAACGGACTCAAGAACTGCCACTTGCGAAGATGCGATCTGGCGCGCCTGGGCGTGTTGCACCCAACGCTGGAGCCACGGACGGCGAGACCGCTTGCTGCGGCGCGTGGCAGCGGTGCAGGTCGACACCGGAGTCGACTGTTGAAGAAGAAGGACGCCGCGAGCACCGGCACGGAAGTGCGTAGCCCCGCGACGGGGAAGCGCCTCGACGTCAAGGGGCGCATCCCGAAGCCACGCCGAATCGTCGACGAAGAAGGAGAGAGCGCCGAAGAGGATCTGGTGACCCATGCTCGAATCTCCTCCGGACGACATGACGAAAGGAAGTAATCGCAAACTCGCCGGAAGTCGCTTAGACGCCTGCCCCACGGTGGGCGCCAACTGTCGTGGGTATAAGCCTGACAGTAGATGTGTAGGGTACGAATGAGATGGGCAGAGTCCTAGCTATGGCGAGGTTGTATGAGTTCAGGCCCCTCTGCGGTGGAGGTAACAACCCTACGTCTCAGTGCTCTCGGAGCTTGTTGTCGAGTGTAATATGGAATACAATGATTTTCTAACCCCTCTACGAGTGGGGGAGGGCGGCTTATATAGAGTGCGCTGCCCTCCACAACGGTTCCGGTATAAGGGCGGAGTAGTGGGGATTGAATGCATACGTTACAGGTAACGTATGCTCTAAATGCTAATAAATGCACCCGGAAACGTATGACCGCTTCCCTCCAGGGAGGTTACGATGTACCGAGTGTATCCAGTCGGTTAGCTTGGTATTCTCCGAATGCTAGTATCCGACTGGATGATATAGGACCTGTTGCCGACTGGATAATGGGGATTCCTTAATTCAGTCAGGGTAGACTTAGGGTCTTGTCCTTTGTGTGGGGTAGTCCTTGGGTAGGACCTGCATGGCAGGCCTATGACCCTACCCTAGGACTATGACCCCGTCAGATAATCTGATCACAAATCCACAATTCATCGGATCTCGACAAACACACCGCGAAAGAGGATTACATCGGATAGATCTCCATGAAGATCATGGAGAACTTTGTATTGAAGATCCAAGAGAGAGAAGAAGCCATCTAGCTACTAACTACGGACACGTAGGTCTGAAGTGGACTACTCACGAGTCATGGGAGAGGCGATGATGTTGATGTAGAAGCCCTCCAACTCCAAAGTCCCCTCCGGGAGGGCACCGGGAAGGGTCTCCAGATGAGATCTCGCGGAAACGGAAGCTTGCGGCGGCGGAAAAGTGTTTTCGTGGATGCCCTGATTTTTTCTCGGATTTAAGGGAATTTATAGGCCAAAGAGCTAGGGCAGGGGAGCGCCAGGGAGGCCAGCCGCGGCACCATGGCTTGTGGGCTACTTGTGGGCCCCCTGCCTTGGCCCTCAAGCCTCCCGATCTTCTTCCGTCCTGGAAAAATTTATTTCGGGGATTTTATTCCGTTTGGACTCCGTTCCAAAATCAGATCTGAAAAGAGTCAAAAACACAGAAAAAACAGGAACTCGCACTTGGCACTGGATTAATAAGTTAGTCCCAAAAAAAGATATAAAAGGTAAACAAAACATCCAAAGTTGACAAGATAACAACGTGAAACCATCAAAAATTATAGATACGTTTGAGACGTATCAAGCATCCCCAAGCTTAACTCCTGCTCGTCCTCGAGTAGGGAAGTGATAAAGAATGAATTTTTGATGGTTTCATGCTACCTAGCATAGATGTCCTTTGTAACTCCTCTTTTGTGACGTGAATGTTCAGATCCATTAGATTCAAAACAATAGTTTTCTATTGGCGTGGAGACAATAATAATTCAAGCAAACTAGCGAGGTAATCATGAACTTTCAAAATAACAAGGCCAAAAGAAAGTTATCCCTACAAAATCATATAGTCTGGCTCTGCTCTATCATCCTTGCACAACGAATTTAAATCATGCACAATCCCGGTATTGGCTAAGTAATTGTTTTCACACCTTTACTTTCTCAAACTTTTTCAGCTCCCACGCAATACATGAGCGTGAGCCATGGTTTTAGCACTATAAGTGGTGTGGAGTGTGGTGGAGGTTGCAAGACAAACAAGGAGAAGATGGTCACATTGACTAGGCATATCAATGAGCTATGGAGATTCTCATCAATAGATATCAACGTGAATGAGTAGGGATTGCCATACAAATAATGCACTAGAGCTAAGAGTATGTGAAAGCTCTTAAAGAAAACTAGTGGGTGTATCCAACTTGCTTGCTCACGAAGACCTAAGGAAATTTTGAGGAAGCCTATCATTGGAATATACAAGCCAAGTTATATAATGAAAATTTCCCACTAGCTATATGGTGGTGACAAAATGAGAGACTCTCAATCATGAATATCATGGTGCTTAATATGCACAAGTGTGGAAAGGTGGTAGCATTGTCCCTTCTCTCTTTTTCTCTTTTTTTGTGGGCTCTTTGGCCTCTTTTTTTTATTTTGGTGGGCATCTTTGACCTCTTTTATTTCCTCACATGGGACAATGCTCCATCAATGATGATCATCACACTTACAACTCAAAACTTAGAGCAATGATGACTCTATATGGAATGCCTTTGGTAGTGTACCGTGACAATGATCTAGCATGGCATAGACATCAATGGAAACATCATGCTAGCTATCTTACGATCATGCAATGGCAATGTAGAAGTGGTGGCACATGTCGTGGTGGTAGTTGCATGGCAATATATCTCAGAATAGCTTTGAAAAAGCCATAGTAGGTAGGTATGGTGGCTGTTTTGAGGGAGGCTATATGGGTGGTTTTGTGCACCGGCGAAAGTTGCACGATAGTAAAGAAGATAGTGATGGTGGAAGGTGAAAGTGCATCTAAACCATGGACTCAACATTAGTCATGAAGGACTCATATACTTGTTGCAAAAGTTTTAGTAGTAATCAAAACAAAGCATTCAACGCATACTCCTAGGGGAAGGGTTGGTAGGTATAAACCATTGCGCGTTCCCGACCGGCACACAAAGGATGACAATCAATAGACTAATCATGCTCAGACTTCATCACATAGCGGTTCACCATACGTGCATGCTACGGGAATCACTAACTTCAACACAAGTATTTCTAGATCCACAACACCTTACTAATATAACTTCAATATTACCACAACCACAACTCAAAACTAATTGAGATGAATCAAACTTCTCTAACTATTCAATGCACATGAAGGTGGAAGTTTTCATATCCCTTTGGATAACTACCCCTTTTGATACTACTAACAAAACATAGATCAACTACCAAGCCACGCACCGCTGTGCTCTAAAAGATATAAGTGAGGCACATAGAGCAAAAGCAACTAGCTCAAAAGATATAAGTGAAGCACATGTGAGCTGAATTGTCTAACCAAAGGATATAAGTGAAGCTCGACAAAATCACGGTGAGTGCATGTATCTCTCTCTAGGTGTGCAGCAAAGATGATTGTGACACAAAATAAAATAAAATAAAAGACTCCTACAATACAAGACGCTCCAAGCAAAACACATAACATGTGGTGAATAAAAATATAGCCCCAAGTAACGTTACCGAAGGATTGAAGACGAAAGAGGGGATGCCTTCCCGGGGCATCCCCAAGCTTAGGCTTTTACGACATCCTTGAATCAACTTGGGGTGCCTTGGGCATCCCCAAGCTTGAGCTCTTGCCACTCTTATCTTTTTGTCCATAAGAACTTCACCCAAAACTTGAAAACTTCACAACACGAAACTTAAACAAAAAGTCATGATAACATTAGTATAAGAAAGCAAACCACCAATTCCTTAGGTACTGTAGCAAACTTAAATTCTACTTATGTTGATGTTGGGTTACTGTATTTTCAATCTTCCATGGCTAATACCCCCCGATAGTATCCATAGTTTCATCAAAATAAGCAACCAACTCAACAAAAACAGAATCTGTTAACAGCAGATCAGTCTGTAGCAATCTGTATACTTCGTATACTTCTGGTACTTCAAAAATTCTGAAAAATTACGACAGTATGAAGAATTTGCGTAGCAATCAGCAGCAAAAAGAATCAACTCAAAAGCTCTTACAGAAAAAAAGAAAATTCTTTTCGTGAGCAGAAAGTTTCTGTCTTTTCCAGCATGACCAAATGATCATCCCCAAGACTAATCATAATGGTTTTGCTTGGCACAAATGCAAAAGAAACACAAAAAACACAATCATAACAGAATTATGAAAGTGTGGAAAACACAAAACAGAAAGAAAAAGGATAGATTCGTTGGGTTGCCTTCCAACAAGTGCTATTGTTTAACGCCCTTAGCTAGGCAATACGTGATGGAATCACGTATAGTCATCTTTGGTGCTCAAACCATAAGTAGCCCTCATCATAGATTCATAAGGCAATCTTATTTTCTTTCTAGAAAAATGCTCCATGCCCTTCTTTAAGGGAAATTGAAATCTAATATTCCCTTCCTTCATATCGGTGATAGCACCAATAGTCCTTAGGAAAGGTCTACCAAGAATAATGGGACATGAAGGATTGCAATCTATGTCAAGTACAATGAAATCCACGGGTACTTAGTTCTTATTTGCAACAATAAGAACATCATCGATCCTTCCCATTGGTTTTTGACAGTAGAATCCGCAAGATTCAAATTAAAAGAACACTCTTCAATCTCATGAAAACCAAGAATATCACATAAAGACTTTGGAATCGCGGAAACACTAGCACCCAAATCACACAAAGCATTGCATTCATAGTTTTTGATCTTGATTTTGATAGTAGGTTCCCACTCATCATGAAGTTTTCTAGGTATAGAGACTTCTAATTCGAGCTTCTCTTCAAGAGATTTCATCATAGCATCTACGATATGTGCGGTAAAGGATTTGCTTTGGCTATAAGCATGTGGAGAGTTTGCAATGGATTGCATCAAAGAAATGCATTCAAACAAGGAGCAACTATCATAATTGAATTCCTTGAAATCCAAAGTGGGAGTTTCATTACTACCCAAAATTTTGATTTCTTCTACTCCACTCTCCATACCTTTATCATCAAGATAGGTGGACTCCGAATCATTGGGGCGTTTTCCAACCAAAGTGGATTCATATCCAGCCCCTTCATCAATAGGTTTGACATACGAAAACAAAGATTCAAGAGGAGTCACACCAAGCACTTTAAGATCTTCGTGATATGCATCACAAATTTCAGGTTTAGCTGCCATCTTATTGACTAAGGTAGCCTGCTTGTCAGAAATTTGGCCCACCAATTTTTCAAGGTGAGCAAGCTGTTAATTTAGTGCAAGGAATTCTTTGGCCATATCATCAACTTCTTTATTCAAACATGTCATAAAAGAATTTCGCTCCTTTAATTCCCTACGGAAGTAACTATTTTGGTCAAACTGAGAAGACATGAAACCTTTGACACTAGTTTCAATCTCTTCCAACCTTCTGAAATAATTTGGTTTGGCCATGAGGAAAGGTCTCTCACGAAAAAGCCCAAGAGCAAGCGAGGAAAACGGGCCAAGGAAAACGACAAAGGGCAAAAGGAAACGACAAAAAGGCAAAAGGAAACGGCAAGGGAGAAAGGCAAATGAAAACGGCAAATGTGAAGTCGGGGAGAGGAAAACGAGAGGCAACTAGCAAAAAAGGTAAATGCAAGAGATGAGTTTGTGACACCTACTTGGATAGATCTCCTCCCCGGCAACGGCGCCAGAAATCCTTCTGCTACTGCGACAACAGACCTTCCCTGGCAACGGCACCAGGAATCCTGCTGCTACGGCTACGCCTATAGGGACTTCCTTGGCAAATATGCAAAAGATTTCCCCGCGGCCTTGGAGCCTTGCCTTTGCGTTCCCTTGAAGAGGAAAGGCTGATGTAGCACATCGGCATTAAGTATTTCCCTCAGTTTGAGAACCAAGGTATCAATCCAGTAGGAGGAGCGTTCAAGTCACAAGTACCTGCATAAACACAAAGAGCTTGCACCCAACGCTATGAAGGGGTTGTCAATCCCTTATAGATTGTTTGCAAAGTGAGAACTGAAAGCAAAGAGTAAACAAAGCAAAGTAAAAGTAAAAGTGGAAATGATAGTTGTGAATAGACCCGGGGGCCGTAGTGTTCACTAGTGGCTTCTCTCATGAAAGCAAGTAGACAGTGGGTGAACGAATTACTGTCGAGCAATTGATAGAACCGCGCAAAGTCGTGACGTTATCTAAGGCAATGATTATATCTATAGGCATCACGTCCAAAACAAGTAGACCGATACTTTGTGCATCTACTACTATTACTCCACACGTCGATCGCTATCCAGCATGCATCTAGTGTATTAAATCCAAAAGAACAGAGTAACGCCTTAAGCAAGATGACATGATGTAGATGGACAATCTCATATCTACGATAAAAGCCCATCTTGTTACCCTTGATGGCAACAACACGATGCGTGCCTTGCTGCCCCTTCTGTCACTGGGAAAGGTCACCACACGGTATGAACCCAAAACCAAGCACTTCTACCATTGCAAAAATCATAGATCTAGTTGGCCAGACAAAACCCAAGACTCAGAGAGACTTTCAAGAATATCAAATCATGCATATAAGAAATCAGCAAAGACTCAAATACAATTCATAGATAATCTGATCACAAATCCACAATTCATCAGATCTCGACAAACACACCGCCAAAGAGGATTACTTCGGATAGATCTCCATGAAGATCATGGAGAACTTTGTATTGAAGATCCAAGAGAGAGAAGCCATCTAGCTACTAACTACAGACCCGTAGGTCTGAAGTGGACTACTCACGAGTCATTGGAGAGGCGATGATGTTGATGTATAAGCCCTCCAAGTCCAAAGTCCCCTCCGGCAGGGCACCGGGAAGGGTCTCCAGATGAGATCTCGCGGAAACGGAAGCTTGCGGCGGCGGAAAAGTGTTTTCGTGGATGCTCTGATTTTTTCTGGGATTTTAGGGAATTTATAGGCCAAAGAGATAGGGCAGGGGAGCGCCAGGGAGGCCACAAGCCTAGTTGCCGTGGCCCCCTGGCCGCGGCAACAAGACTTGTGGGCTCCCTGTGGGCCCCCTACCTTGGCCCTCAAGCCTCCCGATCTTCTTCCGTTCTGGAAAAAATTATTTCGGGGATTTTATTCCGTTTGGACTCCGTTCCAAAATCAGATCTGAAAATAGTCAAAAACACAGAAAAAACAGGAACTGGCACTGGATTAATAAGTTAGTCAAAAAAATGATATAAAAGGTAAATAAAACATCCAAAGTTGACAAGATAACAGCGTGAAACCATCAAAAATTATAGATACGTTTGAGACGTATCAAGGGGTCGTGCATTGATTGCACGGGATAAAGCTTGTCATCCTAAAGAGCATGGGGGACTGGGTATACTGGATATTGAGGTTCATAATCAAGCTTTACTCATGAAACACATCCACAAGTTCTTCAATAAGGCAGACACACCATGGGTTAACATGATCTGGGAAACATATTACCACAACTCTTTGCCATAGAACAAAATGATTGGATCTTTCTGGTGGAAATCTCTGCTCGAACTATTACCCACGTATAAGAAATATGCTTCTTGCAATGCACACTCTCGAAGGACCACTCCCTTCTTGTTTGATTGCTGGTGGGACTTGCCACCGGTGGATAAATATCCTCAACTCAGTTCATTCTTCCTTAATGATACAATATCACTTAACCAAATTCTCAGTGCGAGTGATCTAACTGAACAATTCCACACTCCCTTGTCCCAACAAGCCTATCAGCAATTCAATGACCTTTAAGAGAACTTCCTAGATAGAACTGTTTCTAATGCTGCCGATGAATGGTTTGTGAAAGGATCACCTAGAGGATACTCAGCAATCAAAATGTATAAACACATGAGGGGACCCAGCACAAGCCACAACCTGTTCAAACACATTTGGAAAACATCTTGCAGACTTAGGCACAATAGTTTCTTCTGGCTTGTCCTTCATGATAGGATCAACACACGGAATATGCTAAATAGAAGGACCATGCATCTGGATGATTATAACCGTTGCATTTGTGCTGATCATACATAAGAGACAATGTTACATTTGTTATGGAATTGTTCATTTGCTCTGCGCTCGGACCACATTATTCTACTTAGGATAAGAGAAATTTCAGTGTTCGATGACATACAACTTGCCATGTTTCAAGTGCCACAGGATATTGCACTTTACATTGTTATTATGGGATGCTCGGGTATTTGGTCTATTAGGAATGACAAGATCTTCAAGTCGGCTGACTGATACGTCCATTTTGCATCATGCTTTCATGTTGATATTTATTGCTTTATGAGCTGTTATATTACTTTGTGGTACCATATTTATGCCTTTTCTCTCTTATTTTGCAAGGTTTATTTGAAGAGGGAGAATTTAGGCAGCTGGAATTCTGAACTGGAAAAGGAGCAAATCTTAGTCCACTATTCTGCACATCTCTAAATGCCCTAAAAAGTTACGTGGCCTTTTTTGGGACTATATAAAAAATACCGGGCTAAAGAAGTACCTGAGGGGGGCTACCAGGGCGCCACAAGCCCTGCCACCGCCACCCCCTGGTGGCGAATGGCAAGCTTGTGGGCTTCCTGACGGCCCACTGCCCCCCCTCTTTTGCTATATGAAGAGTTTCTGTTCCAGAAAAAAAAATCAATCGGGAGCTTTTTCGTGGTTTCGCCACCGCCACGAGGCGGAACTTGAGCAGATCCAATCTAGAGCTCCGGCAGGACGATCCTGCCAGGGAAACTTCCCTCCCGGAGGGGGCAATCATCGCCATCGTCATCACCAACACTCCTCTCATCGGAGGGGAGGCATCTTCATCAACATCTTCATCAGCACCATCTCCTCTCCAATCCTAGTTCATCTCTTGTAACCAATCTCCGTCTCACGACTCCGATTGGTACTTGTAAGGTTACTAGTAGTGTTGATTACTCTTTGTAGTTGATGCTAGTTGGATTACTTGGTGGAAGAGTTTATGTTCAGATCCTTGATGCTATTCATTACACCTCTGAGCATGATTACGATTATGCTTTGTGAGTAGTTACTTTTGTTCCTGAGGACATGGGATAAGTCATGTTAATAATAGTCATGTGAATTTGATATCCGTTCGGTATTTTCATATGCTGTATGTTGTTTTTCCTCTAGTGGTGTTATGTTGTATCATCCCAATTTTCCTAATTGGGAATGTTTTACATTGTAGCTAAGCATCTATGCATATTGTTTGAAATAAACATAGCTCGTGAATTTTCTTCGTCTTTTCAATTTGCATTTTCATTTTTCCTCGCGCGAGAAATGCCCGGAGAAAACTCTCTTGCACGCAAGAGAGAGAGCGGAGGAAAATGACACTCCAAAAGTGCGGGAAAATTTTGAAATGTTGGAGCCAAGAAAACCCAAAGTTCATTTGCAAAAATAATTGCAAAAAGAAATAAAGCAAATTGGGAATTTCTGAAAAAAAACATTTTTTAAAAGTTTTTATTTTGGCTTTAGAAAAAGGTTATTCGGGTAGAGATTCTTTTTATGATTTTTTTGATATATAATACCATGTATAAATATTTTGATTTACTTTCCTTTTTTTTTTTTTCTGTCTCGGAAAAGTTAGGAAATAGGAAAGGGTTATTTTTTTCTTAACCGCCGCCGCCGGGCGCATCTTAGGTTGGGCCGAAATCCCACTTCCCAGGGATCCGAGATCCCTAGAATTCGGCCAACCGAGCCATCTCCTCCCCGCCTCCCTCTCTCTGCCAGTGGGGCCCCTGGCCGAACTCCCTCCACTTCACCCTTCTCCTTCCTTCCTCCCCTTCCTTCTTCTGCTCCCGTAACCGAAACCGAGCCGCACCACCAGCGATTCCCTTCCCCACTGCCACCTCTCCCTTCCTTAGCACCCCCACCTAGCCTATATAAGAGAGCCCCCTAGCCGACCCCGTTCCCAGCCCCGCTGCCGCCTCCCCATCTCCCCTCGCCGCCCGCTCGCCGGAACAGCAGCAGCAGCTGCTGCCACCCTTCGGCCTCGCCCTGGGAGCGCCCTGAGGCTCTCTCCGTCTCCCCCGAGCGCCTCCCCCCGAGGAGGAGAAGCACCCCGCTGCCACCGCCCCATCTCCACCGCCCCCGGAGCCCCCCTCCCTCGCCGGCCAGCCCCATCTCGCCGGAGCAACCCACGGCCAGCCAAGGTAGTCCCTCTCCTCTCTGATATTTCATGTTCTCTTTTGTTAGCCGTTAGATCTTAACTGGATGGTGTAGATTAGATCATATATACCCCTTCGGTCTAAATCAGAAAACCAGTGGTTTTTTTGTCACTTATGAATTAACCAGTGAACTTTGCTTAGCCTAGGACGTTTGCTCAAAGTCATGAAACAAACACCCCCGCAGCCAATAGCCTCAGGCCACGTGTACCCCTCTTTTTAGTACTAGTAGTTTTCTAATTTTGTGCCTGTTTGCAAAAACAGAAACTTTCTGTTTTGTTTTAGCCACAACTTTTTATCCCTAAGTCCAATGACATTGATTCTTTTTCCAGTAGCTCACAAATTTCCTGTAGTTTTTAAAAACATATAACTGGCCCATGTTTGAAATTTTCAAATATAAGTTAGAGCAGATTTAGTTTAAACCTTGTTTTGCCTATTCCAGGAGTTTGAAAAATGATTTTGAGTTGATTCTTTTTGCTACTGCCTTCTAGTGATAAAATCTTACTGTGGTAGAAGTTTCAGAATTTCTAAAAGTATTTTTGCTGGTGTTTTCCACAGAAACAAGTTTCTGCCATACCGGCGCGCGTTGAATTCTTTTGCTTAGGCTTTAGCAAATCCTTGCATGTGATGTTATTTTTACTTGTGGCATGATTGAAGTGCTTATGGTGTGCTTTGTGTTTGTATCGGTAGATCATCCGGAGTGTGAAGCGTGTTACTTAGAAGCGCTCGAGCAAGACAACTATCATCAAGGCAAGTCATCTTTGATCATGTTATTTTACCTATGTTTTCATTGCATGGTAGATCACCTTCTTTGCCCAATTGCATGCTGCCTAGGTACTTGGAAACTTTAGTGTAAGTTGTAGTATCATGTGGTAGGAACACAATAACCCCGATACTTGGCCCCGGGACGACAATTTCTTAATGCTATGCTTGAGTAGACGGGTTATCGGTTGAGTGTATACCACGAGTGATGCGAGGTTGATATAATAATCAAGACCGAACTAAGACAAAATTTTCAAGACCTCGGACGCAATGCAACTCCGGGTGAAGGACGGTTGATCGGCTCCCTGGAGAACCCAGTGGATGCCTAGGATGCCGGAGAGGCCATGTCATCCTGCGGAAAGCTTCACCCAGGCTCGAAGAGATGGACGGAGACTTCAAGACTCAAGGCTTACCTGCACAACCACAAGTCATTATGGGCTCTGGCTTGGTTGGACAACGCGGCGACTCTGGACAGGCGGTGCTAGCAGATGTAGACGAACGGTAGGAATGGATGGGCACCGACAGGGATTCAGAGGGACCCGTTGAAAGACCATGTTTTGATCATCTGGTCTTCAAACACCCTGAAGTGCGAGGACAAACCCGGAGGCGATCAAATCTTGTGGGGAACGTGTGCAAAACTCTACAGAGTGCCCAACCTAATCGATTAGCCGTGTCCACTGTCATGGACAACTTGAGCTGAAGGCATTGAATTTCCCCTGAACTCTCGACACAACTTAATAATGATGTGGGTGTTAACAACTATTCGGGTACGAGAACTGGTTGGCGGAAACATCTCGTTAACAACAAACACTGTAGTAATATTTTGCTTTCAACCCCTCTTGTTGTAGGATAAAACTGGCTTTATGCAAAACTTAGCTCCACCGGCCAAATATGCATGTAGAGATAGTTGATTATTTTACTCCTCTCTTTGATGACTTGCCGGCATATTCAATATGCTGACCTACACGACTGCAACGTATCATGTTGCAGAGTACTTTTCCGACCAGGAGTGTGGCTACGTTCTACGCTGAGCGACATGCCCTTGGAGTCGGATGGACTCGTCTACCTGATGCTTCCGCTTAGTCTTCGTTAGATAATCTCATGAGTTGGCCTTCAGCCACTTTATTGTACTCCTTTATTGTAATAAAGTACTCTTTATGAGATTTCGATTAATAAAGCTGTGTGATTGCACTCTTGAATATATACATTATGTACTGTGTGTGTTACCAGCATGATCTTGGGATGGTACGGAAACACCAGAGGCTTGACTCGTCTTGAGTCGGGTCGCTACAGAAATGGTATTCAGAGCACACGCTGACCTTAGGACGTAACCTCTAGGAATGGAAAAGCCTTAGGAAGAAAACTATTTTCTCTTATGTCTATAAATGTTCTATTTCCTCTTCTGATCATTTCTGACTTCTCTCCGATTTTCCAATGTTTAGATGGCCACCTTCATCCCTGTTAAGTTCACGGAGTTTTGCCAGCCCGACGCCACTATGCCGTTCGGAAAGGAGCTGGTGCAGATCACCAAGGATTTGAGGATTGCTCTGCCAACTATCACAGGGAAGCCAACTTCGTCTTACCCGGAGGATTCACGCTACAGGATCGAGGTGCACATTCCTAGAAGGACATTCCAGCCGCGAACTGAGCCGATGGATTTCAAGTTCATCACACCCAACTGGATTCTCGGAAGGGACATGGAGATCCATTGTGCACTCGGACGCATCAAGGATGAATACAAAGGCTGCCCTATTTCTCTAGACCTATCCGCCGTATCCCGGAGAAACGAAGACGGAGATATCATCTCAAGCAAAACCAAGGACGCTCTCTTGTCTTATGCCCAGACCTTGGAGAAGCACAGCGGGACTCTGGAGTATCACGCGATCAAGGATGCCAGGAAGATCAAGCAACTGTCACTCCGCGAGCTTGAACTTGAAGATGCAGCCCGGGAAGCCCACTATGAACATGAACTGGAAGTGAAGGACTTTCTGGAGCGGATCGAGAAGCTGAAGACTCGAGTTGCATACTTGGAGGAGGAACTGGACATGGGCGAGAACCTTCATCCCGAAGGAGACATAGCCCCCTTGATCAGCAACGACGAGGACTATGAAGAAAGCTCCACCGAAGGACCCGACACCATGCTTTTCTGAGGAGGACACTTAGACTAGACCACCAAATTTACTTTATCGTTTTACGTTTTAGGCCGATGTTTAGGATTATCGAATTTTGTATCCCCGGGTGAACCTTTGTGATGGTATTGAATGAAATGTGTGGTGTGATACTTGTGTGTTGCATTCATATTGGTAGTGAAATTCCTCTTAGACCATTGTTCTATGCTAATCTCACCCCTCCACAAACATCAGATGCCTCCGAGACGCGCCCCTGAGTCCAACTTTCCACCGGAACTCACCCAGTTGATCCAGCAACAAAACACCCTAATGCAGCTGATCATCCAGAACCAGAACAACAACAACAACAACCATCGTCCACCCCAGGCTGACAATCTCACCCGTTTTCTGAGGTTGAACCCTCCAACTTTCTCCAGCAGCATTGAGCCCATTGTGGCAGATGATTGGCTCCGCAAGATGGAGCGTGAACTTATCACTGCTGGCTGTTCTGAAGCAGAGAAGGTGCGCTTTGCCGCGCATCAACTTGAAGGCGCTGCAACTGCTTGGTGGGAGAACTACACCACCACTTACCCCATTGCTGGAGTCACTTGGGAGCAATTCAAGCAAGCCTTCCGCACCGCACATGTCTCAGCTGGTGCAATGAGTCTGAAGAAGCGTGAGTTTCGCAACTTACGCCAGGGGAATCGCTCTGTGGCCCAGTACGTTGATGAATTCAGCATGCTCGCCCGTTATGCACCTGGAGATGTGGCCGATGATGCGGCCAAGCAGGAAAAGTTCTTGGAGGGACTGAATGATGAGCTGAGCATTCAGTTGACGGTAGCCACCTTCAACAACTACCAGGAGCTGGTTGATAAGGCCCTCATCTTGGAGGGGAAACACCAGCAGATGGAGAATCGCAAGAGAAAGTATGGGGTTGGAAAGTTCAACTCCGGCACTCAGCAGAAGCCTCGCTACACCCCTTATCCAGGGAATACCGGGACTGGATCCGGTAAGTTCGGAGGACAAGTTCAGCATAATCACCCTGTCCCCAACCATGGAGGAAATGGGAACCACCGCAACAACAGCAACTTCAAGAATGGTGGTACTGGCACTCAGCAGAATTCAGCTCCAGCTCAGAAGGATCTGACTCACATCACATGCTTCAAGTGTCAGAAGACGGGACACTATGCCACTGATTGTCCCCAGAACAAGCAGGGAAATGGAAACGGCAACTGCAACTCTGCAGCAAAGAAGCCCAATCCTTTTCCTCGAGCTCAGGTGAACCACCGTGATGTTGAAGAGGTCTATGATCATCTCGATATTGTGGTTGGTAAGTTTTTGCTAAATTCACATCCAGTATTGGTACTTTTTGATTCTGGTGCAACACATTCATTCATATCAAGGGTAGTTGTGGAAAAGTATAGTTTGCCAACTAGAACCCTCAGCCAACCTATTAAGGTCAGTTCCCCAGGAGGTATGATGACAGCCGGGATAGGATGCCATGCTTTGAGTCTCAACATCGGGAACCATAATTTTCCAACCGACCTCATCGTATTAGAGTCCCAGGGATTGGATATAATCCTAGGCATGGATTGGTTGACCAAGTACGAAGGGAATATCGATTGTGCTCTTAAGTCTATTTTGCTCACCACCCCCGAGCAGAAGCGGATTAAGTACGTGTCTCAGCGCCCGACACGGAGTAAGCGAGTAAACTCTCTCACGGGAGTAGTCCAGGAGGAAGTACCGATTGTACAGGAGTACCCAGATGTATTTCCGGAGGAATTGCCGGGCATGCCACCCGATAGAGAGATTGAGTTCTTGATTGAGCTATTACCCGGAACGGCCCCGATATCCAAGAGACCTTATCGGATGCCCGCAAATGACTTGATAGAAATTAAGAAGCAGATTAAGGAGTTATTGGACAAAGGGTATATTCGCCCAAGTTCTTCACCTTGGGGAGCCCCAGTGCTCTTGGTTGAAAAGAAGGACAAGTCCTTGAGAATGGTTGTCGACTATCGTGCATTGAACGATGTGACCATCAAGAACAAGTACCCCTTGCCGATGATCAATGATCTGTTTGATCAGTTAGATGGAGCTCGCGTATTCTCAAAGATCGATCTTCGATCCGGGTATCATCAGTTGAAGATTCGTGAACAGGATATACCCAAGACAGCCTTTACCACTCGGTACGGCTTGTATGAGTACACGGTCATGTCATTTGGACTGACTAATGCTCCGGCCTATTTTATGAATTTGATGAACAAGGTATTTATGGAATACTTGGACAAGTTTGTCGTGGTGTTCATCGATGACATACTGATATTCTCCAAGAACGAAGAGGAACACAAGGAACATCTGCGTCTAGTTCTGGAGAAGCTTCGAGAGCATAAACTATATGCAAAGTTTAGCAAATGTGAGTTTTGGTTGAAGGAAGTCGGATTTCTCGGATACGTCATCTCAGGAGAAGGAATAGCAGTGGACCCTGCCAAGGTCGCAGCAGTCACCGAACGGGTAGCACCCACTTCAGTCAAGGAGATCCGCAGTTTCCTCGGACTTGCCGGATATTACCGGAGGTTCATTGAGAATTTCTCAAAGATTGCCAAGCCCATGACAGAGTTATTGAAGAAGGAATCCAAGTATATTTGGACTGAGGAATGTGAAACCAGTTTTCAAGAGCTGAAGAAACGTCTTGTTACAGCCCCAGTGCTGATATTGCCGAACATTCGGAAGGATTTCCAGGTTTACTGTGACGCTTCTCGTCAAGGACTCGGAGGAGTACTCATGCAAGAAGGCAAAGTTGTAGCCTATGCATCCAGACAGCTCAGACCTCATGAGTTGAATTATGCCACACATGATTTGGAAATAGCAGCCGTAGTGCACACCCTCAAGACGTGGAGACATTTCCTGATTGGAAATAGTTGTGATGTTTACACTGATCACAAGAGCCTGAAATATATTTTCACCCAGAAGGAGTTGAACCTCAGACAGAGGCGATGGCTAGAGTTAATCAAGGACTATGACATGAGATTGCATTATCACCCAGGCAAGGCAAATGTTGTAGCCGATGCGTTGAGCCGCAAGAGTTATGTGAACACGCTCACAGCTGGAGGATTACCCCAGTTGTTAGTCGATGACCTCCGAGAGCTCAAATTGGAGATAATTCCAAGAGGATTTGTTGCCACTCTGGAAATTCAGTCCACTTTGACAGAAAAGATCCGCGAAGCACAGAAATCGGACAAGGAGATAGCTGAGGTTAAGCAGAAAATGGAAGACGGGAAGGCTAAAGGTTTCCGTGAGGATGAACACGGAACTTTATGGTTTGAGGATCGCATCTATGTGCCCAATGATCCCAAACTCAGGAAGTAGACACTTCAGGAGGCCCATGATTCCCCATACTCGATACACCCCGGTAACACCAAGATGTATTTGGATCTGAAAGAAAGTTTCTGGTGGACAGGATTGAAGAAAGACATTGCTGAGTTCGTAGCAATATGCGATGTTTGTCAGCGAGTAAAAGCCGAGCATCAGAAGCCAACAGGTTTGTTCCAACCTCTGCCGATACCCGAATGGAAATGGGAAAAGCTTGGTATGGACTTCATCACAGGATTACCTCGGACCCGTTCTGGCTATGATTCTATTTGGGTTGTGGTCGATCGTTTGACCAAGGTAGCTCACTTCATTCCGGTGAAGACTACTTACACGAGTGCCAAGCTGGCCAAGATATATATGACGAGGATCGTATGTCTGCACGGAGTACCGAAGAGCATTGTGTCCGATAGAGGGACTCAGTTCACATCAAAATTTTGACACCAACTGCATGAAACCTTGGGAACGAGATTGGAGTTCAGTACAACTTTTCACCCGCAGACAGATGGACAGACCGAGAGAGTTAATCAGATTCTGGAGGACATGTTGAGAGCTTGCGCACTAGACTATGGGTCTAGTTGGGATGACAATTTACCGTATGCCGAGTTCTCATACAACAACAGCTACCAGACCAGTCTGAAGATGGCCCCTTTCGAAGCTCTATACGGAAGGAGGTGCACAACACCGTTGATGTGGGATGGAGTTGGAGACCGACAACTTTTTGGTCCCGACCTTATCCGAGATTCTGAAGAGAAGGTCAAGCTTATTCGTGACCGACTCAAGATAGCTCAGTCCAGGCAGAAGAGTTATGCGGACAACAAACGCAAGGAAGTAACGTACGAAGTGGGAGACCGAGCATATCTTCGGGTGTCTCCACTTCGAGGAATCAAGAGATTCGGTGTGAAAGGAAAATTAGCCCCTCGTTTCATTGGCCCCTACAAAATTCTTGAATGTAGAGGCGAAGTTGCATACAAACTGGAACTGCTGGAAGGATTGTCCGGAGTTCATGATGTCTTCCATGTTTCCCAGTTGAAGAAATGCCACGCTGAGATGGCCGATGTTCCGTTGAGAGATACAGTGCCCCTAGAGGCCATACAGCTTGACAGTGATCTGACGTATGAGGAGAAACCCGTCAGGATTCTCGAGACTGCCAACAGAGTTACCCGCAGCAAGATCATCAAGTTCTGCAAGGTGTTGTGGAGCCACCACACCGAGGAAGAAGCCACCTGGGAAGGAATAGAGGATCTTCGTCGAGACCACCCGCACCTGTTTTCTAGCCAACCCGAATCTCGAGGGCGAGATTCATCCTAAGGTGGGTAGGTTTGTAACATCCCAATTTTCCTAATTGGGAATGTTTTACATTGTAGCTAAGCATCTATGCATATTGTTTGAAATAAATATAGCTCGTGAATTTTCTTCGTCTTTTCGATTTGCATTTTCATTTTTCCTCGCGCGAGAAATGCCCGGAGAAAACTCTCTTGCACGCATGAGAGAGAGCGGAGGAAAATGACACTCCAAAAGTGCGGGCAATTTTTGAAATGCTGGAGCCAAGAAAACCCAAAGTTCTTTTGCAAAAATAATTGCAAAAAGAAATAAAGCAAATTGGGAATTTCTAAAAAAAAACATTTTTTAAAAGTTTTTATTTTGACTTTAAAAAAGGTTATTCGGGTAGAGATTCTTTTTATGATTTTTTTGATATATAGTACCATGTATAAATATTTTGATTTACTTTCCTTTTTTTTGTTTTTATTTTCTGTCTCGGAAAAGTTAGGAAATAGGAAAGGGTTATTTTTTTTCTTAACCGCCGCCGCCGGGCGCATCTTAGGTTGGGCCGAAATCCCACTTCCCAGGGATCCGAGATCCCTAGAATTCAGCCAACCGAGCCATCTCCTCCCCGCCTCCCTCTCTCTGCCAGTGGGGCCCCTGGCCGAACTCCCTCCACGTCACCCTTCTCCTTCCTTCCTCCCCTTCCTTCTTCTGCTCCGGTAACCGAAACCGAGCCGCACCACCAGCGATTCCCTTCCCCACTGCCACCTCTCCCTTCCTTAGCACCACCCCCACCTAGCCTATATAAGAGAGCCCCCTAGCCGACCCCGTTCCCACCCCCGCCGCCGCCTCCCCATCTCCCCTCGCCGCCCGCTCGCCGGAGCAGCAGCAGCAGCTGCTGCCACCCTTCGGCCTCGCCCTGGGAGCGCCCCGAGCCCCTCTCCGTCTCCCCCGAGCGCCTCCCCCCGAGGAGGAGAAGCACCCCGCCGCCGCCGCCCCATCTCCACCGCCCCCAGAGCCCCCCTCCCTCGCCGGCAAACCCCTTCTCGCCGGAGCAACCCACGGCCAGCCAAGGTAGTCCCTCTCCTCTCTGATATTTCATGTTCTCTTTTGTTAGCCGTTAGATCTTAACTGTATGGTGTAGATTAGATCATATATACCCCTTCGGTCTAAATCAGAAAACCAGTGGTTTTTTTTGTCACTTATGAATTAACCAGCGAACTTTGCTTAGCCTAGGACGTTTGCTCAAAGTCATGAAACAAACACCCCCGCAGCCAATAGCCTCAGGCCACGTGTACCCCTCTTTTTAGTACTAGTAGTTTTATAATTTTCGGCCTGTTTGCAAAAACAGAAACTTTCTGTTTTGTTTTAGCCACAACATTTTATCCCTAAGTCCAATGACATTGATTCTTTTTCTAGTAGCTCACAAATTTCCTGTAGTTTGTAAAAACATATAATTTGCCTATGTATTAAATTTGCAAATATAAGTTAGAGCAGATTTAGTTTAAACCTTGTTTTGCCTATTCCAGGAGTTTGAAAAATGATTTTGAGTTGATTCTTTTTTCTACTGCTTTCTACTGATAAAATCTTACTGTGGTAGAAGTTTCAGAATTTTTAAAAGTATTTTTGCTGGTGTTTTCCACAGAAACAAGTTTCTACCATACCGGCGCGCGTTGAATTCTTTTGCTTAGGCTTTAGCAAATCCTTGCATGTGATGTTATTTTTAGTTGTGGCATGATTGAAGTGCTTATGGTGTGCTTTTTGTTTGTATCGGTAGATCATCCGGAATGCGAAGCGTGTTACTTAGAAGCGCTCGAGCAAGACAACTATCATCAAGGCAAGTCATCTTTGATCATGTTATTTTACCTATGTTTTCATTGCATGGTAGATCACCTTCTTTGCCCAATTGCATGCTGCCTAGGTACTTGGAAACTTTAGTGTAAGTTGTAGTATCATGTGGTAGGAACACAATAACCCCGATACTTGGCCCCGGGACGACAATTTCTTAATGCTATGCTTGAGTAGACGAGTTATCGGTTGAGTGTATACCACGAGTGATGCGAGGTTGATATAATAATCAAGACCGGACTAAGACAAGATTTTCAAGACCTCGCACGCAATGCAACTCTGGGTGAAGGACGGTTGATCGGCTCCCTGGAGAACCCAGTGGATGCCCGGGATGCTGGAGAGGCCATGTCATCCTGCGGAAAGCTTCACCCAGGCTCGAAGAGACGGACGGAGACTTCAAGACTCAAGGCTTACCTGCACAGCCACAAGTCATTATGGGCTCTGGCTTGGTTGGACAACGCAGCGACTCTGGACAGGCGGTGCTAGCAGATGTAGACGAACGGTAGGAATGGATGGGCACCGACAGGGATTCAGAGGGACCCGTTGAAAGACCATGTTTTGATCATCCGGTCTTCAAACACCCTGAAGTGCGAGGACAAACCCGGAGGCGATCAAATCTTGTGGGGAACGTGTGCAAAACTCTGCAGAGTGCCCAACCTAATCGATTAGCCGTGTCCACGGTCATGGACAACTTGAGCCGAAGGCATTGAATTTCCCCTGAACTCTCGACACAACTTAATAATGATGTGTGTGTTAACAACTATTCGGGTACGAGAACTGGTTGGCGGAACCATCTCGTTAACAACAAACACTGTAGTAATATTTTGCTTTCAACCCCTCTTGTTGTAGGATAAAACTGGCTTTATGCAAAACTTAGCTCCACCGGCCAAATATGCATGTAGAGATAGTTGATTATTTTACTCCTCTCTTTGATGACTTGCCGGCATATTCAATATGCTGACCTACACGGCTGCAACATATCATGTTGCAGAGTACTTTTCCGACCAGGAGTGAGGCTAGGTTCTACGCTGAGCGACATGCCCTTGGAGTCGGATGGACTCGTCTACTTGATGCTTCCGCTTAGTCTTCGTTAGATAATCTCATGAGTTGGCCTTCAGCCACTTTATTGTACTCCTTTATTGTAATAAAGTACTCTTTATGAGATTTCGATTAATAAAGCTGTGTGATTGCACTCTTGAATATATACATTATGTACTGTGTGTGTACCAGCATGATCTTGGGATGGTACGGAAACACCAAAGGCTTGACTCGTCTTGAGTCGGGTCGCTACATATGTGAACGTCGACTACATAACACTTCACACCATATTTGGGCCTAGAGGAAGGCATTGGGGAGTAGTAAGTAGATGATGGGTTGCTGGAGTGACAGATGCTTAAACCGCAGTCTATGCGTTGCTTCGTAAGGGGCTGATTTGGATCCACTAGTTTAATGCTATGGTTAGACGTTGTCTTAGTTCTTCTTTCGTAGTTGCAGATGCTTGCGAGAGGGGTTAATCATAAGTGGGATGCTTGTCCAAGTAAGGGCAGTACCCAAGCGCCGGTCCACCCACATATCAAACTATCAAAGTGACGAACGTGAATCATATGAACATGATGAAACTAGCATGACAGAAATTCCCATGTGTCCTCGGGAGCGTTTTTCCTCCTGTAAGACTTTGTTCAGGCTTGTCCCTTGCTACAAAAGGGATTGGGTCACTTTCTGCACCATTGCTACTACTTGTTACTTGTTACTTTTCGCTTGCTACGTTTCACCTCACTACACCATCACTTGTTACCGCTACTTTCAGTGCTTGCAGTTATTACCTTGCTGAAAACCGTTTATCAGAGCCTTCTGCTCCTCGTTGGGTTCGACACTCTTACTTGTAAAAAGGACTAAGATTGATCCCCTATACTTGTGGGTCATCAAGACTCTTTTCTGGCGCCGTTGACGGGGAGTGAAGCGCCTTTGGTAAGGAAACATTTTTATACTGTGCTGAAATTTATTGTCACTTGTCACTATGGAAACTGTTCCTTTGAGGAGTTTGTTCGAGGTATCTTCACCACGAACGGAAGCACGAGGAGTTCTTCCTCGACCTGACGTACTTACTGAAAATATCTTTTATGAAATTCCTTCGGGTATGCTTGAGAAACTGCTGGCTAATCCTTTTACAGGAGATGGATCTTCACATCCAGACTTGCATCTGATCTATGTAGATGAAGTTTGTGGTTTATTTAAGCTTGCAGGTTTGCCCGAGGATGAGGTAAATAAGAAAGTCTTTCCTTTATCTTTGAAGGATAAGGCGTTGACATGGTATAGGCTATGTGATGATACTGGATCATGGGACTACAATCGGTTGAAATTGGAATTTCATCAGAAGTTCTATCCTATGCATTTAGTACATCGTGATCGGAACTTTATTTATAACTTTTGTCCTTGTGACAGGGAAAGCATAGCTCAAGCTTGGGGGAGGCTTAAATCAATGCTATATTCATGCCCCAATCATGAGCTCTCGAGAGAAATCATCACTCAAAACTTTTATGCTCGGCTTTCTCATGAAGATCGTACCACGCTTGACACTTCTTGTATCGGTTCTTTTATGAAGAAGGATATTGACCACAAGTGGAATTTATTGGAGAGAATCAAATGTAACTCTGAAGATTGGGAGCTGGAGGAAGGTGAGGAGTCAGGTATGACTTTCCAGTTTGATTGCGTTAAAACTTTTGTTGATACAAACACTTCTAGAGATTTTAGCGCTAAGTATGGACTTGACTCTGAGATAGTAGCTTCTTTATGTGAATCTTTTGCTGCTCATGTTGATCTTCCCAAAGAGAAGTGGTTTAAGTATCATCCTCCTGTAGAAAGCAACATAGTCAAAACCAATCTAGTTGAGGTGAAAGTCATTGCTTTTAGTGATCCTGTTGTTCCTTGTGCTTACACTGAGAAACCACCATACCCTGCTAGGATAAAGGATTATTCTAAAGCTCCAACTGTGATACGTAGGGGTTACATTAGACCACTTGCACCCCCTGAGGAAATTAGAGTTGAACCTAGTGTTGCTATTATCAAAGATCTCTTAGCCGAAGACGTAGACGGGCATGTTATCAAATTCTGTGAGGACTCCGCTAGAATTGCTAAACCTCACGCGAAAGACAAATACGGACCTGTAATTGGCCTGCCCGTTGTTTCTGTCGAGATAGGAGATCACTGTTACCATGGTTTATGTGATATGGGAGCTAGTGTTAGTGCAATACCCCATTCTCTATATGATGAAATCAAAGATGAGATTGCACCTGCTGAGTTAGAACCCATTGATGTGACTATTACGCTAGCTAACAGAGACACTATCCGCCCTCTGGGAATTGTGAGAGACGTAGAAGTCCTGTGTGGTAAGACAAAGTATCCTACTGATTTCCTCGTCCTTGGTACTACATAAGATAACTTTTGTCCCATCATATTTGGTAGACCCTTTCTCAACACTGTCAATGCTCACATTGATTGCATTAAGCAGACTGTCATAGTTAGTTTTGAGGGTGTGTCTCATGAATTTAACTTCTCCAAGTTTGGAAGACAACCCCATGAAAAAGAGTCGTCTGGAAGGGATGAAATCATTGCTCTTGCCTCTATTGCCGTACCTCCTACGGATCCTTTAGAGCAATACTTGCTTGAGCATGAAAATGATACGCATATGGAGGAGAGAGATGAGATAGATAAAATTGTCTTAGAACAATATCCTATTCTCAAGCATAATCTGCCTGTTGAACTGCTTGGGGATCCTCCCCCACCAAAGGGTGATCCTGTGTTCGAGCTTAAACAATTGCCTGATACTCTTAAGTATGCCTATCTTGATGAGAAGGAGATACATCCTGTTATTATTAGTGCTCTCCTCTCAGAGCATGAAGAGAAGAAGTTGCTAAGAACTCTGAGGAAGCACCGTGCTGCTATTGGATATACTCTTGATGATCTTAAGGGTATTAGTCCCACTCTTTGTCAGCACAAGATTAAAACTGATCTTGACTTTAAACCAGTTGCTGATCATCAAAGGAGATTAAATCCTAAGATGAAAGAGGTCGTTAGAAAAGAAATATTAAAGCTTCTAGAAGCATGAGTCATTTATCCTGTTGCTCATAGTGATTGGGTAAGTCCAGTACATTGCGTACCTAAGAAGGGAGGTATCACCGTCGTTACTAATGATAAGGATGAACTAATCCCACAAAGGATTATTACCGGCTATAAGATGGTGATAGACTTCCGGAAACTGAACAAGGCAACCAGGAAAGATCATTATCCTTTGCCGTTTATCGACCAAATGCTAGAAAGGCTATCAAAACACACACACTTATGCTTTCTAGACGGTTATTCAGGTTTCTCGCAAATACCTGTTGCACAATCTGATCAGGAGAAAACCACTTTCACCTGCCCCTTCGGTACCTTTGCTTATAGACGTATGCCTTTTGGCTTATGCAATGCACCTGCCACCTTTCAAAGATGTATGATGGCTATATTTTCTGACTTCTGTGAAAAGATTGTCTAGGTTTTCATGGATGACTTCTCCGTTTACGGGTCTTCCTTTGATGATTGCCTCAGCAACCTTGATCGAGTCTTACAGATATGCGAAGATACCAACCTCGTCTGGAATAGGGAGAAGTGCCACTTTATGGTTAACGAAGGTATCATCTTAGGACACAAAATTTCTGAAAGAGGCATTGAAGTTGATAAGGCTAAGATTGATGCAATTGAGAAAATGCCTTGCCCCACAGATATCAGAGGTATACGAAGTTTCCTAGGTCATGCTGGTTTCTATAGAAGGTTCATTAAAGACTTCTCTAAGATTTCTAGGCCTCTTACCAACCTCTTGCAGAAGGATGTTCCTTTTGTTTTTGATGAGGATTGTGAGGAAGCTTTCGAAATACTTAAGAAGGCTTTGATAACCGCACCTATTGTTCAACCACCTGACTGGAACTTGCCCTTTGAAATCATGTGCGATGCTAGTGATTATGTTGTTGGTGCTGTTCTAGGACAAAGAGTTGACAAGAAGTTGAATGTTATTCACTACGCTAGTAAAACTCTAGACAGTGCCCAAAGAAACTATGCCACTACGGAGAAGGAATTTTTAGCAGTCGTGTTTGCATGTGAAAAGTTCAGATCTTATATAGTTGACTCCAAAGTCACTATTCACTCTGATCATGCTGCTATTAAGTACCTTATGGAGAAGAAGGACGCTAAGCCTAGGCTGATCAGATGGGTTCTCCTGCTACAGGAATTTGATTTGCACGTCGTTGACCGAAAGGGTGCCGATAACCCTATAGCAGATAACTTGTCTAGGCTAGAGAATGTCCTTGATGACCCAGGACCTATTGATGACAACTTTCCTGATGAGCAACTAAGTGTCATCCACACTTCACATAGTGCACCGTGGTATGCTGATTACGCAAACTATATCGTAGCCAAATACATACCACCCAGTTTCACCTATCAACAAAAGAAGAAATTCTTCTTTGATTTGAGACACTACTTTTGGGATGATCCTCACCTTTATAAGGAAGGAGTAGATGGTGTTATTAGACGTTGTGTGCCTGAACATGAACATGGACATATATTGCATAAGTGTCATTCGAAAGCCTACGGAGGACACCACGCTGGAGATAGAACTGCCCATAAGGTATTGCAATCAGGTTTCTATTGGCCCACTCTCTTCAAGGATGCCCGTAAGTTTGTATTGTCTTGTGACGAATGCCAAAGAATAGGGAATATCAGTAAGCGTCAGGAAATGCCTATGAACTATTCACTTGTCATTGAACCATTTGATGTTTGGGGCTTTGATTATATGGGACCTTTCCCGAGTTCCAATGGGTACACTAACATCTTAGTTGCTGTGGATTACGTTACTAAGTGGGTAGAAGCTATCCCCACTAAAAATGCTGATCACCACACCTCTATTAAGATGCTTAAAGAAGTCATTTTCCCAAGATTTGGAGTCCCTAGATATTTGATGACTGATGGCGGTTCACACTTCATTCATGGTGTTTTCTGCAAGATGCTCGCTAAGTATGCTGTCAACCATAGAGTTGCATCTCCTTATCATCCTCAGTCTAGTGGTCAAGTGGAGTTGAGTAATAGGGAGATCAAATTGATCCTACAAAAGACCGTCAATAGATCTCGAAAGAATTGGTCTAGCAAACTTTACGATGCACTATGGGCTTATAGGACTGCCTATAAAAATACCATGGGCATGTCGCCGTATAAAATGGTTTACGGTAAGGCCTGTCATTTACCTCTTGAGCTGGAACACAAAGCTTATTGGGCAATCAAAGAGCTCAACTTCGATTTCAAACTTGCCGGTGAGAAGCGGTTGTTTGATATCAGCTCATTAGATGAATGGAGGGCCCAGGCATATGAGAATGCCAAGTTGTTCAAGTAAAAGGTTAAGAGATGGCACGACAAACGAATACAGAAACGAGAGTTCAATGTAGGGGATTATGTCCTGCTATACAATTCTCGTTTAAGATTCTTCGCAGGTAAGCTTCTCTCTAAATGGGAAGGTCCTTACGTTATCGAGGAAGTATATCATTCCGGTGCCATCAAAATCAATAACACGGAAGGAAATTTTCCTAGAGTGGTAAATGGGCAAAGAAGAAAGCATTACATCTCTGGTACTCCCATAAATGTTGAGACCAATATCATCAATGTCATAACTCCAGAGGAGTACATAAGGGATGTTTATCAGCCTATTTCAGACCCTGAAAATGAAGAGGTATCTGTTTCAGTGAGAAATTGGACTTTGGTGCTTGTCCAATAGGAAATTTCCTCCGTTTTGGAATTTTTGGAAAATTAGAAAAATAAAAAGCAGTCCGGAGAGCGCACGAGGCGGCCACAAGTTTGGAAGCCGCCACCTACCCCCTGGTGGCGGAGGGAGGGCTTGTGGGCACCTCGTGTGCCTCCCGGACTCCGTTTTCTTGCGGAGCACTCCTTCTGGTCCAGAAAATATCAATGTATATTCGCCCGAAGGTTTTGATCTCCGTATCACACAGTTTTCCTCTGTTTTCGTTTCGAGCTTGTTGTGTGCCGCAGATTTAGGTCAAGATGTCTTCTCAGGATTCAGAGGGGGAGAGCTATGTGGCTGACTACCTTGCTAACCCCAAGGTCTATGGGGACTTGGAACCATATGGCTGGACCTCTGATGAGGAAGAGGACTATGAGCCCAAGGGGAAGGAACAAACGAGTTTCGATGAAGAGGAGGCTCCTTTACCTCAACCTGCAAACACCCATGTGGAGTTCAAGAAGTCAAGCCTCCCCAACTCCAGGAAGAAGCCTAAGACCATATTTATCCCCTCTTGTTTCTTGCAGGAGAGTAAGCAGGAACTTTGCCATAGAGTGTTGAAATTTGAGGAGGAAAATGACGATCTAAGGGAGCAGAACTTTTTTCTCAAGTGGAAATTAGACAAGCTCAAGACTGCTTCAACAACACCACCACCTTCATCACCAAATGAAGACAACTAAGCATTGGTATGGGCAATCCCCTTGGCTTCTACCAAGCTTAGGGGAGTTGCCTTGGTATCGTATCACCTTTATATCTTTTGCTTTTACCTTTGTTTTAGTTCTTTCCTTTTCAGTTTTTATTTCTTCTCTTAGAGGAATAAGTCTTTAGTGTTTAGTTTGAGTCTTTTGCTTTTGTTTCTCCCCCGATGTATTCGAGCTTACGAGCTATATAATAAAGAGTATCTTAGTCAAGGGCTTTTCTTTGTGCCATGATCAAAAGTATGAAAAGAACGATAGCATGAAAGATCATGAGACGATCTTATGGAAAGTGATAACTTCACATATGACACGTATGATGATTGAAACTTGTTGAGAATAAATCAACATAGACCTCAGTCATTGTTGCAATAATAAGAAGTAATAAGGAAAGAGAGGTTCACATATAAATATATCATCTTAGACACTTTTTACAATTGTGAGCACTCACCAAACTATTACATGCTTAGGAGTAGATGTTGGACAAGGAAGACAACATAATGAATTGTATTTTCTTGGTTCCAAACAATGTTATATGATTAGAGATCCCTTAGCATGTGACGATTGCTTCCACCTCATATTAGCCAAAACTCCCACACCAAGTAGAGATACTACTTGTGCATCCATAAACCTCCAACCCAGTTTTGCCATGAGAGTCCAGCATACCTACCTATGGATTGAATAAGATCCTTCAAGCAAGTTGTCATTGGTGCAAGCAATAAAAATTGCTCTCTAATATGTATGATCTTTAGTGTGTGGAAAATAAGCTTTGTACGAACCTGTGATGAGGAAGACATAAAAGCGACAGACTGCATAATAAAGTTCTTTATCACATGAGGCAATATAAAGTGACGTTGCTCCGCACTAAGAGGACACACATTCAAACCTCAAAAGCGCATGACAACCTCTGCTTCCCTCTGCGAAGGGCCTATCTTGTACCTTTACTTTTTGCCCTTGTAAGAGTCATGGTGATCTTCACCAATTCCCTATTTTTGCCTTTATCTTGGCTACCGTCACATGCTTGGTAAAGATCTATATTCATATATCAACTTGGAGTTGAGTACTTATGCTTTATTATTGTTGAATTTACCCTTGAGGTAAATAGTTGGGAGGCAAAACTATAAGCCCCTATCTTCCTTTGTGTCCAGCTAAAACTTTGACACCATGAGTACCACATGAGTTGTAACAATTGTAGAAAACAAAAGAGATGATTGAGTATGTGGATTTGCCTTACAAGCTCTTACTTGACTCTTTCTGATGTTGTGATAAATTGCAATTGCCTCAATGACTTTGGACTGTTGTTGGTTACTTCTCGGTAAGGTTTTTGCTTCATGCTTTGCTTTGTGAAGGAATTGTTACTTTCCCATAAGAATCTTTATGATGTATTGCTGTCCTATGTGTGATCATGATGCCCTCATGTCCGTATTATGTTTTATCGGCACCTTCGTCCCTCAACATGTGGACATGTTTATGGAACTTGGTTTTCGCTTGAGGACAAGCGAGGTCTAAGCTTGGGGGAGTTGATACATCCATTTTGCATCATGCTTTCATGTTGATATTTATTGCTTTATGGGCTGTTATATTACTTTGTGGTACCATATTTATGTCTTTTCTATCTTATTTTGCAAGGTTTATTTGAAGAGGGAGAATTCAGGCAGCTGGAATTCTGGACTAGAAAAGGAGCAAATCTTAGTCCACTATTCTGCACATCTCCAAATGCCCTGAAAAGTTACGTGGAATTTTTTGGGATTATATAAAAAATACTGGGCTAAAGAAGTACCAGAGGGGGGACACCAGGGCGCCACAAGCCCTGCCACCGCCACCCCCTGGTGGCGATGGCAAGCTTGTGGGATTCCTGACGGCCCACTGGCCCCCCTCTTTTGCTATATGAAGGGTTTCGTTCCAGAAAAAAATCAATCGGGAGCTTTTTTGTGGTTTCGCCGCCGCCACGAGGCGGAACTTGAGCAGATCCAATCTAGAGCTCCGGCAGGACGATCCTGCCGGGAACACTTCCCTCCCGGAGGGGGAAATCGTCACCATCGTCATCACCAATACTCCACTCGTCGGAGGGGAGGCATCTTCATCAACATCTTCATCAGCACCATCTCCTCTCCAATCCCTAGTTCATCTCTTGTAACCAATCTCCGTCTCACGACTTCGATTGGTACTTGTAAGGTTACTAGTAGTGTTGATTACTCTTTGTAGTTGATGCTAGTTGGATTACTTGGTGGAAGAGTTTATGTTTAGATCCTTGATGCTATTCATTACACCTCTGATCATGATTATGATTATGCTTTGTGAGTAGTTACTTTTGTTCCTCAGGACATGGGATAAGTCATGTTAATGATAGTCATGTGAATTTGATATCCGTTCGGTATTTTGATATGCTGTATGTTGTTTTTCCTCTAGTGGTGTTATATGAACGTCGACTACATAACACTTCATCATATTTGGGCCTAGAGGAAGGCATTGGGGAGTAGTAAGTAGATGATGGGTTGCTGGAGTGACATAAGCTTAAACCCCAGTCTATGCGTTGCTTCGTAAGGGGCTGATTTGGATCCAATAGTTTAATGCTATGGTTAGACGTTGTCTTAATTCTTATTTCGTAGTTGCGGATGCTTGCGAGAGGGGTTAATCATAAGTGGGATGCTTGTCCAAGTAAGGGTAGTATCCAAGCGCTGGTCCACCCACATATCAAACTATCAAAGTGACGAACGTGAATCATATGAACATGATGAAACTGTTGGGGAACGTCGCATGGGAAACAAAAAATTTCCTACGCGCACGAAGACTTATCATGGTGATGTCCATCTACGAGAAGAGATTTGGATCTACATACCCTTGTAGATCGCACAACAGGAAGCATTAAGAAACGCGGTTGATGTAGTGGAACGTCTTCACGTCCCTCGAACCACCCCTCGAACCGCCCCACGAACCGTCCCGTGATCCGTCCCACGATCCATCCCGCGATCCGTCCCACGAACCGTCCTGCGATCCGTCTCATGATCCATTCCGATATAGTGCGGAACAGATGGCACCTCCGCATTCAGCACACGTACATCTCGATGACGATCTCCACCTTCTTGATCCAGCAAGAGGGGGCGGAGAGGTAGAAGAGTTCTCTGGCAGCGTGACGGCGCGCCGGTGGTGGTGGTGATGATCTACTCCGACAGGGCTTCGCCTAAGCTCCGCAGAAATACGATCTAGAGGAAAAACTGCGTGGTATAGGGTCGAGCAGCACGTGGCAAAGTTGTGTCTCAAAAACCCCCAATACCTCTAGTATATATAGGAGGGAGGGAGGGGATGAGGCAGCCTCAAACCCTCAAGGTTTGGCTGAAATTGGAGGTGGAGGAGTCCTACTCCAATCCTACTTGGAGTAGGATTCCATCTTCCCACTTGGAAACTCTTTCCACCTTGTGTTTTTTCCTTCTCAAATCTTATGGGCCTTAGCGGGAACTTATTCCAGCCCACTACGGTCTGGTTTATCTCTTCCCATAGCCCATGAGACCCCTTGGGGCGTGACACCCCTCCCGATGGTCCCCGGCACCCCTCCCGGTACTCCCGATACATTATCGATAAGCCCGAAACTTTTCCGGTGACCAAAACAGGACTTCCTATTATCAATCTTTACCTCCGGACCATTCCGGAGCTCCTCGTAACGTCATGGATCTCATCCGGGACTCCGAACAACTTTCGGTTACCAACACCTATAACTCAACTATACCGAAAACATCGTCGAACCTTAAGTGTGCAGACCCTACGGGTTCGAGAACTATGTAGACATGACCCGAGAGACTCCTGGTCAATATCCAATAGCGGACCTGGATGCCCATATTGGATGCTACATATTCTCCGAAGATCTTATCGGTTGAACCTCAGTGTCAAGGATTCATATAATCCCGTATGTCATTCCCTTTGTCCTTGGTATGTTACTTGCCCGAGATTCGATCGTCAGTATCCGCATACCTATTTCAATCTCGTTTACCGACAAGTCTCTTTACTCGTTCCGTAATACAACATCACGTGACTTACACTAAGTCACATTGCTTGCAAGGCTTGTGTGTGATGTTGTATTACTGAGTGGGCCCCGAGATACCTCTCCGTCACACGGAGTGACAAATCCCAATCTTGATCCGTACTAACTCAACGGACACCTTTGGAGATACCTGTAGAGCATCTTTATAGTCATCCAGTTACGTTGTGATGTTTGATACACACAAGGTATTCCTCCGGTGCCAGTGAGTTATATGATCTCATGGTCATAGGAACAAATACTTGACACGTAGAAAACTATAGCAATAAAACGACACGATCAATATGCTACGTTCATAGTTTGGGTCTTGTCCATCACATGATTCTCCTAATGATGTGATCCTGTTATCAAGTAACAACACTTGCCTATGGTCAGGAAACCTTGACCATCTTTGATCAACGAGCTAGTCAACTAGAGGCTTACTAGGGACAGTGTTTTGTCTATGTATCCACACAAATATTGTGTTTCCAATCAATACAATTATAGCATGGATAATAAACGATTATCATGAACAAAGAAATATAATAATAACTAATTTATTATTGCCTCTAGGGTATATTTCCAACAGTCTCCCACTTGCACTAGAGTCAATAATCTAGTCCACATCACTATGTGGTTCTAACGAATCCAACGCCCTTACAGTTCTGGGGTTTGATCACATCTTGCTTGTGAGAGAGGTTTTAGTCGACGGTTCTGAACCCTTTCAGATTTGAGTGAGCTTTACAAATATTTATGTCATCTTGTAAATGATGCTACTACGTGCTATTCGGAAATACTCCAAGTATCTACTCTACTATACGAATCCGTTTCACTACTCATAGTAATTCGGATTACTGTCAAAGCTTGCATCGACGTAACCCTTTATGATGAACTCTTGAACCACCTTCATAATCGAGAAAAATTCCTTAGTCCATTTAGTTACTAAGGATAACTTTGACCGCTGATCAGTGATTCAATCATGGATCACTCTCTGTACCTCTTAACAGACTTGCTGCAAGGCACACATTAGGTGCGGTACTCAGCATGGCATACTTTAGAGTCTACTGCCAAGGCATAGAAGACGACCTTCGTCTATTCTCTTTATTCTGCCGTGGTCGGGTTTTGAGTCTTACTCAAATTCACACCTTACAACACAGTCAAGAACTCCTTCTTTGCTGATCTATTTTGAAATCCTTCAAAAACTTGTCAAGGCATGCATCTTGTTGAAACTTCTATTAAGTGTTTCGATCTATCTCCATAGATCTTGATGCTCAACGTTCAAGTAGCTCAATCCACGTATTCCTTTGAAAAACTCCTTTCAAACAACCTTTTATGCTTCACAGAAATTCTACATTACTTCTGATCAACAATATGTCAACCACATATACTTATCAGAAATTATATAGTGCTCCCACTCACTTCTTTGGAAATACAAGTTTCTCATAAACCTTGTACAAACCCAAAATCTTTGATCATCTCATCAAAGTGTATATTCCAACTCCGAGATGCTTGCACCAGTCCATTGAAGGATCGCTGGAGCTTGCACACTTGTTAGTATCCTTAGGATCGACAAAACATTCTGATTGTATCACATACAATATTTCCTCAATGAAACCGTCGAGGAAACAATGTTTTGACTTCCTATGTGCAATATTTCACAAATAATGCAACAACTACTAACATAATTCCAACAGACTTTTAGCATCACTACGAGTGAGAAAGTCACATCGTAGTCAACTCTTTGATCTTGTCGAAAACATCTTTGCGACAAGTCGAGCTTTTCTTAATAGTGACTTATCACCATCATCGCCTGTCTTCCTCTTAAAGATCCATCTTTACTTAATAGTCTTACTACCATCAAGCAGTTCTTCCAAAGTCTACACTTTGTTTCATACATGGATTCTCTCTCGGATTTCATGGCCTCCCGCCATTTGTTGGAATCCGGGCCCACCATAGCTTCTCCATAACTCGTAGGTTCATTGTTGTTCAACAACATGACCTCCAAGACAGGGTTATCGTACCACTCTGTAGTAGTACGCGACCTTTGTCGACCTACGAGGTTTGTAGTAACTTGATCCGAAGCTCTAATGATCACCATCATCAGCTTCCACTTCAATTGGTGTAGGCGCCACAGGAGCATCTTCCTGCGCCCTGCTACACACTATTTGAAGTGACGGTTCACTAACCTCATCAAGTTCCACCACCCTCCCACTCAATTCTTTCGAGAGAAACCTTTCCTCGAGAAAGGACCCATTTCTAGAAACAAACACTTTGCTTCCGGATCTGAGATAGGAGATGTATCCAACTGTTTTGGATATCATATGAAGATGCATTTATCCGCTTTGGGTTCGAGCTTTATCAGACTGAAACTTTTTCACACAAGCATCGCAGCCCCAAACTTTCAAGAAACGACAACTTAGGCTTCTCCAAACCATAGTCTATACAGTGTCATCTCAACGGAAATACGCGGTGCCCTATTTAAAGTGAATGCGGTTGTCTCTAATGTATAACCCATAAACGATAGTGGTAATTCGATAAGAGACATCATAGCATGCACCATATCAAATAGGTCATGGCTATGACACCATCACACCATGGTGTTCTTGGTGGCATGAATTGCGAAACAACTTCCACATTGTCTTAACTGTGTACCAAAAACTTGCAACTCATATATTCATCTCTATGATCATATCGTAGACAATTTATCCTCTTGTTACGACGAACTTCACTCTGAAACAGAATTGAACTTTTTCAACATTTCATACTTTGTGATTCATTAAGTAAATACTCCTGTATCTATTCAAATCGTCATTGAAGTAAGAACATAATGATATCCACTGCGTGCCTCAGCACCCATTGGACTGCATACATCAAAATGTATTACTTCCAACAAGTTACTATCTTGTCTCATCTCAATGAAAACAAGGCCTTGCTCATGTGGTATGATTTGCATGTCACAAGTGATTCAAAATCAAGTGAGTATAAAGATCCGTCAGTATAGAGCCTCTTCATGCAATTTATACCAACACGACTCAAGCGGCAGTGCCACAAGTAAGTGGTACTATCATCATTACCTTGTATCTTCTGGCACCAATATCATGAACATGTGTAACACTACGATCGAGATTCAATAAACCATTGAAGGTGATTATTCAAGCAAATAGAGTAACCATTATTCCTTTTAAATGAATAATCGTATTGCAATAAACACGATCCAATCATGTTCATGCTTAACGCAAGCACCAAATAACAATTATTTAGGTTTAACACCAATCCCGATGGTAGAGGGAGCGTGCGACGTTTGATCATATCAACCTTGGAAACACTTCCAACACGTATCATCACCTCGCCTTTAGCTAATCTCCTATTTATTCCGTAGCTTTCATTTCATGTTATAATCACTTAGCAACCGAACCGGTATCCAATACCCTCGCGCTACTAGGAGTACTAGTAAAGTACACATCAACATCATGTATATCAAATATACTTCTTTCGACTTTGCCAACCTTCTTATCTACCAAGCATCTAGGGTAGCTCCGCCTCAGTGACCATTCCCCTCATAAAAGAAGCACTTAGTCTCGGGTTTGGTTTTAATCTTGGGTCTCTTCATTAGTGCAACAACTGTTTTGCCGTTTCACGAAGTATCCCTTATAGCCCTTGCCTTTCTTGAAACTTAGTGGTTTTACTACCATCAACTATTGATGCTCCTTCTTGATTTCTACTTTCACAGTGTCAAACATCGCGAATCGCTCAAGGATCACTGTATCTATCCTTGATATGTTTATAGTTCATCACGAAGCTCTCACAGCTTGGTGGCAGTGACTTTGGAGAACCATCACTATCTCATCTGGAAGATTAACTCCCACTTGATTAAAGCGATTGTCGTACTCAGACAATCTGAGAACACGCTCAACGATTGAGCTTTTCTCCTTTACTTCATGGACAAAGAGTCTTGTCGGAGGTCTCATACCTCTTAACAAGGGCACAAGCATGAAATCACAATTTCATCTCTTTAGAACATCTCTTATGTTCCGTGACGTTTCAAAACGTCTTCGGCGCCTTGCTTCTAAGCCATTAAGTATTTTTCACTGAACTATTGCGTAGTCATCAGAAACGTGTATGTTGGATGTTCACAACATCCACAGACGACGCTCGAGGTGCAGCACACCGAGTGGTGCATTAAGGACATAAGCCTTCTGCGCAGCAATTGAGGACAATCCTCAGTTTTACACACTCAGTCCGCAAAGTTTGCTACTATCAACTTTCAACTAAATTTTCTCTAGGAACATATAAAAACAGTAGAGCTATAGTGCAAGCTACATCCTAATTCGCAAAGACCATTAGACTATGTTCATGAAAATTAGTTCAATTAATCATATTACTTAAGAACTCCCACTCAAAGAGTACATCTCTCTAGTCATTTGACTGGTACATGATCCAAATCCACTATCTCAAGTCCGATCATCACGTGAGTCGAGAATAGTTTGAGTGGTAAGCATCTCTATGCTAATCATATCAACTATATGATTCATGCTCGACCTTTCGGTCTCTTGTGTTCCGAGGCCATGTCTGCACATGCTAGGCTCGTCAAGTTTAACCCGAGTGTTCCGCGTGTGCAACTGTTTTGCACCCGTTGTATGTAAACGTTGAGTCTATCACACCCGATCATCACATGGTGTCACGAAACGATGAACTATAGCAATGGTGCACAGTTGGGGAGAACACAATTTCGTCTTGAAATTTTAGTGAGAGATCACCTCATAATGCTACCGTAGTTCTAAGCAAGATAAGGTGCATAAAGGATTAACATCACATGCAATTCATAAGTGACATGATATGGCCATCATCAAGTGCTCCTTGATCTCTATCACCAAAACACCGGTATGATCTTCTTGTCACCGGCGCCACACCATGATCCCCATCATCATGATCTCCATCATCGTGCCTCCATCGAGGTTGTCGTGTATGCTATGCTATTACTACTAAAGCTACGTCCTAGCAATATAGTAAACGCATCTACAAACACAAACATTAGTTTAAAGACAACCCTATGGCTCCTGCCGGTTGCCGTAGCATCGACGTGCAAGTCGATACTAACTATTACAACATGATCATCTCATACATCCAATATATCACATCACGTCGTTGGCCATATCACATCACAAGCATACCCTGCAAAAACAAGTTAGACGTCCTCTAATTGTTGTTGCATGTTTTACGTGGTTGCCATGGGTATCTAGTAGGATCGCATCTTACTTACGCAAACACCACAACGGAGATGTATGAATTGCTATTTAAACTCTGTCGAAGGACCACCTCGGTCAAATCTGATTCAACTAAAGTTGGAGAAACCGACACTCGCCAGTCATCTTTGAGCAACGGGGTTGTTCGTATCGATGAAACCAGTCTCTCGTAAGCGTACGAGTAATGTCGGTCCGAGCCGCTTCGATCCAACGATACCGCGGAATCAAGAAAAGACTAAGGAGGGCAACAAATCGCACATCACCGCCCACAAAAACATTTGTGTTCTACTCGAGATAACATCTACGCATGAACCTAGCTCATGATGCCACTGATGGGGAACGTCGCATGGGAAACAAAAAATTTCCTACGCGCACGAAGACCTATCATGCTGATGTCCATCTACGAGAAGAGATTTGGATCTACGTACCCTTCTAGATCGCACAACAGGAAGCATTAAGAAACGCGGTTGATGTAGTGGAACGTCTTCACGTCCCTCGAACCGCTCCACGAACCGTCCCACGAACCGTCCCGCGATCCGTCTCGCGATCCGTCCCACGAACCGTCTCGTGATCCGTTGCACGAACCGTCTTGCGATCCGTCTCATGATCCGTTCCGATCTAGTGCCGAACGGACGGCACCTCCGCGTTCAGCACATGTACAACTCGATGACGATCTCCACCTTCTTGATCCAGCAAGAGGGGGCGGAGAGGTAGAAGAGTTCTCCGGCAGCGTGACGGCACGCCGGTAGTGGTAGTGATGATCTACTCCGGCAGGGCTTCGCCTAAGCTCCGGAGGAATATGATCTAGAGGAAAAACTGCGTGGTATAGGGTCGAGCAACACGTGGCAAAGTTGTGTCTCAACCCCCCCAATACCTCTAGTATATATAGGAGGGAGGGAGGGGAGGAGGCAGCCTCAAACCCTCAAGGTTTGGCCGAAATTGGAGGTGGAGGAGTCCTACTCCAATCCTACTTGGAGTAGGATTCCACCTTCCCACTTGGAAACTCTTTCCACCTTGTGTTTTTTCCTTCTCAAACCTTATGGGCCTTAGTGGGAACTTATTCCAGCCCACTAGGGGCTGGTTTATCTCTTCCCATAGCCGATGAGACCCCTTGGGGCGTGACACCCCTCCCGATGGTCCCCGGCACCCCTCCTGGTACTCCCGGTACATTATCGATAAGCCCGAAACTTTTCCATGACCAAAACAGGACTTCCTATATATCAATCTTTACCTCCGGACCATTCCGGAGCTCCTCGTGACATCATGGATCTCATCCGGGACTCCGAAAAACTTTCGGTTACCAACACCTATAACTCAACTATACCGAAAACATCGTCGAACCTTAAGTGTGCAGACCCTACGGGTTCGAGAACAATGTTGACATGACCCGAGAGACTCCATGGTCAATATCCAATAGCGGGACCTGGATGCCCATATTGGATCCTACATATTCTCCGAAGATCTTATCGGTTGAACCTCAGTTCAAGGATTCATATAATCCCGTATGTCATTCCCTTTGTCCTTCGGTATGTTACTTGCCCGAGATTCGATCGTCAGTATCCGCATACCTATTTCAATCTCGTTTACCGGCAAGTCTCTTTACTCATTCCGTAATACAAGATCACGTGACTTACACTAAGTCACATTGCTTGCAAGGCTTGTGTGTGATGTTGTATTACTGAGTGGGCCCCGAGATACCTCTCCGTCACACGGAGTGACAAATCCCAGTCTTGATCTATATTAACTCAACGGACACCTTCGGAGATACCTGTAGAGCATCTTTATAGTCATCCAGTTACGTTGTGACGTTTTCTACACACAGGGTATTCCTCCGGTGCTAGTGAGTTATATGATCTCATGGTCATAGGAACAAATACTTGACACGCAGAAAACTATAGCAATAAAACAACACGATCAATATGCTACGTTCATAGTTTGGGTCTTGTCCATCACATGATTCTCCTAATGATGTGATCCCGTTATCAAGTAACAACACTTGCCTATGGTCAGGAAACCTTGACCATCTTTGATCAACGAGCTAGTCAACTAGAGGCTTACTAGGGATAGTGTTTTGTCTATGTATCCACACAAGTATTGTGTTTCCAATCAATACAATTATAGCATGGATAATAAACGATTATCATGAACAAATAAATATAATAATAACTAATTTATTATTGCCTCTAGGGCATATTTCCAACAGAAACTAGCATGACAGAAATTCCCGTGTGTCCTCGGGAGCGTTTATCCTCCTATAAGACTTTGTTCAGGCTTGTCCCTTGCTACAAAAGGGATTGGGCCACTTGCTGCACCATTGCTACTACTTGTTACTTGTTACTTTTCGCTTGCTACGTTTCACCTCACTATACCATCACTTGTTACCGCTACTTTTAGTGCTTGCAGTTATTACCTTACTGAAAACCGTTTATCAGAGCCTTCTACTCCTCGTTGGGCTCGCCACTCTTACTTATCGAAAGGACTACGATTGGTCCCCTATACTTGTGGGTCATCACTGACCCACACATACGAGGATGGATTCATTACCTAAATGAAGGACTTTGGGCTACTCAGATCAGAGCTAAGGAAACCAAAGCTAAGAAGATTAGAAACTGGATAGATCAACACCTTTAGTATAGATGTCTTTATTTCATAAAAAAGAAATTGCTTGAGGATTGTATTTGGTCTTTGTATATAATTTATTAATGATGGATATACCATTAAAAAAGTGCTAAGAATGCCACATGGACAAAAAGATGACGTGGGAAAGCAATTAAGGAGGAAAGATAACATTTTAGTGAGCTCAAGTGGGACTTGCGAGTTGGATGCAACACAGAGCAAATGCGGGAAAGTAAATTAAGGAGTTCAATGCAGTTCGACATGCGGTTCAAGTGCATTGGAGAGATGCTAAAATGAGTTCAACACAGAGCAAATCACTGGAGAGAATCATAGCCCGGCATGCAGTTCAAATGCTAACTGGAACCATCGATCACGCACACCCAAGTCACACTTCTGGTACAAGTGCTCCATCCAAGGAGAGATCATAAAATGCAGGGAAGTAAATAAAGGAGTAGTGTTTCGGCAAGCACAAAAATGCTATGGTAAACTGACTTAGCCCCATAAACAACTAGCTGCTTCATGTTCCTCCAATTCATTCCATGATTGTGGAGCCCCCACCAAGTGATATTCCCCTACCGATGGCTGGTATGGACGTGCATTAGCGCTTTCAGCCAAGCTGATGCCATTACACCACTCCCCTTCAAATAAAAGCAGTGGTATTAGTCACACAAATCTGGATATCAAATACATAATGTACTACTGCTAGCAAACCTCAAAGATAGACCAAACACCTAAATTTATATACATACATGGAAGTGGAAATGGTTGATCCAACTAATACATTCTCGACTGCAAGTGTATATACTAACTATCGGTTATAGAATAGTAAAATATGATTCTGACCCATTCATAAATTCACAGGACAAAGTCTGGATAATTCCCCTAGTCTAGAGTCTAGACAACTAGTACCTCAACATGAATTATAAACATGTAAAAGTAGTTGTACAAGTAAGTTGATATTATTATTGATATGATCATCATGTTCATCAGTTTGTGGGACCCCAAGACGAATATTAGTTGACACTCTATGGCCTTAAGCACTGCAAGGGAGCAAACCGATTAATATATCATTTGAACAACTGTAGTGTCAACTTGAGCAAACCAATGGACACTCAAGTAATCCATGCATGCATCTACCATTTGAATACATCAGAAGAATACTGAACAACTAGAGAAACCATGCTTGTGCAGAAATGTGCAAATGCAGTAGAGTTATTAATGGTCGTCTGGAGGCATGAAACAAACACAATATCAATCAGAAATATCCAGATGCAGTAGAGTTAGCTATGCTATTAGCAAGATAAGTTGGTAAATGCATCGCATTCACACTAACAAATAGTCTCACACCAGTAAGGCATGGAGGCAAATAAAAAAAATAGTGGAAATGCTATGTACTCCATATGGGCAGTAAGTAGGATGGATTCACAGAATATCAATCAAAAAATAAAATAGGGCAGCAAAGCATTTACCTCAGGAGGAGAGCGCGTGTGGCAACTCCCAAGCCCGAACGAAGCGGCTGGACAAGCAGATGCTCGAGGGCGCAACAAGGGGTGAATAGCTCCCATGCGACTTATTTCCCCGCTATTCGCTGGAGAACGATGTCGTTCGATGAAATAGCTCAGAGACGTCTGTTGGAACGACCCATATAGCCACGGCCCGATACGACTCTTTTAAGCCCTCAAAACAGAAGGAAACTGTTAACAAATTTGGATTACGTGAGCTGGACTATTAGAATGCGAGACCCACCAGTCACCAGTTGCGACGCGGGACCCACCAGTCGCCCCTTGCTGCGTGCCACCTTAGACTGGGACCCAACACTTATCCACGTCAACCTTATCGATTTTATAAGAGGCAGACTCCCCCTGCTCCCAGGCTCGTGCCCTGCCCCGACATAACCGTTGCCTCCGTTCCCCTGTTCTTCTGCGCACCTTCTTCTTCCTCTTCTCCGGCAACGGTCCACGACTACGGCGGTGAGGGATGTCCAACTCCACTTGTGGCTCCCAGAAGTCATGGCCACGTTATGGAGAAGTCTAGATGACTAGATGCCCGGACTGCCCTCTTCTAGATCCATTGAAGCGCTTGACATGTGTGCGTTCGACGAGGGGCAATGTCGGTCGGGAATTTGTCAAATGCGAGAGGGCTCGACATCGGGGGAAGGATGGGAAGGTAGGGTTTGTCCTGATTTGTCTCAATTTGGCGTGATTTTGATTTGCAGTATGGATTTGGGAATTAGAGTTTCCGTTCCCCTTTTCAGGATTTGGAGGAATGCCGCCATTTTTAGTGGATGGATAAGTACATTCGGGATCAAGGGTTTCAAGTTGAAGTGCTGCCCCCAATTCAGGGGCTTCCAATTCAGGAGGCTCCCATCTCGTTTGCTGTGGAGGAGGAGATCTGAAACGGGCACAAAGCCGATCGTCCATTGGATGATTTTTGGTGAAGGGGGAGTTGGAGAAATTGAACAAGCAGTTGAGCCAGATTGTGGAATTGAAAAGCAGTCAAACATGATGGCCGAAGCATTTTATCTTTATGTGTTTTTATTTGGTGTCATTGCTTATTTGGTGTTCCTTTGTCGTTCGAATTAGTAATTTTGATTTAGGAGTTGTTTGTAAGATGAACTATGTTATGAATTCGAATAAATTAGCTCTCAATGTATTGAGATAAAATCGAAAGCGTATAAATTCAGGTGGACATTAGCTCTGAATTGAGTTAACACCTTGAAGAGGTTCAGTTAGCTATTTCTAAAAAGAAAAACCGACAAGTTCATGGGCCCGTTGTTGGGCCAAGCCGTGAGTACTCACTTAAATGAAATGAAGGAAAAAATGAATTTCATGTTGGGAAAAAGGTGGGAAAGGTTGGCTAAGTGGATGACATGCGTTCGATCATAGCAAAAGTTGCTTGACACGTTATTGTTGGCTAAATCATTATTAAACGTGTTGGAATGTTGGCTAAATGTTTTATGAAATATTGTGGGCTGAAAAATATGGTGTGTCGTGTTGGCTAGATAAAATATTGTTGTGTTGGCTCAAAAAAATAACGTGTTAAGTTAAAAGAAATGTCTACTTGGCTCAAACATAGGTGTGTACGTGTCAAGTTTTGATGTGTACATGTCTAGTTTTGGTGTGTACATAGAAGTGGTTTATTAAATTTTTGGAGATGTGTGTAGGTGTGGGAGATAGTTCCATTCATGCATGTGTAGGTGTGTACATAGAAGTGGTTTATTAAAGTTTTGGAGATGTGCGTAAAATGTGTTTTGGAGTGGGAGATAGATCCATTCATGCATGGCTGCATGAACACATGTATGTATTGTAAATTTCTTTGCTTGACATATTTGTATTGTAATTAGTTGCATGTCCATGGTTGCATGTTCATGGTTGCATCTCCATGGTTGCATGTTCATAGTTGCATGTCCATGGTTGCATGTCCTAATCAAAGAGCCCATGAGTCATTGAAGAGAATACTTTCTCAACTCTAGGAAAAAAATTGCACCCTAAAAAAACTATGGTGACCCTACTAGCTACTAGTAGATCAGAGAAAGAAGGAGACGTGGGAGAGCATTGCTACTTACCATGGCGGGTCTATCTTCATGTATGCCTATATCTTAGATATGGGTAGTAGCATAAGTAGTAGCATTGCATGAACTAGATAGTACCATTACTAGATAGAACATTACACAATAATATAGTAGCGTAAGTAGTAGAATTGCATGAACTTAATTAGATAGTACACATCAATATAGTAACACAAGCATGACATAGATAGTACCATTACAACTTATATAGATAGATAGATAGTACCATTACAACTTATATAGATAGATAGTACCATTACAACCCTAGATAAGGTAGATTGATAGATAGTAGCATTACAACTTATATAGATAGTACCATTATGACCCTAGATAAGATAATACATGACACCTAACACCACCGGCTTGCTTGCTTGCTTGCTCCAAGGCCAACTCCTTCACTCGTCGTCGTACGGGAGGGTGTGCATGCGTCCATCGGCGGGGAAGGCGTTGTCGAAATCCATGAAGATGTTGTAGTTGGTGAATGCGATGAACTTGCATCCACACCAAAAAAGACGACCGAGGAGGTGGTGGGAGTCGAAGGAGTTGGTGAACCTGACGGTAAGCCCGATAGGATAGCCGTTGTTAGTAATCTCTTCGACTCGGAACATAACTGGAGAGGCCCTCGGGAGGTGGCGGTAGCCGGCAGAGAGGAAGTACTTTGTCAGCCCCCTTGCACACCTCCACCTCGAGATCACCCACACCCGTAGGGTGTTCTCCACCTGGACGTCGGTAGGGAAGAGCCTCTCGGGGACGATGTGCGGTGTATGGTAGGTAGGCTCGGTGAACTGCATCTTCGCTTCGCTTCGCTTCGACCGTGGATCTTGGGACATCTTGTGGTGAAGAAGGGGTTGAGTGGGCAGATGGGAGATGAAGGAGAGTGAGAGGAAGATGTAGGCTTGGGTGTGCCTAAATAGCCGAGGTGCACCGTTTTGTTTTCCTCTCCATCGTGGTAGTAATGGCATGGGAAATGCGCAATGTGGCATCGAGCCAGCCATTGTGTGCACGCGCATGACAACGGGAAAGGAGCAACATGTCATCGCGGTTGTAATGCCAATGGATGGCGTCGCACAATAACCATTAAAACACGTCGATGGGTGAGCTTCTGCAGGCCTGCTGCGATGGTCGGGAATCCAAGAATAGCCATAATGCAATGATGCATGGCGAGGCGTGCTCGATTGCATGCATGCAACGTTGAGAGCTGCGAGGGCGGGTGGCGCAGGGCTACGTGTGCATGCACGCATCCTTTCCGGGCCCGCTCATAGTGCGATGTCCATCGGTCCAACGGGTGGGCCACCTTTAATTAAGCCCAACAGTGCATCACATGTCGGCTCAATCTTATCCAACATAAAAAATGGGGCTAAAATGACCAGCCAATGAAAGCGTAGCCCGTGGATCTGTGACGTGGCCCCTGATCCAGACCGTTGTTGTTGCCATCAAGGGTAAAAAGATGGGGTTTTCATCATTGGTTGGAGTTTATCCCTCTACATCATGTCATCTTGCTTAAGGCGTTACTCTGTTTGTCATGAACTCAATACACTAGATGCATGCTGGATAGTGGTCGATGTGTGGAGTAATAGTAGTAGATGCAGAAAATATCGGTCTACTTGTCTCAGACGTGATGCCTATATGTATGATCATTGCCTTAGATATCATGATGACTTTGCGCGGTTCTATCAATTGGTCGAGAGTAATTTGTTCACCCACCGTGATAGTTGCTATTTTGAGAGAAGCCTCTAGTGAACACTATGGCCCCCGGGTCTACTCCACACCATATTTTCAGCCTTACACTTTTTACTTCGTTGCACTTTCCGCCTTCAGGTCTCACTTTGCAAACAATCTTGAAGGGATTGACAACCCCTTTATAGCGTTGGGTGCAAGCTCGTTTATGTTTGCGCAGGTACTCTGGACTTGACGAGACTCTCCTACTAGATCGATACGTTGGTTCTTAAACTGAGGGAAATACTTACTGCTCCTGTGCTGCATCACCCTTTCCTCTTCAAGGGAAAAACCAACGCAAGCAAGTCTCCATCAACGTGTCAATTTCTGGTGCTGTTGTTTGAGAAGTAGCAAGGCCGAGCCTAGAGCTGCCACCGGCCTGCCAGACCCGCTCCACTGACAGACTTCCTAGGCCCGTGGTGAACACTCCAGCCGCCCCTATTGACTGCTTAGTGTGTGATTTGTCACATTAATGATTTTTTTCTCTGTTGTGAAATTGGTAATTAATCCTCAACATGCATATTTAGAGAAAACCGACTAGTTTTTAGAACGCTAATAAATAATTAACCGTGCATTAGACTGTCGGGACCCCGATCCTAAGCCATAGGAATCCAGCCGGTAACACATCGCATCCCTTTGCGGTCTCACGCACGGTTAACTCCACGACTGCAGCCTTACCTTAGCCGGGACCGTTTGCGTCTTTTGACTCACGTATGCAATAGTGTCGCTAGCATTCCAATGTCAAAGAACCCGGATCGACATGTCTAGTCATAAACTAAAGTGGCAGTACCGCACAAGGACAGGCATAGATGACCCAACAAAGCCGGTGTCGGTCAACAGCGAATGTAGACGAGTCGTAGCAAGCTACAAGGACTCCATTACATCGCGTGACATTTCCCCAAAGGGGACAGACACAGCAGCTAAGAAGGACACATGCCGGTCAACCAATGTGTCCGGAGCAGTAGCGAACTACCAAGGCTCGTTGGATCACAAAGGGGCATTTCCTTGTAAGGAGTGCTACTAAAGTTCACGACTAGGTAATCGAACCCCATACATATCAGGTACAACACACGTATGCATGTCATACCGATATGTATAGATACATCGATGGCATCACAACATAACCATAAACATACAAGCTTTTTTTAGGAGGCTCAGAAGAGCCACACACATAATATTACACATTAAGGGTCTCACGACCCATAATAGCAGTCATTCAGTTACAAGCCAGCGGAAGAGTTTAAACTGTCTGAGTACAGACATGGCAACTAGAAGGCACATGGCCTGACTATACTAAAGATCCAACGTAGGGCCAGATCGTAGCTGGGACACCAGCTACTCGTCGTCGTCGATGTCTACGAAGAACCCTCCATTAGGGTCATTAGCAACCTCTGCAACATTTATTAAGCAAACATGAGTACGAAGGTACTCATCAAGACTTTAGGATAACTAACTACACATGCAAGGTATCAAAAGGGTATTGTGGGGTTTCATGCGGAAAGCCATCATTTGAATCGTGGCTAGACAACTTGCATTTTTAAATAATTTTGACAACTTGATTTCTCGCACACGAGTCCACTAACACCACAACAATACACTATCGTGGAATCATTCTGTCTCCATACGGAAATGCCGTCCACGACACTCACGCTTATCTTGATAATTTTATGAGTAGCCATTGAAGTTATCTATGATCAACATATGTCTCCAAGTAGTCCATATCCGCGGACGCGGCTATTCGAATAGATCATAACCCTGCAGGGGTGTACTTCGTCACACACACTCTCGCCACTTATCGCCTTGTGCACGTCATGCACCTCGGCAACCTTCAAGCGGAAGCCCAGCGGGGGAGTCGGCCACGACCGTTAACCACACTAGTACCTAGTCCAGGTTTATCGCCTATCTGAGAGTAACCCGTACGGAAGTCCGGCCGAGGTTTCCGCCACGGCCTCAAACGATGTGCGCAGGGTTCCCAAGCCCACCATCCGGGTGCCACTTGGTACACCGTGCCACTGCCTACCGCATCATGGTCCACCTCTCAGGTCAGCACCATGCACGGCCTCCAGCATTACTATAAACACCAGAAACTACTTGCAACTCCTGGACCGAGTACTAAACGATTAATAGGCCGAGCGGGGTCATATTTCAGGGCCCAGCATGTGGTAGTATCTAGTCTTGGATTACATACACGGAACTCAGTTCCTAAGGACGGTTCCAATGAAACAACCCGCCATGTACTCCTACACAGCCTTTCACCGGTACCTTTACCAAATCAGGTTCAACACACAACCTTTGCTTACCGAACGCATTCTCACAATTCTGTTCATCTCCCAGATGACAGACCATACACAACTCTAAGCATAGAATGCATAGCAGGATAAGGCACATCATGGCTCAAGCAACTACTAGGTATGCTAGGTTGCAAGGTTCGGCTATTTACTGTGACAAGGATAGGTCATGCAAAGGAAGTGGGTTCAACTAACGTGGCAAAAGCAGTTGAAGCATTTGATCCTAATGCAATAAATAAGTGCAGGAGCAGGAATATAGGATTTATCGGAATGATCAAAAATGGTTGCTTGCGTTGTTGCTCAGAGGAGGGACAATATCCGTCAGACGGATATTCGGTGGAATCCGGGGGTGCGGAGCCTACCGAAATGAATGGCAACAATCAATAACAATCATATGCAAGCAAGATGATGCATGAGCATGGCATGATAATGCAAGGTGATAAACTAATATAATCAACATGTATTAGGTTTAGAGTTGATTTGAATCACACTCAAATATCAATTCAAACGAGGTATTTTCGGATACTGATTTAATTGATTCGACCTGATGCTCAGATCAACTTGATGTTAACATGCACGAGATGTCATGTTAAGGTACTGATTTGTAATTAGGACAGTGTGTGATCATGTCATTCATAATGAAATTTGAATATTTTCCAAATTCCATTTATAAAGTAATTATAAGAATTGACTTATTCATTAATCTACATGTTTGGGTTCTGTAACTTTTTCAAACATGCATGAAAATGCCATAATCAGATTCCTTGGATTTTTCTGATACTTTTTCATATATAAATTATCTTCATCCAAGTTATATTTTAATTTCTATGATTTTTACAAGTTTTAGCAATTTCCTGGATTTATTTTATAAACAGAAATACTAATATTGCATCACTACTGACGTCAGCAGGTCAACTGCGCCTGGGCCAGGTCAAACCTGACCAGTGGGGTCCACTGGTCAGTAACCCAGGGGCTAACCCCACGCTGACCAGCCCCTAATTGGGGTTTGACCAGGCGTGGGGCCCTCTGGAAGTGATTGAGGGAAGGATAATTACGCCCTAATGGTCGGCCATGTCGACACCCACCGGAGGGTGGTCGTCGGCGACCAAGCCCGCGGCGGAGGGCTCGCCGGAGATGACCTAAACGGCGCTACACGGCACCAAATCGAGCGCGGTTTGTAGCTACGAGACGCTGGCGAAGCAGCCGATCTGGCAGGGGCATCAGGAGAAGCTAGGGTCGCCGGGAGAGGCGCCGGCGACGAGCCGAAGCGGCGGCCGAAGCTCGGCCTTCCGCGGGTGATGGCTCTAGGGCACGGGGAGGGTAGCTGATGGGCTCATCACATTCCTGGCGGCTCCAGGAGCTCGATCCCTAGCTCGAGCGCGTGGAAGAGACACCACAGTGACGGCGACGACATGACCGGCGGCGAGGAGCTCTCGGCCTTGGTGGGGAACGGGGCTACGGTGCGCGGAAGAGCGTGGGGTGAGACGGGAAATGATGACGAGCTCACGACGGTTCCGATGCTGTTGTTGTAGGGCTCGGGGGTGCGCCGGAGGGAGCGAATCGACGGAAGAGGTCCGGCGGCCGGAGGTGGAGAAGATGGCGGCGAGGCGATGACAGGGGGCCTCCGGGCTTGATTCCTTCTTCCAGGGGACGAGGAGGAGCACGGTGGGGCTTTGGGGCACAACAGCTAGGCTGGAGGGGGCTCGTGGCCACGGCTACGACGATCGGCGGCGACAAGCAGGCTCGGCCATGGTGGGAGAGGGCGAGAGAGAGATGGAGGGGAGCCAGAGATGGGTGGAGAAGGGAGAGACGTGCACGGGGTACTCATCCCCGCCGTCTGCGTGGCTCGGGCAAGCAGGAGGTGGCCAGGGAACGTGGCCGCGCTCGCCGGCGCGTCGGCACGCAGCTGCTTCTCCTCCTGGCAGGAGGAAGAAGACAACCGTGCCCCTGGTGGGCTGGGCCTGCACGGGCGACAGGTAAGAGTTTTCCATTTTTTTCTGTTTTTGTTTCTGTTTTTGTTTCTGTTTTAGCTACTTCAATAATTTGCTATTTATTTCAGCTCCCAAATAATTTGGCAAAATTATTTGAGGCACCCTAGAATATTTGTTGGAATATTTCCAACCATTCCTAAAGTTTTCAACATTTTTGAAAGTTTAAAGTTTCTGATTTCAAATTTAAAATTTGAAACCAGTAGCTTTTTGCATTAATTTAAAAGCTTGAAGTGTCAAGAAAAATGTTTTCTTCATTGCTCATTTTCTTTCATGATTTATCAAAAAGTTTGAACTTTTCTTGAGGCCATTTTGGATTCATTGATTTTAACTAGTTTGAGATTTCCTTTATTTAAAGTAGTGGCTAGGGTTTTGAGTTTCTCCTTTGCCACTTTCTTGTTCTTGTTGGAGAATTTCTTAGATGCAATGCAAAGAAGACATGAGCACAAGACTAACTTGCTTAAGGTGTCAGGGATGTGACAACTCACCCCCACTCAAAAGAATCTCGTCCCGAGATTTAGAAGTCGTCGGGAATAACGCAGGATACTCAAGTCGGAGACGATCCTCTCTTTCCCAAGTTGCCTCCTTTTCAGAATGATTTGACCATTGAACTTTAAGAAACTTGAGGTTTCGACGTCGAGTGGTACGCTCAGCTTGATCAAGAATACGCACGGGGTATTCTCGGTATGAAAGGTTATCTTGGAGATCAAGCGTTTCGTGGTCCACTTCACGGATAGGATCCGAAAAGCAACGCCTGAGTTGCGAGACGTGGAAGACATCATGAACCTTGGAAAGATGCGGAGGAAGTTCCAACTGGTAGGCAACTTCTCCTCGTTTGGCAAGAATGCGAAAAGGACCAATGTAACGAGGAGCCAACTTGCCCTTGATACCGAATCGATGGGTACCCTTCAAAGGTGTAACCCGAAGGTAAGCCTTCTCGTCAACTTCAAAGGTCACAGCCTTATGATGACGATCATAGTGGCTCTTTTGACGAGACTGGGCTGTTTTCAACTTTTCACGAATGATGCGAACCTGCTCTTCTGCATCCTGGATCATATCCGGGCCAAAGAGTTGCCTCTCTCCGATTTCTGACAAATTAAGAGGTGTTCGACATCTTCGTCCATAGAGAACTTCAAAAGGGGCTTTGCCCAAGCTTGATTGGTAACTATTGTTATAAGCGAATTCGGCGAATGGAAGGCACTTTTCCCAATTCATACCGAACGATATAACACAAGCTCGGAGCATATCTTCTAGGATTTGATTCACTCTTTCTACTTGACCACTTGATTGGGGATGGAAAGCAGTGCTAAAAGATAGGTGAGTCCCCATGGCATTCTGAAAACTTTCCCAGAAGCGAGAAGTAAAGATACTCCCACGGTCCGAGTTAATCTCGAGGGGAACACCATGAAGAGACACTATTCGGGAGATATATAACTCTGCTAGTTGGCTAGCTGTTATACTCTCGCGAACAGGAAGAAAATGAGCCACTTTGGAAAGACGGTCAATGACCACAAAGATAGCATTATTCCCTTTCTTGGTCTTGGGAAATCCGGTAATGAAATCCATGCTAACTTTATCCCATTTCCATTCAGGAATAGCTAGAGGTTGAAGGGTGCCAGCAGGCCTTTGATGTTCTGCCTTAACTCGACGACAAACGTCGCAGTTGGTGACGAACTCAACAATTTCTCTCTTCATCCTAGTCCACCAGAACCTCTGGCGTAGGTCCTGATACATCTTAGTACTACCAGGATGAATGGTGAGAGGAGAATCATGAGCCTCCTTAAGGATTAACTGCCTTAGATGTGGGTTCTTAGGAACCACTGGACGATTCTGGAAGAACACAACACCTTGATCGTTCATGGAAAATTCTTTAGCGTTTCCGCTAAAAATATTCTCCTTGATCCGTGATATACCCTTGTCACGCTTTTGGCCAGCTATAATTTGATCCTTAAGAGTAGGCTTCGCCACCAGTGTGGAAAGGAATCCTTGAGGAACAATATGAAGATTCAGCTTCCGAAAGTCCTCATGGAGAAGTGGTTGACCTTGTTGTAGCATCAAATTGTTACAATAAGATTTACGACTTAGAGCATCGGCCATAACATTGGCCTTCCCCGGGGTATAAGTTATCCCTAAGTCATAATCCGAGATCAACTCAACCCACCGTCTTTGCCTGAGATTCAAATCCGGTTAGGTGAAGATATATTTCAGACTTTGGTGATCAGTGAATATTTCGCAACAATTACCCAAAAGGTAATGTCGCCAGGTTTTTAGTGCATGGACCACAGCTGCAAGCTCAAGGTCATGTGTGGGATAATTATCCTCATGTGGACGCAACTGTCGAGATGCGTATGTGATCACATGACGATCTTGCATGAGAATGCAACCTAATCCTTGTCGCGAGGCGTCGCAGTAGATAACAAAGTCCTTCGAAAAATCTGGTGGTAGCAACACAGGTGCGGAAGTCAGGCGTCTTTTCAGTTCATGAAAACTATGCTCACACTGTGGTGTCCACTCGAACCTTTTATCTTTCTTGAGGAGTTCAGTTAGAGGCTTTGCAACCTTGGAGAAATTCTCGACGAAGCGGCGACAATAGCTCGCTAGACCAAGAAAACTCCTAACTTGCTTAACCAATTCAGGTTGAGTCCAATCAAGGACAGCTTGAACTCTCTCGGGATTGACAGAAATAACCTTACCAGAGATTACGTGTCCTAGATAGGTCACTTCTGGTAACCAGAATTCATATTTTGAAAATTTGGCATAAAGGCGATGCTCTCGAAGTTTCATCAATACCAGCCTTAGATGCTCGGCATGTTCTTGTTCATTCTTCGAGTAGATGAGAATATCATCGAGGTATACCACGACGAATTTATCCAAATACTCCATGAAGATTGAATTCATCAGCCGAGAGAAGGTGGCTGGGGCATTGGTTAAACCGAAGGACATGACGGTGTACTCGTATGGCCATAACGAGTAACAAAAGCCGTTTTTGGAATGTCCCCGTTTTTGATCTTGATTTGATGGTATCCCAACCTCAAATCCATTTTGGAGAAGACTGAGGATCTAGCGAGCTGATCATACAGATCGTTGATCCTGGGGAGCAGATACTTGTTCCTTATGGTGACCAGATTAACTGGTCGATAATCTACAACCATCTGATCCGTTCCGTCTTTCTTCTTGACAAAGAGGACGGGACAAGCCCAAGGAGAAGAGCTAGGACAAATGAAACCTTTGTTCAAGGCCTCATCTAATTGCTTCTTAAGTTCAGTTAGCTCCAGGGGTGCCATCTTATATGGTCTTCTGGCTATTGGGACAGTTCCTGGAACAAGATCTATCACGAACTCTACATCTGTGTCAGGTGGAATTCCTGACAGTTCCTCTGGAAAAACATCCGGGAAGTCACGGACTACCGGAATGTCTTCGAGTTCCGGAAGAGGGTTGGCATTCAAGGAATAGAGTTGGCATTTGGCAACTCGAGTAGAGACATTTACTATCTCACCCGAGGGATGGGTAAGCTGGACATTTCTAGAATGAGTATCAATCTTGGCATAGTGAGCTGACATCCAGTCCATGCCCAAGATGATATTAATATCCGAAGATTTCAAGGCTATCAATGAGGCTAGAAAAACTAGCCTGTCTACTAGAATTTCATTGCCATAGGTTATCCTAGAGGTTTGCCATTTGCTACCAGGAGTTTGGAAAACCAATGGAATTGGCATATCACAAAAAGACATGTTATGCAACTGTGCATAACTTTCTGAAATGAAGGAATGAGAAGACCCAGTGTCAAAGAGAACAGACGCTGGGTGATGATTAACAAGAAGCGTACCCAGCATGACGTTGGGATCCTCTGCAGCTTCTTCTGCTGACACATAGTTCACATGGCCACATGCAGGAGTTGGCTTCACATAGTAAGCTTTGCCCGACTTGGCTTGCCCGACGGACTTTCCGGGTTGCTTGACACCCACATTTTGAGGACACTCACGGGAATAGTGCCCTGGTTCTCCACACTTGTAGCATATCACTTGATTGGCACGTGGTGCAGCATTGCTAGCTGGACCACCATAAGCTTTTGCTGGAGGGTTGGCCTGATTCGTCTGAGGCGCCACGTAGGATGGCCTCGGGGTATATCTTGGCGGCTAAGAACTGTTCGGAATCCACAGCCTGCGTTTTGGAAACGCGGAACCAGAAGACGAGCCAAAGTCACGGGAGTGCTTCCTTGTGGCTTCGAAGTCAGTATGACCAGTCTCGGCACTGATCGCTTTGTTGACCAGGGCTTGAAAGCTTGCACACTCATGGAGGCGCAGATCACGACGAAGCTCAGGGCTCAGACCCTTACGGAATCTTGCTTGCTTCTTGGCGTCAGTAGACACCTCCTCTGTTGCATAGCGGGCGAGATTACCGAACTCGCGGCTATAGGAATCCACAGACAACTTGCCCTGAGTGAAGGCACATAACTCCTCTCTCTTTCTGTCCATCAGGCCCTCTGGAATATGGTGCAGACGAAAAGCTGCACTGAAGTCTGCCCATGTGGCTCCTGGTTCAGCGGGACGCATTGCTTCAAAATTCTCCCACCACAGATTGGCGGGTCCTTCCAGGAAATATCCGCAAAGGTCACCTTGTCGGCCTCAGACACATTCGCAGAGAGAATCTTGTGTGAGATGCTGCACAGCCAGTCATCAGCGTCGAGGGGATCAACGGAATGATGGAACTTTGGAGGATTCAGCTTCAAAAAGTCGTTGAGGGACACTGCAACATTCCTAGGCTGACGAGCCGTATTCTGCTCAATACGCTCTAGCAGTCGGTTGGTCTCCCTTTTGTTTCTTTCTGCCTCAAGCATCACTTCCACCAGAGAAGGCGGGTGAGGCAGGTCTTCCTGCGACGCTTGACTACCCTCGCCTTGCTCATGAGCAGGGGCACGGTTCAACCTGGTGAACACCATCCTGACAAACAAACTCACAGCTTAGACCAATATCATATCAATACTAGCTATGGATTAAGAATGTACTGGACGCACGGAATGCGGAAATGAATATCCGAACAGCATGGTAAAAGCAACTGCTATATATACACCATGGTTCATGCACACCCTTACATAGTTCAGTACAACCTTAACCGAAGAGCAAACTACTGAAATTATGAAACTACTCATCAGAGGCTTACAAGCTTCCTACACATTATTTATCTAGGCCTCCGGAATTCATTTCACATCACAGGCATACTTCACAAGTCATGCAGGACTGTGAACGTATGGCTACTACCATACTAACCTTCCGCTCATAGCTCAGGCATCCACATAGAACATCTCATAGAGATTACCTCCATGACCTGGAAGCTCAACCTGCGGATGAGGAAACACTCTAGCCTGAGATCCCTGGGATCCATAAGGACACGGATGTGGCCTTGGTCCCCTGACTGGTGGTAAGAGGGGTCCCCGAAGAGGTGTGACTCCTCCTATAGCTGGCCAGTCAACATGGGCCGGAAGATGGGTCCTAACAGGGTTCAACATCTCCATCTCTCCATACCCTGCCTGGACTACCGGTGCCAGCTGCGTCAAAGCCGTCCACAGACGGGCACGGGTAGCATAAAGCTCCATGCGGAGAGCACGAGCATCCCTGTCTCTGTTCTCTAGCATCTCAACAGTGGACTGCAGTAGTGGATCCTCCATAGAAGAATCAAAATAGACTCCACTGAGGTATCCGTCTTCACCAGGCTGAGAGGCCGGAACATAGCAGAATTCTAAATTCTGCAGCAGTGCATGTCTCGCTCTCATAATGGTCAGCATTGAATAGGCATCATCTTGTACTGCCATGTCAACAGTGACTCCCAACCCATAGGACCAATGAATTGGCTTCTCAGCTCTAGGGTAGTCTGGAATACCCTAACAGTGCAGATGTACTGGCTCTGGTTGAAGTCTCGGTACTGTTCCTCCACTGTGTACTTGGGGTATCAGCGGTAACCGCACACCGACATCACTGTGACCAGCATGGCCGTATGACCCGGCACATCAATGCACCTGGTCAGACGTACCACCTGACGAGAAGGACGGCCAGACATCTGTAAATAGAGAGTAATGCAAAAGCATTAGAGCTCCGAATGCAAAATTTGGGCAGCATAACGGCTGTAAATGCTCAAGAACAAATTTTGAGGCAACCCAAAAATGGAATAGCGTAACCACTAAACTATCAAGTTCAACTCTCTAATCATCAAACTTACTTCCTTTTTCCTAGGAATGACAGAAACCCAATATCTCTTGACCCGTAGTCCTATAATCTACCGATCAGAAACACGAGCCTAGAAGAAGATGAGTAACCTAGTCCTTAATTCCCGCAGAAAAGACGAGGATGACCAGAATAGAATAACTTGAGAAGAGAACAAGAGTCTTACGTTCCCTTCCACAAACAATTCCCTTATATATAACTAAAGCAATTCTAGACTCAACTTCGACCAGTTTGGCTTAGTAATCCTACAGTCAGTCAGGCTCTGATACCAACGCTGTCGGGACCCCGATCCTAAGCCATAGGAATCCAGCCGGTAACACATCGCATCCCTTTGCGGTCTCACACACGGTTAACTCCACGAATGCAGCCTTACCTTAGCCGGGACCGTTTGCGTCTTTTGACTCACGTATGCAATAGTGTCGCTAGCATTCCAATGTCAAAGAACCCGGATCGACATGTCTAGTCATAAACCAAAGTGGCAGTACCGCACAAGGACAGGCATACATGACCCAACAAAGCCGGTGTCGGTCAACAGCGAATGTAGACGAGTCATAGCAAGCTACAAGGACTCCATTACATCAGGTGACATTTCCCCAAATGGGACAGACACAACAGCTAAGAAGGACACATGCCGGTCAACCAATGTGTCCGGAGCAGTAGCGAACTACCAAGGCTCGTTGGATCACAAAGGGGCATTTCCTTGTAAGGAGTGCTACTAAAGTTCACGACTAGGTAATCGAACCCCATACATATCAGGTACGACACACGTACGCATGGCATACCAATATGTATAGATACATCGATGGCATCACAACATAACCATAAACATACAAGCTTTATTTAGGAGGCTCAGAAGAGCCACACACATAATATTACACATTAAGGGTCTCACGACCCATAATAGCAGTCATTCAGTTACAAGCCAGCGGAAGAGTTTAAACTGTCTGAGTACAGACAGGGCAACTAGAAGGCACATGGCCTGACTATACTACAGATCCAACGTAGGGCCAAATCGTAGCTGGGACACCAGCTACTCGTCGTCGTCGATGTCTACGAAGAACCCTCCATTAGGGTCATTAGCAACCTCTGCAACATTTATTAAGCAAACATGAGTACGAAGGTACTCAGCAAGACTTTAGGATAACTAACTACACATGCAAGGTATCAAAAGGGTATTGTGGGGTTTCATGCGGAAAGCCAGCATTTGACTCGTGGCTAGACAACTTGCATTTTTAAATAATTTTGACAACTTGATTTCTCGCACACGAGTCCACTAACACCACAACAATACACTATCCTGGAATCATTCTGTCTCCATACGGAAATGCCGTCCACGACACTCATGCTTATCTTGATAATTTTATGAGTAGCCATTGAAGTTATCTATGATCAACATATGTCTCCAAGTAGTCCATATCCGCGGACGCGGCTATTCGAATAGATCATAACCCTGCAGGGGTGTACTTCGTCACACACGCTCTCGCCACTTATCGCCTTGTGCACGTCATGCACCTCGGCAACCTTCAAGCGGAAGCCCAGCGGGGGAGTCGGCCACGACCGTTAACCACACTAGTACCTAGTCCAGGTTTATCGCCTATCTGAGAGTAACCCGTACGGAAGTCCGGCCGAGGTTTCCGCCACGGCCTCAAACGATGTGCGCAGGGTTCCCAAGCCCACCATCCGGGTGCCATTTGGTACACCGTGCCACTGCCTACCGCATCACGGTCCACCTCTCAGGTCAGCACCATGCACGGCCTCCAGCATTACTATAAACACCAGAAACTACTTGCAACTCCTGGACCGAGTACTAAACGATTAATAGGCCGAGCGGGGTCATATTTCAGGGCCCAGCATGTGGTAGTATCTAGTCTTGGATTACATACACGGAACTCAGTTCCTAAGGACGGTTCCAATGAAACAACCCGCCATGTACTCGTACACAGCCTTTCACCGGTAGCTTTACCAAATCAGGTTCAACACACAACCTTTGCTTACCGAACGCATTCTCACAATTCTGTTCATCTCCCAGATGACAAACCATACACAACTCTAAGCATAGAATGCATAGCAGGATAAGGCACATCATGGCTCAAGCAACTACCAGTTATGCTAGGTTGCAAGGTTTGGCTATTTACTGTGACAAGGATAGGTCATGCAAAGGAAGTGGGTTCAACTAACGTGGCAAAAGCAGTTGAAGCATTTGATCCTAATGCAATAAATAAGTGCAGGAGCAGGAATATAGGATTTATCGGGATGATCAAAAATGGTTGCTTGCCTTGTTACTCAGAGGAGGGACAATATCCGTCAGACGGATATTCGGTGGAATCCGGGGGTGCGGAGCCTACCGAAATGAATGGCAACAATCAATAACAATCATATGCAAGCAAGATGATGCATGAGCATGGCATGATAATGCAAGGTGATAAACTAATATAATCAACATGTATTAGGTTTAGAGTTGATTTGAATCACACTCAAATATCAATTCAAACGAGGTATTTTCGGATACCGATTTAATTGATTCGACCTGATGCTCAGATCAACTTGATGTTAACATGCACGAGATGTCATGTTAAGGTACTGATTTGTAATTAGGACAGTGTGTGATCATGTCATTCATAATGAAATTTGAATATTTTCCAAATTCCATTTATAAAGTAATTATAAGAATTGGCTTATTCATTAATCTACATGTTTGGGTTCTGTAACTTTTTCAAACATGCATGAAAATGCCATAATCAGATTCCTTGGATTTTTCTGATACTTTTTCATATATAAATTATCTTCATCCGAGTTATATTTTCATTTCTATGATTTTTACAAGTTTTGGCAATTTCCTGGATTTATTTTATAAACAGAAATACTAATATTGCATCACTACTGACGTCAGCAGGTCAACTGCGCCTGGGCCAGGTCAAACTTGACCAGTGGGGTCCACTGGTCAGTGACCCAGGGGCTAACCCCGCGCTGACCAGCCCCTAATTGGGGTTTGACCAGGCGTGGGGCCCTCTGGAAGTGATTGAGGGAAGGATAATTACGCCCTAATGGTCGGCCACGTCGACGCCCACCGGAGGCTGGTCGTCGGCGACCAAGCCCGCGACGGAGGGCTCGCCGGAGACGACCTAAACGGCGCTACACGGCACCAAATCGAGTGCGGTTTGTAGCTACGAGACGCTGGCGAAGCAGCCGATCTGGCAGGGGCATCAGGAGAAGCTAGGGTCGCCGGGAGAGGCGCCGGCGACGAGCCGAAGCGGCGGCCGAAGCTCGGCCTTCCGTGGGTGATGGCTCCACGGCACGGGGAGGGCAGCTGATGGGCTCATCACATTCCTGGCGGCTCCAGGAGCTCAATCCCTAGCTCGAGCGCGTGGAAGAGACACCACAGTGACGGCGACGACATGATCGGCGGCGAGGAGCTCTCGGCCTTGGTGGGGAATGGAGCTACGGTGCGCGGAAGAGCGTGGGGTGAGAGGGGAAATGATGACGAGCTCACGGCGGTTCTGATGGTGTTGTTGTAGGGCTCGGGGGTGCGCCGGAGGGAGCGAATCGACGGAAGAGGTCCGGCGGCCGGAGGTGGAGAAGATGGCGGCGAGGCGATGACAGGGGGCCTCCGGGCTTGATTCCTTCTTCCAGGGGACGAGGAGGAGCACGATGGGGCTTTGGGGCACATCAGCTGGGCTGGAGGGGGCTCGTGGCCACGGCTACGACGATCGGCGGCGACAAGCAGGCTCGGCCATGGTGGGAGAGGGCGAGAGAGAGATGGAGGGGAGCCAGAGATGGGTGGGGAAGGGAGAAACGTGCACGGGGTACTCATCCCCGCCGTCTGCATGGCTCGGGCAAGCAGAAGGTGGCCAGGGAACGTGGCTGCGCTCGCCGGCGCGTCGGCACGCAGCTGCTTCTCCTCCTGGCACGAGGAAGAAGACAGCCGTGCCCCTGGTGGGCTGGGCCTGCTCGGGCAACAGGTAAGAGTTTTCCATTTTTTTTCTATTTTTGTTTCTGTTTTAGCTACTTCAATAATTTGCTATTTATTTCAGCTCCCAAATAATTTGTAAAAATTATTTGAGGCACCCTAGAATATTTGTTGGAATATTTCCAACCATTCCTAAAGTTTTCAACATTTTTGAAAGTTTAAAGTTTCTGATTTCAAATTTAAAATTTGAAACCAGTAGCTTTTTGCATTAATTTAAAAGCTTGAAGTGTAAAGAATTTTTTTCTTCATTGCTCATTTACTTTCATGATTTATCAGAAAGTTTGAACTTATCTTGAGGCCATTTTGGATTCATTGATTTTAACTAGTTTGAGATTTCCTCTATTTAAAGTAGTGGCTAGGGTTTTGAGTTTTTCCTTTGCCACTTTCTTGTTCTTGTTGGAGAATTTCTTAGATGCAATGCAAAGAAGACATGAGCACAAGACTAACTTGCTTAAGGTGTCAGGGATGTGACACAGACTAAAAGGATTTCAACATGAGAAATGCTTAGAATTTTGTGTAGATTAATAATATCCAACTTTCATGCATGTTAAAAATGTTTACAACTGCTCTTTACATTAATTTGCATAAATGCCTTGTTAAAACAGTTTAATTCAACCTATTAAACCATAACTCTGATTAAAATGTTTTGTATATGTAACTTGACTAGAAAAATATGTAGAATAACATAATGGCCTTTATTTCGTTGTTTAACAACTCTAAAATTGTGTTCTAGGCAGAACAATAGCAAATTCGAAATTGACATATGGGGTCTTTCCGGAATTTTATTCGTTGTCCGGCCTCATTTGTACTTGCATAAATATGTAGTCTATTTGTGCTTCACCTCTTGACATTCTTAACAACATTTAGTATTGATGAGTAGAATAAACGGGAGTGAACTAACTAAATTGATTGTGGAGTTTTGTTAATATGCAATTCGTTGCATATTGAGCTTCACTTAACATGTATAATTTGATGTTGTGCTTTGCCATGCCTTGCATATTTAAACCGGACATGCATCATATGTGTTTGCGCATCATGTGATGAATATGTTGTGGTGTTTACCGTTTCATTTGTTTCTTTATGGATTGCTTCTTCTTGATGGAGTTCCGAAAGCGTTCGGAGTGTGAGGGTACGCTCGACTACGCCCGTTCGTCTACTTCACGTATTCATTCTTCTTCTAAGCGGGATCTCAGGTAAGATGACAATATCCCTGGATAAGTTGTCTTGCTATCCACCACTTGTTTGTCAAGCCTCCCAAAAGAAATCCATGATCAGCCTCTAACCTCCACCTTCCCACCAAACCATCGTTTGGCTATGTTACGGCTTGCTCAACCCTTCTTATAGCACTCTTAGTTGTTGGTGCAAGTTGTTTCCATGTGAAAACATGAAAATATTTGAGACATCACCATATTATTGCTAATTAATTTAATAATCCACATATATACTTGGTAAAAGGTGGAAGGCTTGGCCTTTTGCACGGTGATTTGTTCCACCTTTGCCGTCCTAGTTACTTGTGTACCAGTGTTATGTTCCATATTGAGTGCTCCTAACATGCTTGGGGTTGTTATGGGGACCCCCTTGATAATTTGTTATGGGATAAAACTCTTCTGGCAAGGCCCAACATTGGTACTATATTTGCCCAACATAATAATACTAGTAATTAATTTGACGCATAGGGAGTTAGCGCTACCCGTGGTTCGTTATTCAACCTAATACAGGGGGCCAGTGCTGATGGTACTGGTCTAAACTAGAGCATCGTGTAGGCTACCTGGGGCAACTCGGACGTTAGTTACTGTATGCTTAGCTCATCCTCCGTGTCCTGAGAATGAGATACACGACTACTATCAGGACTGTCGACATGTCGGGCGGTCGTTTTGGAGTTGTTTTACCTTTCTCGAATGTCTTGTGCACCGGGATCCGAAGATACTTTGTGCTATCTCGAGGTTGAGGTTTTCCACCAGGATTTCGAGGAGACTACGATTTTTTAGTGGGTGAGGTTTTCCATGCAGCTTGTGGCTGGTTTGTGGTGGATGAGTTGGAGCATACCTGCAGGGTTAAATATTTCTCAAAGCCATGCCCACGGTTATGTTGCAAATTGGAAATTTGTTTAACACCAGATCATAGAAAACTGGAAGTAAACTCCAATAAAGTACACAAACTATGTATGTAACTGTGACTGTCTCTTCTTGTGAGGTTTGAACCAAGTTGGGAACACGATGGAGTTATGTTTGACTTGTAAGTAGGTGTTCAGGATCATTTCTTGATCATTACCAGTTCACGCCCGTTGATGCATAGAATACTATTCTTATTCTTGTACTCTTTATTTAGCCACTCAAATAAATGCTTAGTGCTTGCTGCAACCTCACAACTTATCCATACCTCACCCATTAAGATTTGCTAGTCTTGGTACCCTTGGAAATGAGATTTGCGAGTCCGTATGGCTCACAGATTACTACAACAACAGTTGCAGGTACATGTAATGAGATGCTTTGACGTGAGAGAGATGCTTGTGTGATTTGGAGTTCTTCTTCTTCTTCTTCTTCTTCTTCTTATTCTTCTTCTTATTTATCGATCATAGTATGGGTTCCAAGCCTGCAACCTGGGATTAACAAGGTTGGATGCCGATTTTGTTGTTTGCTTTCGTCCATAGTCAAACCCTACTTTTCTATATGGTGATTGATTGTATTGTTGTATTAAGATGATCATGATTTAGCTTGTGGCGAGTGTAAGCCAATTCCATATACTCATATCCTCTTTACATGTACTTGTAATGTTATCCATTCTTGTGAAAGGATGAGATGCGCTTCTATCCCTATCGAGGCTCTCGATCCAAAATAAGTATATGACCGCATCTTGGGTGTTACAAGTTGGTATCACAGCAGTACCGACCTAGGAGCCCCCTTGATTGATTGAACTTGGCCGAGTAGAGTCTAGTGAAGAACTACTTTGAGTCTAGTTATATATCGGAGATTCGGATTCTTTTACTCCTCTTCTATGCTCTAGTGAGTAATCCAGACGTAGGAATTTTATTTATGCCCATCTTCTCACTCAATTTTTTAAGATCACGCGGGTATTTTTAAATCTCTATGATCTTGATGTGATGGAATTTTGTACTTGGTGCCTCCTGTTTCCGGGGAGTAGAGCTCCGAGGGGTTCTTGACATATTGCTAACGTTCAGTTTCCTTAGAATCTCATGACGAGGATGTTCAAAATTGCTTCAATACTCTTTGTGGCGAGAGGAGCTTGGCATTACCTAGTACTAGGGAGAGCGTCCACATGTACTACCATAATTGGTAGCATTGTGATTATGAGGGTTTGAGGTAGATGAGTTTCCGAGGTTTCTATGGTTATGTGTTGACGGATGTGATACATTGGATATGTAGTGTTGTTGCTAGGAGTTGAGTGATTTATTCAGTAATTGCTCCGTGTATCCGTTGGACCATATTGCATAACAAGAAAAGGTCGGGAGTTCTTAGGCGGGAATTCAAGTAGTTACTGATGTCTACTACGTAACTTTATTCTTGTAGACTTGTATTGGGCCTCCAAGCGCAGAGTTTTGTAAGACAGTAACAATTTTCCCTCAAGTGGGTGACCTAAGGTTTATCAATCCGTGGGAGGCATCGGATGAAGATGGTCTCTGTCAAACAACCCTGCAACCAAATAATAAAAAAGTCTCTTGTGTCCCCAACACTTCAAATACGATGGTAATTTGTATAGGTGCACTAGTTCGGCGAAGACATGGTGACACAAGTGTAGTAATGATAGTAGATATTGATTTTTCTAATAGGAACAATAAAAAACAGCAAGGTAGCAAGTAACAAAAGTGAGCACAAACGATGTTGCAATGCTAGAAAATGAGGCCTAGGGTTTGTACTTTTGCTAGTGCAATCTCTCAACAATGCTAATATAATTGGATCACATAACAATCCCTCAACATGCGATGAAGAATCACTCTGAAATTCCTATCTAGCAAAGAACATAAGAAGAAATTGTTTGTAGGGTACGAAACCACCTAGAAGTTATTCTTTGTGATCAATCTTTCCAAGAGTTCTTACAAAAATAACAAGTTATCCCAATTTAGATTCATAAAAAAATTTAGATTCATAATACTCAATCCAACACAAAGATCCTCAAAGAGTGCCCCAAGATTTACAGTTGAGAAACAAAGATGAGAACGTGCATCAACCCTTATGCATAGATTACCCCAATGCCACCTCGGGAATCCGTGAGTTGAGTGCCAAAACATATATCAAGTGAATCGATATGATAGCCCACTATAACCACATGTATTCACAGCAAGACATAAATCAAGTGCTCTCGAATCCATAAAAGTATTCAATCCAATAAAACAAAATCTCAAAGGGAAAACTCAATTCATCACAACAAGATAGAGAGGAAGAAACACCAGATGGTAGAACTATATTAACAAAGCCCGCGACACATCAAGATCGTGCCATATCAAGAAGACGAGAGAGAGATATCGAACACATAGCTACTGATACAAACCCTTAGTCCCGAGGATGGAGTAATCCCTGCTCATCATGGTGGCCATAGGGATGATGAAGATGATCTCCGGTGATGATCTCCCTCTCCGACAGGGTGCCGAAATGGGCTCCCGATTGGTTTTTCGTGGCTATAGAGGTTTGTGACGGCTGAACTTCTGATCTAGGGTTATTTTTGGTGTTTCCGTATTTATAGGAATTTTTGGCCTTGTTCTCGTGTCAAGATGGGCCTCAAGGGGCCCACTAGGTACCAAGGCTTGCGTGAGGGGGGGGGGGGCTGGCGCACCATGGTGCCTAGTGGGCACCAGCCCCCCTATGGTGGTTCTTTGCTCCAGTATTTATCTTTTCTTCCAAAAAAATCACCATAAAGTTTCGTCCAATTCCGAGAACTTTTACTTCTCCACAAAAAAAACACCACGGTAGTTCTGCTGAAAATAGCGTCAGTGCGGGTTAGTTCCATGCAAATCATACCAAAACCATATAAAATTGTTGTAAACATGACATGAATAATTCATAAATTATAGATACGTTGGAGACGTATCAGCACCCCAAGCTTAATTCCTACTCGTCCTCGAGTAAGTAAATGATAAAAGAAATAATTTATGATGTGTGAATGCTAGCATAGTGCATAAGTTTGATCAATGATAATTTCAATCACTTTTCCTAGCATCATAACAACAACTCTTTCTTATAGAACTCATCATGATAAAGTAGCAATTGAAAATGGATTTTTTGATTTGGAATGCTACCTATCATATTCATCATATATTCTTTTCTTTTGTAGCATGGATATTTGGAGTTGAATGATTCAAAGCAATAGTCTATAATTTCACATGAAAACTTTAATACTCAAGCATATCAACAAGCAACAAGGTATTTCAAAATACTAATGGTAAAGAACGCTATCCCTAGCCCATCATTCTCAATCATTGATCCATTCATGCAACACACCCAAATATTAGCTACATCCAATGCTCAAGTATGATAACAGTGTTCCATAGTTGGTTCTTTATAAGAGAAGATGGACACTCCCATACAAATAAATGTTGCATAAAAGTAAATATATAGGCCCTTCGCAGAGGGAAGCATAGATTCGTAGCAGTGCCAGAGCTCAAAGCAAAAAAAATGGGGAGATAAAATATTTTGGTTGGCATGCTTTTCGTGTCAAAGAAAACGACTAAGAGTTCCCAATATCTTCCATGCTAACCAAATCATAGGTGGTTCTCAAACTAAAAATAAAGTTTATTCCTTTTTCCACTATTCTTTCATAGTCAAGGCTAGCCGCATCTACGGGTACCGTCCATACCAACAGTTCACAAGGAATTTATTAATTGACAACATAAAATAATTTTTCTTTGCATTTCGGGACTAGTCATCCCTATTACCACCGTACTCTCGTGCAATGACAAGTGAATAAACACTCATCATGAGAATAACCTATTTAACATTGAAGATACCAGCCACCCCTTGCCGCTTCATGAGCGGTACGGGCACACGAAACATAAGTTTATTTTGAATATTATAGTTGCCACATACAAATTTACTTAGAACGACATTGAAATACCGCATATAGGTAGGTAGGTGAACTTATTTGGCACAACTTTAGGTTTAGGATTTGGATGCAGAAGAAACACTACTGCTTAGGACAAGTGAAAGCTAGAAAATAGATTGAGAAGCACCCAACCAAGGAACGAAAACCATCAAAAACAAACATTAAAGATAACAAACACCGAATAATGTAACACAAGTGGGATGTAACTTCATAGCATAACTATTGACTTAATGTGCATGCAAAGGGAATCGCAAACCTTAACACCAATATTCCTACTAAAACATAATTACTCATCAACACAACTCACATATCACTATCTTCATGTCGCAAAACTATTGCACATAATTAAGTTTAACATCCAATGATCTCCTTGGAAGTTTTTATTATATCTCCCCTGGATATCTATCACTTTGGGACCAATTTCATTTAAAGCAAATTGCCATTGCTAATAACAAGCTCTCAAAAAAAATATAAGTGAAGAACGAGAGAACAAGTTTCTTTAAAATTTGAAACTCTAAAAATACTATAAGTGAAGAAAGAGAGCATATTTCTTCAAAATAAAAGCACCACCATGCTCAAAAATATATAAGTCAAGTAGTAGAGAAATACAATCAAACCACGCTCAAAACATATAAGTGAAGATCAATGACTAGTCAAACAATTAAGTAGCTCTGTGAGGACTCTCTCTCAATAAAGATTTTTAGATCTGATATTTTATTTGAAACAGAAAATAAAACAAAATACACTCCAATAATAGCACATATCATGTGGACAAATAAAAGTTTAGGCTCAACATAGGCTAGCGACAGTTGTTGATGAAGAAAGGTGGGATACGTGGCATCCCCAAGGTTAGATGATTGATACTTCTTGAAATATTTACTTGGGGTGCCCTGGTCATCCCCAAGATTGAGATTTTGTGTCTCCTTAATCCTCTCATATCCCAGGTTCACCTAAGTCTCAAAAACTTCATCCACACCAAACTTGAAAAGAACTCGTGAGATAGTTAGTGTACATATGCATAAATCAACTATTTATGTATTGCCAAGACAAGTTGCATAATAATTTTCAAATATAGGTACTGTATACTATCGTTTCCACAATTTATATCTACCAATACAAGCTACGTAAACTATAGGATAAGTAGATAACTAAACTATGACAGCAATCTATCCAAACAGAACAGTCTGTAGCAATTTATATAAACAATGTACTTCTTTATATCCAAAAATTATGAAAATTTGGGACGTGATATCACATTTCTATTAACGTAGTGTGTAAAAAGTTAATTAACTTTCTACGTTCGAGTAAAATCTGATACTTCAAATACTACAACAAAAGTTTCTATTTTTGTGCAGCACACATCACACATGTAATTCAAGCATTCTAAAGGCCATTCTTGGAGATTTTGATTGAAAAATAAGATAATAAAGAACATATAACAGAGTAAAACAAAATAAAATTATGCTCCAAGCAAAACACATATTCTCTGATGAATAAAAATATCTCCAAGTAAGATATATACCGATAATGTTGGAGATGAAAGAGGTGATGCCTTCCGGGGCATCCCCAAGCTTAGATGCTTGAGTCTTCCTTGTACATTTCCTTGGGGGTGCCTTGGGAATCCCCAAGCTTAGGTTCTTGCTTCTCCTTATTCTCCTCATATTACCATCTTACCCAAAACTTGAAAATATCAATCACACAAAACTTAACGAAACTTTGTGAGATGAGTTAGTATGATAAATATAGATCATTTACTTAGGTAATGCCAAGATAATATTCATAATTGTTATCACATGATTACTACTGTATTATATCATTCCCATAATTTATATCACTCAATATAAGCTATGGAAACACTAAAACAAGAAAAATATGCACAAAAACAGAATCTGTCAAAAACAGAACAGTCTGTGAAGGCATGGATGAAAACCACACTTACATGACTCTAAAAATTCTGAACAATTAGGAAAAATAAGATAATTTTCATACAAAATTAGTGTAGTTTTTTTTTCATGCACCAGTAAAATCATAGAAATTCTTCAATGGACGTAAAAGCTTCTGTTTTTGCACAAAATCAAACAAGCAAGTATCCACACTTTCCCAAAGGCTTTACTTGACACTTTATTGAAATAAAAGCTATAAAACATGATTAATACAATAGTTTAATCATGTGAATACTCAGAAATAGTAAGGATTATTATTGGGTTGTCTTCCAACAAGCACTTTACTTTAATACATTTTAGCTAGGCATGATGATTTCAATGATGCTCACATAAAAAGTAGTAATTGAAACATGCAAGAGAGCATCATGAGGCACATGACAAGCACATTTAAGTCTAACCCGCTTCCTATGAATAGTGATTTTGCAAAAAAAACAATTTATTGTAGCAATAACCAACTTGCATAGGAAGCCAAAACAAGCATGACTTCAAAACTTTGAACACATAGGGAGGAAACGTGATATTATTGCAATTCCTACAAGCATATGTTCCTTCCTCATAATAATTTTCAGTATCATCATGAAGGAATTCAACAATATAACTATCTAATAAAGCATTCTTTTCATGATGCACAAGCATATAATCTTTATTACTTCCCACACAAGCAAATTTCTTCTCATTCATAAAAGTGGGAGTATCATATGAAACTCGAATACTATAAATTGTTTCCACATTAATAGAGTAATGTTCAATAAAAGGATATTCAAGATTATGACAATAATTATCACTATTTTTTATAACATACGTTTCATCACAATAACCATCATAATTAGCTACTTTGTTCTCATCATAGTTAACTGAATCCTATTCCGAAATATTGGAATCATTACTAAATAAAGTAATGACCTCTCCAAATCCACCTTTATCATTATAATAAGATTCAAAGCCCTCCAAAATAGTGGGATAATTATTATCTAAATTTTACAGTCTTCCAAACCCACTTTCATAAATATTGCAATCATCATAAATAGGAGGCATGCAATAATCATAACAAATTTGATCATTCAAAGTAGGGGGACTAAAACGATCATCTTCTTTAAGCATAGCATCCCCAAGATTGAGAAAACAATAATTGCAGCAAATAAATTTTCAAACATATCATTCTCATGAAACATATCATCCCCAAGCTTGTGACTTGGCATCTCATAAGCATAATAACTCTCATCATTAATAGTATGAATAACACCAACGGTATAACAATTATTATCATCATGTGCATCATTTTCCAAATTTATTTTTGATTGATCCTCATGAGGCACAACAATAATAGGAGCAACATCATTTGGCAGGGATATCTTTTTACCTCCACCTTTCCTTCTTTTCTTCTTCTTCAGCACATTATGTGTGGGTTCATTTAATTTTTCCAAGCTTCTTATTGATGAGATTGGTTGAATAGAGAGATCCTTCTCGTAACCTATTTCATAAAGAGAGACATTAGGAGGGAAAGTAGAATTCGTTACCATTTCATTAGTATTCCTTTTATATTCTATTGGTTTTCCCATCTTTCTATAGTTGGCAATATAAGCATTTTCATTGTAATTTAACATGCAAAACACATGGATTTCTTTCAAATTAGTTTCAGCATGGTCCGTGAATATGAATGCTTCAAACCAACCATTTTTATGTGACAATTCTTCACACCCCCAAAATAAACAAAGTTCACTATAAATTTCAAGGGTGATCAAGTTATTGCAATATTTGGACACGATTCGATCATGATAAAGCATGCATTGGAAATTAAGGTGACCAACTTTACTGTAGAGTTCACAAGTAATAGGATAAAGAGAACATGATTTTGTAGGAAAATCATCTATCACTTTGAGCAAAAAATTGGTTCTATCATGTTTATGCTTCTTACAGAATCTATCATCCTTATAAGTTATGTCTTCACAAAGCCTTTTCACTCCACAAAAATTGACATGCTTATAAGAGTATTTTTTGTCATGACTAGTGGAATCATCATTAGCATTTTGGATATTCATAGAATTCATACTAAGAACATTGCAATCATAATAATCATTCAAGAGTTTTATGCCAAACATTTTATTGAATTTTTCTTCTATCAACTGAGCACAATTTTCCTTTCCATCATTTTCAAGAAAGACATTATAAAGATGAACAATACGAGACCACCTCAATTCCATTTTTTCTAATTTTCCTTTTATAAAATGAACTAGTGATAAAACAAAAAACTAAAAGATTCAATTGCAAGATCTATAAATATACCTTCAAGCACTCACCTCCCCGGCAATGGCGACCGAAAAGAGCTTGATGTCTACTATGAAACTTTATTCTTGTAAACTCGTGTTGGGCCTCCGAGCATAGAGTTTTGTAGGACAGCAACAATTTCCCTCAATTGGGTGACCTAAGGTTTATTAATCTCTGGGGCATAGGATAAATATGGTCTCTCTCAAACAACCCTACAACCAAATAATAAAAAGTCTCTTTTGACCCAACACACCAAATACAATGGTAATTTGTATAGGTGCACTAGTTCAGCGAAGAGATGGCGATACAAGTGTAGTAATGATAGTAGATATTGATTTTTTAATAGGAACAATACAAAGCAGCAAGGTGGGAAGTAACAAAAGTGAGCACAAACGGTATTACAATGCTTGAAAATGAGGCCTAGGGTCCGTACTTTCGCTAGTGCAATCTCTCAACAATGCTAATATAATTGGATCACATAACAATCCCTCAACGTGCAATGAAGAATCACTCCAAAATTCCTATCTAGTGAAGAATATAAGAAGAAATTGTTTGTACGGTACAAAACCACCTCAAAGTTATTCTTTCTCATCAATCTTTCCAAAAGTTCGTAAAATAACAAGTTTCCCTTTAGATCGATCCATCAAAGAGTTCGTACTAAAATAACACCATAAAAATTTCAGATTCATAATAGTCAATTCAACACAAAGAACCTCAAAAAGTACCCCAAGATTTCTACTGGAGAAACAAAGACGAGAACGTGCATCAACCCTTATGCATAGATTACCCCAATGTCAGCTTGGGAATCCGCGATTTGAGTGCCAAAACATATATCAAGTGAATCAATATGATACCCCATTGTCACCATGGGTATTCATAACAATACATAAATGAAGTACTCTCAAATCCATCAAGGTATTCAATCCGATAAAACGAAAGCTCGAAGGGAAAACTCAATTCTTCACAATAAGATAGAGAGGGAGAAACACCATGTGATAACCCTATATTAATAAAGCCTGCGATACATCAAGATCGTGCCATCTCAAGAACATGAGAGAGAGAGAGATGAAACACATAGCTACGGGTACAAACCCTCAACCCCTAGGGTGGACTACTCCATCCTCATCATGGTGGCTATAGGGATGATGAAGATGGCCTCCGGTGATGATCTCCCCTTCGACAAGGTGCCGGAAGAGGCTCCCGATTAGTTTTTTGTGGCTATATAGGCTTACGGAGGCGGAACTTCTGATCTAGGGTTATTTCTAGGGGTTTTGTATTTATAGCAATTTTTGGCGTCGGTCTCACGTCAAGATGGGCCTCGAGGGGCCCACTAGGTATGAGGGTGCACGTGGGGGGCTAGTGCACCCTGGTTCCTAGTGGGCACGAGGGACCCCCTCTGGTGGTTCCTTGCTCCAGTATTTCTCCTTTCTTCCAAAAAAAAATCGTCAAAATGTTTCATCCAATTCGTAGAACTTTTATTTCTACACAAAAAACAACACCAGGTAGTTCTGTTGAAAATAGCGTTAGTCCGGATTAGTTCCATGATATTATACCAATACCATATAAAATTGTTGTCAACATGGCATGGATACTTCATAACTTATACATACGTGGGAGACGTATCAGTTACCTAGGCTTATCTTTCAACAGATGCATGATGTAAGGTTGGGGTTCGACATCTAGTGGTTCATTCATTCATGTTCTTTCTTACAATGGTTGTCGTTGTGTCTTAAAGAATCATTGTAGCTTGCTACGATTCGGGGACGCTTCGTATGTCGTGTGCACTGCCTTGTACATGATGGCTACTATAAGATCGATGCCTTGCGGACCTTACCACGTAAGTATCGAATGGAATCTGTGTGATGAATTTTTTCTAGCTTGATTCGTAAGCCTCATCCTTTGTATTGTTGGAATATGGTAATTCTAGTTGCTTCAAGTGGTAATTGTGTATCTTTCGTAAGCGGCATTCTCATATTTCTATGTAATGTTAATTCCTTTGCTCAATGAAGTTTTCATATCAATTCTTTTCCATACGGAGTGCCTCTTGTCAAATTAATTCAATCCTTTCCAATATTTTCAAGATCAAGCCTCTTATTCCTTTCCGGAGTATTTTTCATCCGTCCCAAGTTTTCTTTGTGTTTTCCACCATCCCTCCTTTTCCTTCAACGATTAAATTATCATCCAAGTGAATTTATTTCATTGATGCTTCCACTATCTTCTATTCCATGTTGTATCCCGTAGTTCATTGTGAAGATGCTCAAGTGCTAAGTTCATCATTCTTCGTTCTTGTTTTCTTCTCTGCTGAATTCAATTCAAGCTGTTGGTGTTCATCAAATCCTTTTCATTCATGAAAAGTTTTCCCATATTGAAAATTCTTCTTCAAGCCTCTCTTATTTATTCACCTCTCTTTTCTATCGGGAGTGCCGAAGATATCTCAAAAGATTCGTATTTTTGTAACATCTTTTCAAATTATTTTGAGGTTCTCACCTTATAAAGTTTCTAATTTTTACTGGTGCAATCGCTCTTTCTAAACAATCCATTCAATGGTGTTTTCCTGTTAGTGGGCCCATAACCCACAGTTTTTTCCTAGAATCTTACCTAGCTCTTCTAATCTTTTCCAGAGATGTGCTCAAGTTCTTTGCAATTATGATGTAAGAATGAGTTCCAGCAGTCATAGTCCATCTCAAAGAACGCCTTGAATTATTTCATCGTTGGATCAGCCATTTTCTTCATTCTCTTTTGTGAGTGCGTGAGTGATTCTTGATGGTGTTCCTCGTAATCATCCTCAGTGCTGATGACCAATGGAGAGTTTCTCTTAAATCTTATCCGTTCTCATGAAGATTCGTGGTTCTGGCTCATGCTATCCTCCCAAATTGTCTTGATCATGAGAAATTCCTTCCATATCTATCCGGAGCATTTTCAGTGTCGTGTTTGTTTCTCTATCCTCTCGAAGGCCATCATTTCTGAAGATTTCCTTGCTCTAAGATTTTAGCTTCCATTCTCAAATTCTTCACAATTCTTTTCGATTATTCCGGTGCCTTGTTGAAGTTTTCTGCTAGATGGATCATGATCTCTTTGTTATCATGTATGTCCATTCATTCGTAGTATCCTCATTAGTTTCAAATTCTTACGGGGTTTTGTTGAAGACTTTTTCAAGTTTCTACCCTACCGTTTTCTTCAATCTTTTTCAAGAACAATAAGTTGTATTCCAAATACGTTATTTTCATCAATTTACTTGATGAAGGATATGCATAACATAATTCTTGTCCTTCTTTCTTTGAAGTGATTTCAATCCTTTTCCGAAATTGTTCATGATATCAAATTCTAAATTCTAAGTTGTTCACGTTTTATTGTGTGAAGTTTCAAGTCTTCTCAAGTGTCTCTTCACGAAGTTCCACCTAAATCGTTGCAAGGTTAATCTTATTCTTTTCAACCTTCCTTGTTTTGATCATTCTTTTGTTCTGGAGGTTCCTCTTTTCGATCCATCATCTCGTTTTATCAATATTATATTATTCCCCTGCTTGTCCATTTACCACAGTGTTGTGCCCCCTATTCAAGTTCTTCCCATCTTATCAAGTTTTGCCTCTCTTTTCTACCAAAGTGTTGCCCAAATTTCTTTTGAATTCTTGCTTGTTTCTCATGCCGTTCTTCATCTCTTTGCAACCCTCAAGGTTTGTAGGCTTCACTTGTTTTTCAAAGAAGCAACTATGTTTTATCTCTTATTTTCCACTTCCTCTTACTCTTATCATTCTAAGATCTCGGGTCGATATCTCTTGTTAGTGGAGGAGAGTTCTAACAGCCTGAAACAGACGCTCTAGAAGCATTCCATTTATTTTAGTTCTTGTTGTGTGTTCTATTTTTTTGTCGCATTCATCATCGCATCATTCGCATTGCATGGACACCACGTTGCCGCCATTTTTCAAAACTTGCATCCGTTAGTAGTTGCCGGTTCTCTCCGTTCTCGCCGACGGCAGATTCGAGACCAACCACACACACACACGCCCGCGACATTATTAAAATATTGTTTTTAAAAGTGTGTATAAAACATTCTCGGAATGTGTCAAAAGTTGCGTTCGGTATGGTTTTATTGTACATATACCTTATACCAAATTCCATCGCATTCGGAGTCCGTTTAATACCTGAACGGTTAAACCTATAACAACACTATAGCCGAATAATCGATGGACGTTTTCAATGTTTAAAACTGTTGCCGGGCCGCAAAACCTTCCCTCTCTTCTTGGCCCACCCCCTCCACATAGCCCACTAGACCGACGTAGCCTACCCCTCCATTTCAGATTGCCTAATCGACCTCATTTGGTCCGTAAACAGATGAATTAAGCTAACTCTAGACATCGTTTCCTATTTAAGTAAGTCCCACGTCCATTTTGAGAAACCCTACCCTCCTTTAGTGTCTACGCCGAGCCAACCCACAGCCGCCAGCGCTCTCCACCTCCTCTCTCCGGCCGCATGGGACTGCAAAGCCCGGGTTCCACCCGCCCGGGCCTATACAATCCACCGCCGTGGCCGAGGAGCGCCTGAGCTGCCGCAACCACCGGGCTCTCTTTTACGTCCGATGGCCTTCCCGTTGCCCTCAACCCCGCCACCTCGAGGCCGTACCCACGCTGGCACGAGCGCTGCCCCTCATCGAGATGAGTGCCTCATGCCTCTCTTCCCTTCTCCGTGCTCCTTTCCTCTCTCTCTCCCTTATTTTCTGTGTGCATGTCTCTCGCCAACGGGGGGATAACCCTGGGGTAGGCTAAAAACAAACATTTCTCACATCCTCCGTCGGAAAAACAACACCGGACAACCTCTTCCACGAAGGGTCGGCTGCCCCTGGTCGGTTGCGCAACCGAGACGGCTCGGGGCAAGGCCGCTCTCCATCCGGCTTGACTGCATACTGCTAGCCGACGGGTCAGCTCCAGTCACATCGCCCTAACAACTACGCCACATGCATTATCATCAAAGTCATGGCTACAATGGCTCAGGTACCGCTGGCCTGACCGCGCGTGACTACAGTGGTGGCGGGTGTACCATTGACCGTCACCGACTGCGACTAGCCGAGGCGGCACAGTGGCAGCACACTCGCCATCCACTGCATTACGTGCCCCGACATGGCTGCAGTGGAGTCGGTCGTACCACTGACCTCAGCCAGCTACACAAGAGGACGCTCCACAGTGCGACACACGCCGCTGCATAACAAGCATGCACCAATGATGATGACTAGTCGGCGGGCCGTGGCTCCTAGAGGGACCCTGCAGCCGGCGGGCCCTACATGCAACGAGACTTCTCTAGACGGTGGCCCCTGTGGCCGGCTAGAGAGGCTGCCAATCGGGTCCCACTAGGTACCCTTTATACCCATTGTATGCTAGGGTGTTGACATATAAAACCCCCTTGTGCCGCCACATGCAAGGGGTCAGTCGAACACACACACATACACCACATAGGAGAGGCAGAGAGAGCTCCCAGCTTCTTCTTGCTCCTCCATCATACAACTTAAGGAGTACATTGTAATCCTATCCGGTTCATCACCCAAATCAGGAGGACTAGGGGTGTTACCTCTCACGGAGGGTCCTGAACCTCGCTACATCGTGTGTCACGCACCACTTGTCCTCAATCCTGTTTCCTGAGCCTGCCGGCGTTCTTACGACCCCAACCACATTCGATAAACCGCCCTGATGTTTGCTGTGTATCCCTGGCAATGGCGCCAGAAATACTTCTGCTACTGCAACAGAAGACCGTCCAATGGCGCTAAGAATAGTCGTGTTGACGGCACCAGGAATCCTTCAGCTGCGGCTACGCCTTAAGGGACTTCCTAGGCAAGTATGCAAAGGATTTCCCCCGTGGCCTTGGAGCCTTGCGTTGGTGTTCCCTCGAAGCAGAAAGGGTGATGTAGCACCGCGGTGGTAAGTATTTCCCTCAGTTTGAGAACCAAGGTATCAATCCAGTGGAGGAGTATCTCAAGATCCTGCACAAACGCAAAACTTGCTCCCAACACTATGAAGGGGTTGTCAATCCCTTATAGATTGTTTGCCAAGTGAGAACTGAAAGAAACAAAGTAACAAAGGAAAGTAAAAGTAGAGATGTAAACAATGGATGTGAATAGACCCGGGGCCGTAGTGTTTACTAGTGGCTTCTCTCATGAAAGCAAGTAGAGGGTGGGTGAACAAATTATTGTCGAGCAATTGATAGAACCAAGCAAAGTCGTGACGATATCTATGCAATGATTATTTCTATAGGCATTACGTCCAAAACAAGTAGACCGACACTTTTTGCATCTACTACTATTACTCCACACGTTAACCGCTATACAACATGCATCTAGTGTATTAAGTCCATAAGAACAGAGTAACGCCTTAAGCAAGATGACATGATGTAGAGGTACAATCTCAAACCAATGATAAAACCCCATCTTTTTTACCCTTGATGGCAACTACTTGATGTGTGCCTTGCTGCCCCTACTATCACTGGGAAAGGTCACCACATGGCAGAACCCAAAACCAAGGACTTCTCCCATTGCAAGAATCATAGATCTAGTTGGCCGAACAAGACCCAAGACTCGGAAAGTCTTACAAGGATATGAAATCATGCATATAAGAAATCAACAAAGACTCAAATATATATCATAGATAATCTGATCACAAATCCACAATTCATCGGATCTCGACAAACACACCGGCAAAGAAGATTACATCAGATAGATCTCCATGAAGATCATGGAGAACTTTGTATTGAAGATCCAAGAGAGAGAAGAAGCCATCTAGCTACTAACTACAGACCCGTAGGTCTGAAGTGAACAACTCACGAGTCATTGGAGGGGCGATGATGATGATGAAGAAGACCTCCAACTCCAAAGTCCCCTCCGACAGGGCACCGGGAAGGGTCTCCAGATGAGATCTCGTAGAAACGGAAGCTTCCGGCGATGGAAAAGTATTTTCGAGGCTCCCCTGATTTTTTGCGGAATATTTGGGAATTTATAGGCCAAAGACCTAGGTCAGGGGGCGGCCAGGGAAGCCACAAGCCTGCCCACCGCCGCCTCCCCTGGTGGCAGAGTGGGGGCTTGTGGGCTCCCTGGAGCCTACCTGGCTTGGCCCAAAAGCCCCTGGTCTTCTTCCGTTAGGGAAAAAATCATTTCAGGGTTTTTTCTTCCGTTTGGACCGTGTTCCAAAATCAGATCTGAAAAGAGTCAAAAACACGGAAAAACAGGAACTAGCACTTGGAACTGAATTAATAAGTTAGTCCCAAAAAAGATATAAAAGGTACATAAAACAACCAAAGAAGACAAGATAACAACGTGAAACCATCAAAAATTATAGATACGTTTGGGACGTATCAAGCATCCCCAAGCTTAACTCCTGCTTGTCCTCGAGTAGGGAAGTGATAAAGAATGAATTTTTGATGCTTTCATGCTACCTAGCATAGGTGTCCTTTGTAATTCCTCTTATGTGACGTGAATGTTCAGATCCATTAGATTCAAAACAATAGTTCGCTATTGACGTGGAAACAATAATAATTCAAGCAAACTAGCAAAGTAATCTTGAACTTTCAAAATAACAAGGCCAAAAGAAAGTTATCCCTACAAAAGCATATAGTCTCGCTATGCTCTATCATCATTGCACAATGAATTTAAATCATGCACAACCCCGGTATTGGCCAAGTAATTGTTTCACACCTTTACTTTCTCAAACCTTTTCAACTCTCACGCAATACATGAGCGTGAGCCATGGTTATAGCACTATAGATGGTGTGGAATGTAGTGGAGGTTGCAAGACAGAAAAAGGAGAAGATAGTCACATTAACTAGGCATATCAATGAGATGTGGAGATGCTCATCAATAGATATCAATGTGAATGAGTAGGGATTTCCATACAATTGATGCACTAGAGCTATGAGTATGTGAAAGCTCTTAAAGAAAACTAGTGGGTGTGCATCCAACTTTCTTGCTCACGAAGACCTAAGGCAATTTTGAGGAAGCCTATCATTGGAATATACAAACCAAGTTATATAATGAAGATTTTCCCACTAGCTATATGGTGGTGACAAAACGGGAGACTCTCAATCATGAAGATCATGGTGCGTAATATGCACATGTAGCGACCCGACTCAAGACGAGTCAAGCCTCTGTGTATCTGTGCCATCCCTGGATCAGTATGCTGGCACACACAGTACATCAATGTATATATCAAAGTGCAATCACATGGAAATAGCGCAAAACTAATATATACCTTAAATATCTCAGCGGAAGCAGTCAAGGGAGTGGAGTCCCAATAAACACCAACGACAAGTTGAGTGTAGACCGTAACCCTGAATCGTACTCTTACTCGTCGAAGAAAAATATCTGCAACATAAGACGTTGCAGCCGTGTAGGTCAGCATATTGAATATGCCGGAAGTCACATAAGAGAGGGGTGAAAGGTAATCATCTATACTATATGCATATATGGCAGGTGGGGCTATAAGTTTTTAGCGAAAAGCAAGTTTTCTCCTACATCAAGAGAGGCTAAAAGCAAAATATTACTACGCTGTTGGTTTTTAATGAGATGGTTCCGCCAACCAGTTCTCATACCCAAGTTATCAATATTACCCTCATCAAGTATTTATAATGGTGTTGAGAATTTCAGATAACTTCAGTTCCTTTGGCTCAAGTTGTCCATGACCGTGGACACGGCTAATCGATTAGGTTTGAGTACTCTGCAGAGTTTTGCACACGTTCCCCACAAGATTTGATCGCCTCCGAGTATGTCCTCGCACTTCAAGGTGTTTGAAGACCGGATGATCAAAACATGGTATTTCAACGGGTCCCTCTGAATCCCTGTCGGTGCCCATCCAATCCTACCGTTCTTCTACATCTGCTAGCACCGCCTGTCTAGAGTCGCCGCGTTGTCCAACCAAGCCCGAGCCCATAATGACTTGTGGCTGTGCAGGTAAGCCTTGGGTCTTGAAAATATCCGTCCGTCTCTTTGAGCCTGGGTGAAGCTTTCCGCAAGATGTCATGTCCGTCTCCAGCATCCCGGGTCATCCACTCGTTTCTCCAGGGAGCCGATCAACCGTCCTTCACCCAGAGTTGCATTGCATCACGAGGTCTTGAAAATTCTTGACTTAACCGGTCTTGGTTATTAAAGTATCCTCGCATCACTCGTGATAAACTCTCAACCAGAATCCCGTCTACTCAAGCATAGCAATATGAAATTTGTTGTCCCGGGCCTAGTAACGGGGTTGTTGGGTGCCTACCACATGATATTACAATATGTAACCATAATTTCCAAGTACCTAGTCAGCATGCAATTGGGCATAGGATGGTAGAACTGCGATGCATAAAACATAGGTGATACATGATCAAATGACTTGCCTGGCGATGTTGACGAAGAAGAATTTCTCAAGAAATAACTTGATAGACTACTCGTCACTCTCCGATGAAATCTATATAACAAACATATCATTCACATAAGCACTCATACTAGCAATCATTCTAGCAATCAAAACAAAAGAGAGAGTGAATAAGAATCCAAAGGAAACTTCAAATAAGACTAGGGAGTCTTCTACTACATCAAACACTAAATAGTTTTTGTCCAATGGAAAAATAATAACAGGGAACTAATATATAAATTTAACTAAGATAAAATAGAGTATTTTTCACAAAACTTTTTGAAAGTATTTCCAAATGGGATTTGAAACAGTGGAGAAACCAATTGCAAGTTATTAGGGAACTAGAATTGATTTCATGATAACATATAAAAATAAAAATCAAAACTTGTTGCAAACCTACTGGTAACTAACAGAAACAAAACATAATCTTTCTGAAATATAAAAGAAAATAATTTAAAAACAATTATAGAAAAGGAAATAGCCATAATCCTAAAAGAGGTGAAATAGAAATTGTTTCACAAGAAACAATGAGCTAAAATACTCCAATAATTCTGAAATGTTTACCACTGATAACTAAGATCACTAGTGATTAGTAGCAAAAAGAATCAAATTAAAAGCTATTTTTAAACTCCTTGAATAAGCAAAACAAGGTTTAATCTAAATCTGATCTAATTCAAATTTGCAAATTTCCAACATAGACAAATTATATGTTTTTACAAACTACACAAAAATTGTGATCTACTGGAGGAAGTTTCAACTCCATTGTAATTCGGGATCAAAAGCTATGATTAAAACAAGATTGGAACTTTCTCTGTTTTCTAATCTAAAACAGAAAAAGAAGAAAAACAACTAGTGGACAGGGGGTTAGGTGGCAGCTTCTGATTGGCCTAGATGGTGTGTGCTGCGGGGCTATCTAGCAAACGACCGGTATGTAAGCAAAAGCACCGGCTAACTAATAAGTGACGGAAAAACCGTTCGGTTTTATCTAGAAGACCGAAATGGAGGTTGACGGGGACGGGGCTCCGGCGGGTCTCCGGCGAGTCCGATGGCACCAGGGGACGGCAGCGAGGCTCCTCCGTCCGTTTGCTGTGTTTGGGAGTCAAGGGAACGTCGGGGACGAACAACACGAGCTCCTCAAGCTACTGCGGTGGCCGAACTCCGGCGAGGCAGCGGGGATGGCGTGGGGGGAGAGGGCTTGGCGTTGCTAGGGGAAAATGGAACGCTGGGAGGTGGTGTAGGCTGCTGGTGGCGTCGGGTGGTTAGGGCGGCGAGGGGGTGGCGCGGCAGGGCGATTTTTTTTTCTCTCTGGAGCTTGGCTCCAGCGAGGTGAACGTGGGGCGAGGGGTGGCGTGGGGGGAGGGGGCCGAGGGGGGGCTCGGGGTGGCGGCTTATATAGGGGGCCGAGGGGGCATGGGGGAAGGAAGGGGAGGCGAGATTGGGGAAGTGATCCCGTGATCGAGGGGGTGGCAGGAGGTCACACCATGGCTGAGGGGGCAGTGGCGCTGGGAAGGAAAGGCACGGGAGAAGAAAGGTAGGAGGAAGAACAAAGAAGGAAAGGAAGAAAGGAAAAAAAAGAAAGAGAAGTGGGGGGTGCGCTGCGTGGGGAGGAGATCTCTCCAGCGATGGGGGGTGGATATTGGCCCAAGAAAAGAAAAAAAACGCCCTAGGGCGGTTTCCTATTAAAAGATTTTTTTTAAAACAGCAAGAGAAGGAAAATAAAAGGAAACAAAAATAATTTATATAGGGTATTATATACCAAATCGATCAGAAAAATATTTCCTAATTGATTATCATTTTTTCAAAACCAAAATAAAAACTTTTTAAAAATGTTTTTTCAGAAAAACCCCTTATGCTATGTTTTCTTTTGGCAAAAATATTTTCCCCATAAACTTAGGTCTTCTTGGCTCAAAATATTTCAGAAATGCCTCACATTTTCGAGGGTCATTTCCTCCGCTCTTTCTTGCGTGCAAGAATTTTGTCGGGGCATTTTCTCGGGGAAGAAAAATATAGAAGCAAGGGCAAATATTTTGAAAGGATTCAAATGCAAACTCCGTTCAAATTCTTTATAGTTGAAGAAGTCATGTCATCTTCTCTCTTTGCTTTTAAAAGATTGAAATTGAATTCATCGGAGATGGGGAAAGTCATTTTATTCCCTCTCGTTCAAAAGTTTTTGAAAAGTTTCAAATTTCACTCAAGTTTCAATCACTCAAGCAAGCAAACAAACAATATAATAATTATATTAACATTCCAAAATTTGGGATGTTACAAACCTACCACACTTAAAATGAATCTCGTCCTCGAGATTCGAAGAGGCTAGAAAGAAAGGTTAGAGTCTGGGGGTCTTCTAACAAATCCAACTTCCGGTAAAGTGGGATGCTACCACACTTAAAATGAAGATTATTGGTCCCTCAAAATGTTTTAACGATCCTCTGGGGTTTTGGCAACTGACTTCGCACAGTCTTCATATTAAATCCTTTGGTGATGCTCTCCCGTTATATTCATAATGTTTCCATCAAAATCGAGGGTTCCCCTGTGGATATAAGCTTCTTCTGTTACTGGTCTTCTTTAACTCACATTCTCGTGGCCAATTCTAAATAACATATCGATGGTTCTCATGGTGGTCTACCATTTGTGGTTATCCTGCAGAGAGAGAGGTCTTGTCTTCATCCTCACCGTAAAATTTCCTACGCGTGACAACAAGTGCCATGTACATGGGCTTTCATTATACCATTCTAAGGCTCAAACAAAAACTTTAAAGAACGTCGTCTCTCACTATGGGTGAGTCTCTCAGATTTACCATTCCGAATAGCAAGAGAATGATAATAGTAAGTCGTCATGGTGGCCAAGCCATGCCGCACTGAAATCATTACCTTGTATAAGGCTTAGTGAATCTCGTATTCTAACACTTGGGCATCCTCACAAGCGTTGCAGAGTTCTCTTGTACACGAACGAAGTTCGGATAAATCCAATGATTCTGCAAGCTGAACAAACATCTATCGTAACTTCACAACTCTGAGGTTTTCGTATGCTCCTAGGGAAATGTTTGCTGATCATCTTAGCTTTTTCCAAGTTTCCTTCTCCAAATAGGTAGTACTTGATCCTTATTAGTCTCGGGGTCTGTCGGTTGCAGGCATACTTGGAATTACTCCGCCTTTAAATTTCCATAGTGTTTGATTCCATCATACTCTTGGGGTAACCATCTTAAAAATAGTCCTCGGCCTTATTTTTGGTACACACTCCACTCTGTGGGATACTTTCCATTGGTGTGTTTACCATGAAAAGGTATTGGTTCATCCATAAATCATATTCATTTCATAATCAATCCTTTATTACATCCTTAATTTCTTCTCAAAGACTCCAATTCAAAAGTACTCTATTACAAATGCTGCCATCCACATTGTTCGGTATGGTCGAGCATTTCTGCCAACTTTATTCATCTGCCTCTCTTGGAGATACTTTAGTTCCACTCAAACTTTCCGAGGTGCTCCTTGAAATCATCCATCTTTTGCTTCATCATGGTGGTCATGAGCTTCATCTCCATCATCTCCGTACGTACCTCACTCAGGTATTCCTGGGTATGACAGAGTCTTGCTTCAAGTATTTCTCCGATCTGACGTATGGCTTCCATGGCAGCTTCACGAACAACATCAAAGAAGGTTGCTCGTGGTACACGTGAAATGAAAAAGTATTGCCCCATAGTCTTTGGACAAACTCCTTTCACGTGGTGGAGGTGTACTTCCACATACCAAAGTTCTACTCCACTTTCCATGAATGGGCAGCCTTTGTAGACTGCATCTCCTTCAAGATGAATGTGCTTCATCATGTCCTTCAGGATTTTCGGGTAATCATGATCACTGGTCAGGGTCATGATCATTTTTAGGCCCTTGAGGAATGACTCGTAGAGAGTTGTCATCTGCAGGTGTCAGTAAATAGGTACTCAGAGGAATGTATGTGTCTCCTTGGTAATCATGGTACATTCCTACTTAGTGGATCCTGTGGGTTTACCGATTACTACCACACTAAAAATGAATTATACTCATGCCTGCATAGACCATATTTTCTCTTATCCTCATAAATGTTCACAGATCTTTGCTCGTAGAGAAACAACGCATACAGTTTCAACATAGGCAATCATGAGACAGTAAATTCCATTTATTCATGATGTTATTACAATCTCAGGGACTTCTGTTACAAATTTTTTCACTCCATGATCTCATGAAAAACAAGAGTTCTTCAGATTACACTAATTGCCGCGGTCAAAACTTAACTACTCCTTTTTAGCTTTCTTCCTTTGTGGACAATCGCTAGCAAAATGTCCTGCTTCCTTGCAACGAAAGCAAATGAGTTCTGACAAGTCTCGAGGCGTCTTAGTGTTTGCTTTTGCTCCTTTGGTTTCCGGCTTCCTTCCTGAGCACATGTATTTGTGGTGCCCAAATTCCATACACTTGTAACATCTGACATGACTCAGGTCTATATCTACAGAGATTTGGCTCTTCCGAGGGTACTTTTTCTTTTTTCCGGACTCCTTTATTTTGGCCAGTTCTTCTATTTCAAGTGGATCAATCTCCACTTTTTCCGTCGGGAAGTTTCCCAGATACTCTTGGCTTCCCTTCGTGCAATCCTGTGAATAATGTCCTTCTCCACATGAGTAGCATGCATTGGAGAAAAATCTGGTCAGACCTTGTCCATCAGGGTCTTCAATATTTTCGTTCATCACCGGTTCTTCTAGAATCTTCTTCTTGAGTGTTTCCTTCACTGCATCTTTCTGCTGCTTGATAACTTGTTGCACCTTGGGGTAAATGTCACACTGAGCTGGGTAGTGGGTGGTTCCTTCACAAAGGAAACAAGTCACCTGACTACTTGGGCACTCCTCAACTGGGTGATTTTCTTCACAATGAGTGCATCCATCCTTGTGTTCTTCCTGGGTGTGTCCTATTTCTCCACAGATCTTGCATGCACAGGTCTTCTCCTTCGGATTATCATAGCACTTCTGAATAAGAAGGGATCTTAACAAAGTCTTCTTGAATTCGTCCCAGGTTTCTGCTCCACTAAATCCTTGTATGGCATGATGCATTTTCCACCAGATTGTAGCACTTTGTGTGAAGTACTGAAGAGCGTGTTCCACTTCATACTTCCTTGAGATCAAGTTGCTCCCGAAGTGGTTCTCCATGTTTTGAATCCATATATCAGCCTCCAGCGGGGTCATTGGTCCAGAGACGACAAGTCCAGCTTCATACTCCATCTGGTAGGGTTGAGGTTTTGGGGATGAGACGGGTAAGAGAGGGAGGGAGATACACACAATACAAACAATATTTTTGAGAATAGGTATTATTTGTGGCTGTCGGAAAAGACACACCAATGACGGCTCACAAATCATCATATCTAACGTGAGTATATAAAAGGGGTTTGGACTTCTAATGGTCATATAATTATTCGAACACTTCAGGGTCTTCGAGTTCTTCAGGTCTTGAGAGTCCTCTGTTGGTGTAGCGTCAATTCTTCAAACGCGTGGTGAAATCCTCTTTACTTTGAAGTAGAACTCCGTTGATTCTTCATGAGGTCGAAGGGGTAAGGGTATTGCCTAACTATTGGAGGTGAGAGAGAATGTTTGATGAAATCAGAAGAGATGAGAAGTAAAATGGTTTCTTGAAAATAAAGTTTTTTTGAGAGATCCTTTCCTAAGAAATTTCCAGTTTCTAGGGTCGCGTCCTACATTCAACATCTGCTCTGATACCATTTCAGTAGCGACCTGACTCAAGACGAGTCAAGCCTCTGTGTATCTGTGCCATACCTGGCTCAGTATGCAGGCACACACAATACATCAATGTATATATCAAAGTGCAATCACACGAAAATAGCGTAAAACTGATATATACCTTAAATATCTCAGCGGAAGCAGTCAAGGGAGTGGAGTCCCAATAAACACCAATGGCAAGTTGAGTGTAGACCGTAACCCTGAATCGTACTCTTACTCGTCGAAGAAAAATATCTGCAACATAAGATGTTGCAGTCGTGTAGGTCAGCATATTGAATATGCCGGCAAGTCACATAAGAGAGGGGTGAAAGGTAATCATCTATACTATATGCATATATGGTAGGTGGGGCTATGAGTTTTTAGTGAAAAGAAAGTTTTCTCCTACATCAAGAGAGGCTAAAAGCAAAATATTACTACGCTGTTGGTTGTTAATGAGATGGTTCCGCCAACCAGTTCTCATACCCAAGTTATCAATATTACCCTCATCAAGTATTTATAATGGCGTTGAGAATTTCAGATAACTTCAGTTCCTTTGGCTCAAGTTGTCCATGACCGTGGACACGGCTAATCGATTAGGTTTGAGTACTCTGCAGAGTTTTGCACACGTTCCCCACAAGATTTGATCGCCTCCGAGTATGTCCTTGCACTTCAGGGTGTTTGAAGACCGGATGATCAAAACATGGTCTTTCAACGGGTCCCTCTGAATCCCTGTCGGTGCCCATCCAATCCTACCGTTCTTCTACATCTGCTAGCACCGCCTGTCTAGAGTCGCCGCGTTGTCCAACCAAGCCAGAGCCCATAATGACTTGTGGCTGTGCAGGTAAGCCCTGGGTCTTGAAAATATCCGTCCGTCTCTTTGAGCCTGGGTGAAGCTTTCCGCAAGATGTCATGTCCGTCTCCAGCATCCCGGGTCATCCACTCGTTTCTCCAAGGAGCCGATCAACCGTCCTTCACCCAGAGTTGCATTGCATCACGAGGTCTTGAAAAGTCTTGACTTAACCGGTCTTGGTTATTAAAGTATCCTCGCATCACTCGTGATAAACTCTCAACCAGAATCCCGTCTACTCAAGCATAGCAATATGAAATTTGTCGTCCCGGGCCTAGTAACGGGGTTGTTGGGTGCCTACCACATGATACTACAATATGTAACCATAATTTCCAAGTACCTAGTCAGCATGCAATTGGGCATAGGATGGTAGAACTGCGATGCATAAAACATAGGTGATACATGATCAAATGACTTGCCTGGCGATGTTGACGAAGAAGAATTTCTCAAGAAATAACTTGATAGACTACTCGTCACTCTCCGATGAAATCTATATAACAAACATATCATTCACATAAGCACTCATACTAGCAATCATTCTAGCAATCAAAACAAAAGAGAGAGTGAATAAGAATCCAAAGGAAACTTCAAATAAGACTAGGGAGTCTTCTACTACATCAAACACTAAATAGTTTTTGTCCAATGGAAAATAATAACAGGGAACTAATATATAAATTTAACTAAGATAAAATAGAGTATTTTTCACAAAACTTTTTGGAAGTATTTCCAAACGGGATTTGAAACAGTGGAGAAACCAATTGCAAGTTATTAGGGAACTAGAATTGATTTCATGATAACATATAAAAATAAAAATCAAAACTTGTTGCAAACCTACTGGTAACTAACAGAAACAAAACATAATCTTTCTGAAATATAAAAGAAAATAATTTAAAAACAATTATAGAAAAGGAAATAGCCATAATCCTAAAAGAGGTGAAACAGAAATTATTTCACAAGAAACAATGACCTAAAATACTTCAATAATTCTGAAATGTTTACCACTGATAACTAAGATCACTTGTGATTAGTAGCAAAAAGAATCAAATTAAAAGCTATTTTTAAACTCTAGGAATAAGCAAAACGAGGTTTAAACTGAATCTGATCTAATTCAAATTTGCAAATTTCCAACATAGACAAATTATATGCTTTTACAAACTACACAAAAATTGTGATCTACTGGAGCAAGTTTCAACTCCATTGGAATTCGGGATCAAAAGCTATGATTAAAACAAGATTGGAACTTTCTCTGTTTTCTAATCTAAAACAGAAAAAGAAGAAAAACTACTAGTGGACAGGGGGTTAGGTGGCAGCTTCTGATTGGCCTAGATGGTGTGTGCTGCGGGGCTATCTAGCAAACGACCGGTATGTAAGCAAAAGCACCGGCTAACTAATAAGTGACGGAAAAACCGTTCGGTTTTATCTAGAAGACCGAAGGGGTACGCGGGTTGTATTCTCGGGCGTTGATCTTTGATCTAACGGCTACAGGAAAGTTGGGGGGAGCTCACCATGAGTTGCTTCTTCTGCGGCGAGAAGTGTAGTGGAGGTTGATGGGGACGGGGCTCCGGCGGGTCTCCGGCGAGTCCGATGGCACCAGGGGACGGTGGCGAGGCTCCTCCGTCCGTTTGCTGTGTCGGGGAGTCGAGGGAACGTCGGGGACGAGCAACACGAGCTCCTCAAGCTACTGCGGTGGCCGAACTCCGGCGAGGCAGCGGGGATGGCGTGGGGGGAGAGGGCTTGGCGTTGCTAGGGGAAAATTGAATGCTGGGAGGTGGTCGAGGCTGCTGGTGGCGTCGGGTGGTTGGGGCGGTGAGGGGTGGTGTGGGGAAAGGGGGCCGAGGGGGGCTCAGGGTGGCGGCTTATATAGGGGGCCGAGGGGGCGTGGGGGAAGGAAGGGGAGGCGAGATCGGGGAGGTGATCCCGTGATCCAGGGGGTGGCAGGAGGTCACGCCATGGCTGAGGGGGCAGTGGCGCTGGGAAGGAAAGGCACGGGAGAAGAAACGTAGGAGGAAGAAGAAAGAAGCAAAGGAAGAAAGGAAAAAAAATAAAGAGAAGTGGAGGGTGCGCTGCGTGGGGAGGAGATCTCTCGAGCGATGGGGGGTGGGTCCTGGCCCAAGAAAAGAAAAAAAACGCCCTAGGGTGGTTTCCTATTAAAAGATTTTTTTTAAAACAGCAAGATCAGGAAAATAAAAGGAAACAAAAATAATTTATATGGGGTATTATATACCAAATCGATCATAAAAATATTTCCTAATTGATTATCATTTTTCCAAAACCAAAATAAAAACTTTTTAAAAATGTTTTTTCAGAAAAACCCCTTATGCTATATTTTCTTTTGGCAAAAATATTTTCCCCATAAACTTGGGTCTTCTTGGCTCAAAATATTTCAGAAATGCCTCACATTTTGGAGGGTCATTTTCCTCTGCTCTTTCTTGCGTGCAAGAATTTTGTCGGGGTATTTACTCGGGGAAGAAAAATATAGAAGCAAGGGCAAATATTTTGAAAGGATTCAAATGCAAATTCTGTTCAAATTCTTTATAGTTGAAGAAGTCATGTCATCTTCTCTCTTTTCTTTTAAAAGATTGAATTTGAATTCTTTGGAGATGGGGAAAGTCATTTTATTCCCGCTCATTCAAAAGTTTTTGAAAATTTTCAAATTTCACTCAAGTTTCAATCACTCAAGCAAACAAACAAACAATATAATAATTATATTAACATTCCAAAATTTGGGATGTTACAGCACAAGTGTGGAAAAAGTGGTAGCATTGTCCCTTCTCTCTTTTTCTCTCATTATTATTTTTTATTTGGTGGGCTCTTTGGCCTCTTTTTTTGTGGGCTTCTTTGGACTCTTTTATTTCCTCACATGGGACAATGCTCCATTAATGATGATCATCACACTTTTAACTTAAAACTTAGAGTAACAATGACTCTATATGGAATGCCTTCGGTAGTGTACCGTGGCAATGATCTAGCATGGCATAGACATCAATGGAAACATCATGCTAGCTATCTTACGATCATGCAATGGCAATGTAGACGTGGTGGCACATGTCATGGTGGTAGTTGCATGGCAATATATCTCGGAATGACTTTGAAAAAGCCATAGTAGGTAGGTATGGTGGCTGTTTTGAGGGAGGCTAATGGTGGGTTTTGTGCACCAGCGAAAGTTGCACGACACTAAGAAGATAATGATGGTGGAAGGTGAAAGTGCATCTAAACCATGGACTCAACATTAGTCATGAAGAACTCATATACTTGTTGCAAAAGTTTTATTAGTAATCAAAACAAAGCATTCAACGCATACTCCTAGGGGAAGGGTTGCTAGGTATAAACCATCGCGCGATCCCGACCGCCACGCAAAGGATGACAATCAATAGACTAATCATGCTTAGATTTCATCACATAGCGGTTCACCATACGTGCATGCTACGGGAATCACTAACTTCAACACAAGTATTTCTAGATCCACAACACCTTACTAGCACGACTTCAATATTACCATAACCACAACTCAAAACTAATCGAGATGAATCAAACTTCTCTAACTATTCAATGCACATGAAGGTGGAAATTTTCGTATCCCTTTGGATAACTACCCCTTTTGAGACTACTTTCAAAGCATAGATCAACTACCAAGCCACGAACCGCTGTGCTCTAAGACATATAAGTGAAGCACACAGAGCAAATGTATCTAGCTCAAAAGATATAAGTGAAGCACATGTGAGCTGAATTGTCTACCAAAAGATATAGGTGACGCTCGACAAAACCATGGTGAGTGCATGTCTCTCTCTCTAGGTGTGAAGCAAGGATGATTGTGACACAACAAAAATAAAAGACTCCTATGATACAAGACGCTCCAAGAAAAAAACACATAACATGTGGTGAATAAAAATATAGCCCCAAGTAACGTTACCGATGGATTGAAGACGAGAGAGGGGATGCCTTCCCTGGGTATACCCAAGCTTAGGCTTTTACGGCATCCTTCAATATCTTGGGGTGCCTTGGGAATCCCCAAGCTTGAGATCTTGCCGCTCTTTATCTTTTTGTCCATAAGAACTTCACCCAAAACTTGAAAACTTCACAACACGAAACTTAAACAGAAACTCGTGATAACATTACTACAAGAAAGCAAACCACCACTTCCTTAGGTACTGTAGCAAACTTAAATTCTACTTGTGCTGATCTTGGGTTACTGTACTTTTAATCTTCCATGGCTAATACCCCCCGATACTATCCATAGTTTCATCAAAATAAGCAACCAACACAACAAAAACAGAATCTGTTAACAGCATACCAGTCTGTAGCAATCTGTATATTTTGTATACCTGTGGTACTTCAACAATTCTGAAAAATTTCGACAGTCTGATGAATTTTCGTAGCAATCAGCAGGAAAAAGAATAAACTCAAAAAGCTCTTACATAACAAAAATGAAAATTCTTTTCGTGAGCAGAAAGTTTTTGTCTTTTCCAGCATGACCAAACGATCATCCCCAAGACTAATCATAACGGTTTTGCTTGGCACAAACGCAAAAAAGAAACACAAAAGAAAAATCATAACAGAATTATGAAAGTGTGGGAAACACAAAACATAAATAAAAAGGATAGATTCGTTTGGTTGCCTCCCAACAAGCGCTTTTGTTTAACGCCCTTAGCTAGGCGAAAGGTGATGGAATCACGTATAGTCATCTTTGGTGCTCAAACCATAAGTAGCCCTCATCATAGATTCATAAGGTAATATTATTTACTTTCTAGGAAAGTGCTCCATGACCTTCTTTAAAGGAAATTGAAATCTAATATTCCCTTCCTTCATATCGATGATAGCACCAATAGTCCTTAGGAAAGGTCAACCAAGAATAATGGGATATGAAGGATTGCAATCTATGTCAAGTACAATAAAATCCACACGTACAAAGTTCTTATTGGCAATAATAAGAACATCATCGATCGTCCCCATGGGTTTCTTGACAGTAGAATCCGCAAGTTGCAAATTAAGAGAACACTCTTCAATCACATGAAAACCAAGAATATCACATATCGATCCTCCCCATGGGTTTATTGACAGTACAATCCGCAAGTAGCATACATGACCCAGCAAAGCAGGTGTCGGTCACCACCGAACGTAGACGAGTCGTAGCAAGCTACAAGGACTCAATTACATCGCGTGACATTTCCCCAACGGGGACAGACACAAGAGCTAAGAAGGACACATTCCGGTCAACCAATGTGTCCGGAGCAGTAGCGAACTACCATGACTCGTTGGATCACAAAGGGGCATTTCCCTGTAAGGAATGCTACTAAAGCCTACGACTAGGTAATCGAACCCCATACATATCAAGTACAACATGCGTACGCATGGCATACCGATATGTATAGATACATCGATGGCATCACAACATAACCATAAACATACAAACTTTATTTAGAAGGCTCGGAAGAGCCACACACATAATATTAGAAGGTAGGGGTCTCACGACCCATCATCACAAGTCATACACACAATTCTTACAAACCAGCGGAAGAGTAAAGTTGTCTAAGTACAGATTGAAGGAAAGACAAAGGCACATGGCCTGACTATCTACAGACCCATCCTAGGGCCAAATCGTAGCTGGGATACTAGCTACTCGTCGTCGTCGATGTCTAGGTAGAACCCTCCATTAGGGTCATTAACAACCTCTGCAACAATTATTAAGCAAACATGAGTACAAAAGTACTCAGCAAGACTTTAGGATAAGATATCTACTCATGCAA